>NC_141542.1:114360000-114675000 GCF_021556685.1 Rattus norvegicus
ATCAATTTATTTTTAAATCTAAAGATACTAACAGGAAATTGGGGAGAGACACAGTATTGTCTTATTTAGGTTTTCTTTGTTTATCTTTTTGAATCTTTTCCTTTTTATTTATAGGTCATATAAGTTATACATTTTGTTGTATTATAGACTTTCTAATTCTATAGAATTTGGGAATTATATGCACCATTGTTACTTCTTCAGTTTGTTATCTTTTTTTTCCAAAAGCATTGGAAGCCTTTATTTCTCTCTAACAATCACTCCCCCCATGTAATTTTAATAATTTAAGACCTGTACTGTCTCATTCCTCTCCTAACATTGATTGTTCATCCCTCCATTCTCTCCTTGCTCTGTGTACTTAAAGGTCCCGCGACCTACAGCTGCAGTTACTTTAAATATTGTTACTTTCTTCTGAATCCCACAGTCGGTCATTATTGAAACATGTTTTCTTAACTTCCACATATTTAACTGGGGTTGATTTTTCCTCAGTGCTTTTTGAATCCATCTTTTGTTCTTCAATAGTTATATTTTAATAATTTGTGATGAAAATGATAGTAATTTTCACAGGCAAGAGGGATTTGATTTTTTCTTCTCAACACATAGCCACTGCTTATAATAAACAGTTATGTGATTAGTTTCAAGACAATATTTAGAATTCAGGCTGTTTATTTCCCACCCATACCATATCTTGCCACACAGGGCTGTAGAATCATTTAAATTTAATATATCTTCTCTTTGTTTAAACCATCATGAACTTTGATGTAAAACATATCTACAGATAACAGAGTGCCATGATGCAAAATCCTAACTTTTAAGAAGTTATTTAGAAATTGGTCATTGTTTTGTGTTTATAAAAATTAGGGAATAGTGGGTGGGTGATATATGTATGTGCTCTTGTCAGAATATGAGTTTGTGTGTTAGTGTTCATGTGCATTTATGTGGAAGGTAGAATAATACATTGACTTGAATGCATTCTATATTATTTTTTGCAATAGATTCTTTTAGTGACGCCCATGGATTTGCATTGGCTGGATGACCAATTAGATCCAAGCATCTTCTTATGTATTTATGTCCATTCCAATATACCAATGGAGTTACAGACACATGCCACCTTTACTTGTTTAGTTTTGTTTGCTTTTGGTTTAGTTTTCTTTTGTTTTGTGTTACATGGGTTTTTAAGATTCAAACTCTGGTCCTTATATACTGTAGGTCCTTTTCTGACCAAGCCATCTCTTACATTCCTAATTAATGCCATGTTATTGAAAAATATATTATTGAGAAAGGTGGTATGTGTGTGTGTGTATGCATGCGTGCACTGGATACACATGCATATATGCATGTATATTCAAATTTAACAAAGATACTTCAGTTTCTATTTCCTTTCTCTTTTCTTCAAATCTGAAATAATTTGGCTAAAGTCATAATAATAAATAATAATAAGGTAAATTGAATAATAAACATATGCATGTATTAGGGCAATAGCATTTGAATGGCCCCAAAGGATCAAATTCAGTTAGTATATACTCTGAGTCATGAGACAGGTGACGCTTATTGGCATGTTCTCTAGCATTATTTACTAGATAATAGAGTTGAGTTCTATGAAGTTGAGAACATCACTGACTAATGGACTTAAAGTCTGAATAGGCTCTTGTTTCCCCTTCAATCAAATTTTATCAGCCCTATAATTTATTTTAGCTCTGACTAGATTTTGGCTTGTCTGTCAGTATCATATTTCATGTTATTGATGTTCTTTAATTCCTCCCTTTGACTTTTCTGTTATGCTATGGGCAAGTGGGAGACAGTAATCATCTGATTCTGTCAGCTGAAGACCTTAAATATCAATTCACCATTATGTTATTTTATTTAAATTATACTATAGCTTACTGCTGCTATATAATTCAAGTGAAAGTAGATTGAGAAAATTGTATATTTGTAAGTTGAACAAATACTTTCCTGGGAATAACCAATAATCTAAAAAGTAAAATAAAAGAGAACATTGCTCACTCAAAACGCCCTAGTCAATCAAGGTCAGTAAGATTTAACATTTGTCTTCAAAATGATTTTTAATAAATGGCCCAAGAATATTGTATTTCAGAAAATGAGAAAGAACACAGTGGCAAATAATCAAATGCCAACTGACCTAAATATGGATGACCACTAAAATAATTTTATTTATATCCTGTAAAATAATAAAATATTGATAAATCTAGTGGATATTTTTAACATAAAAAGTAACCTTAAATGAAAGACCCATCAGTTAACCAGTCCTAAAATCATAAAAATATATCTGGATCATAATTCATTCATAATAAATTCTAATAAAAACAAATGTGGAGATGCCTAAATAAAAATATTCTGTAGATGTATTACTTACATATGGCTGTCATATGCTTAAAGATCTATACCTGCGGTTGTTACATGAAATGACAAATTTCATTTTCTAGTATTTTTTAATAATCACAAAGGAACAAACGGCCGATGCTGAGTCTATGAACTTTTTATTTAGAATTTCAATTAACATATTTCTTAGGATTTAAACCATAGAGTAAACTTCCATTATTATGTTAATTTTTGATACTGTGTCTCATATCATTCTGTTTTCTTCAGAACTCCTCCTCCTTCTCTTCCTCTTTCTCCTCTGCCTCCCCTTCCTCCTCTCCTCCTTTTTCATTGTCTTCTTTTTATTTATCATCTTCTTTTTATCATCTATAACTACAACTGGTCAGAAAAATACATAATATAATAATGGAGGCCTTAGATGTAACAGGTGTATTGTATCATTTCTAATATTCCCCTATCTTCTGCACAATTGTGCTATTCATTCTGAGGATATGGTATAAAAATTTGGGAGCACTGTTATAAATCAGTGTCTCAACTTACTTTTACAAATTTAACAATGTGTATTTTATAGTCTGGTGTTGGGCTGAATCTATATTTAGAAGTATTGTATCTTCTTGGTGCATGGAATCTTTTCAAGGAACTAGGACATATATCATTGTTACAAGTAGACACACACACACCACACACACACACACACACACACAAACCACACACACACACAGACACACACAGACACACACAGGCACAGACATAGACACACACCACAAACACACACACACACACAAACACCACACATACACATACACACACCACACACACACACACACACCACACAGAGACACACACACAAACCACACACACACACAGACACACAGACACACACACAGGCACAGACATAGACACACACCACAAACACACACACACACAAACACCACACATACACATACACACACACCACACACACACACACACCACACAGAGACACACACACAAACCACACACACACACACAGACACACACAGACACACACACAGGCACAGACATAGACACACACCACAAACACACACACACCACACACACAGAGCACACACACACACACACATCCACACACACAGACACACACACAGGAACAGACATAGACACACACATACACACACCACAGACACACACACACACACTATGTTTCCCTCCATTTTTCTATACCCTCATCCTTTTAGACTTCTTTATTCTTTCAAATTGTTCCCTCTGCATCCTCGTATACATAGATATTTTGTGTATGATAAAGACTTACTGAAGTTATCTTTCTGAACCTAGAATATTACACTGGACATAATATCATCAATTCCATCCCATCTACTCTCCACAAGAAGCCATGAATCCACTTTTAATTCCAAGTGAATAAAGTTGCATTGTGTGTATGTACCACATATTATTTATTTGGCTGTCAAATCTGCAGGTTTTTAATTGAATAGATGGTTCTTAAACCGTTTAGAAAACAGAATGTGATATGAATCTTCCTACAATGTTTGAAACTGGCAAGGTAATCACTTTACCAAAACCTTTGCTTCTGTGTATAACAATGAAAAAGATAACATTTCCTTAATTATCTCAGAAGTCACTTTAGAATAGAGAAACTTGCTTGCAGTAAATGGAGTAGATGAAGCAATGCTTGCTTGCGTTCTTGTTTGTACCTCAGGTTCCTGCTGTAAGATTTTCTCATCCCTCATACTAAAGACAGGGCTGGGAATAAGTGACGGTGCTAAAATAAGAGCTCCAAGCAGGAGAAAGCAAGCATCCAAAAAGGTTACTCCCTAGTCTTTCCAACGGAGACTTGAAATTCAAGCACTTTATATTCTTCTGTATTTCCAGTTGTAAATCATCAAAATATTAATTTCTCACCTTTTATCACAAATAAAGAAATGATACAGTGCACTGTATAAGACTAATGCTTAGTTGTAGAACATGGTTTAAATCGAGGAACTCAGATTCCCAATGTTACAACTGTGAGCACCCAACTTACAAAACCTAACAGAGCAAGGCTGTATGTGTCTTGTTTTTCCCAAAGGTGATATGGTTTTTCTTTAATAATTAATAATATAAAACTTAACTTGTAATACATTTTAATTTATATAACATGAAAGAGAATATTTATTTGGACAAGCTTTCTTTTTTTTTCTTCTTTTTTGTTTTGGAGCTGGGGACCGAACCCAGGCCCTTGTGCTTGCTAGGTTCGGTTACAAAGAAAAATGCTGAGGGGGATGGTCAAGCATGGGCAGTGGACTTTTGACATTGATGAAGTATGGCAACAGGAGAAAACTCGCAACTCCTGTGGTTTATGGAACTCAAGACAAAATTTAATGCCCAAATTGACAAGGATTTCAAAACTTTTGCTTCATCTATATTGGTTTCCCAGCAAGCTTCTGCTGTCTGTTTCTATTAAAAAATACTGTCACATCTGTAGGCTGTATAAAAGCTTATAATAGTAATTTTTCTACATGAGCGGAATGCCCAATATAAAGATTAATAGAAACATGTATGTATGTATGCTTTCAGCAGCTCATCTGCTCTTGGTTGGATTGCCATTTGCATGTGTGAGGAATGGGAGGCAGAAAGTCCTTAGGTGATGCTTTTCTCATTCTGACACATTTCACATAACCACTTGTATGGTATTTTAGATTTTGAACACGTCTCGTCTCTGCCTCCTAACTGGAAACAAACGGTAAAGCTGAGTAGTCACAAGTATACTTTTGCATGGTAATATATGCACACATACACATTACTTTTAAGTCTTGATGATAGAGTAGACTTTCTATGCATTTCTATTATTCATTGTTCAGTAGTCGTGATACGCTAGATACAGATCATCACAGAAAACCACAAGCAAATGAAAGGCAGAGTTGTGCAGTCCAGTTATAATAGATCCATCGAAAGATCATTCCCAAGTGTAAGGCTCAGGGAACACTGAGGTAAAGGGGGGCAAAGAGATTGTAAAAGTCAGAGGATCAGGGAACTTTGAATGACATTGTGTCTAGTAGCGTCTCACCAACATGACTACCTAAATATGAGCTGAAGAAGGACAGCAACAAAAGACATTCCAAAATGGCGGTGTGTGTGTGTGTGTGTGTGTGTGTGTGTGTGTGTGTGTGTGTGTGTGTATTATGTTCAAATCTTAAGCAAAGTATGGGAAACTCCTTGGGAGAAGTATAGCAATCAATTACCCTGAAAAGTGTACATTATGAGTAATATTATTCAGTCTGAGCAGGATGTGTGTATGTGTGTGTGTGTGTGTGTGTGTGTGTGTGTGCACGCGCACACGCGTGTGTATCCATGAATTGAATATAGTAGTAAAAGTTCACTGAAGCAGATAAGTGTCACCCAAGGAAATGAAGGACAGGGGTTGGAGAGATGGCTCAGTGGTTAAGTGTACTAACTACTCTTCCAGAGGTCCTGAGTTCAATTCCCAGAAACCACATGATGGCTCACAACCATCTGTAATGAGATATGATGCCCTCTTCTGGTGTGTCTGAAGATAGCTACAGTGTACTTATATATAATAAATGAATAAATCTTTAAAAGAAGATGAAGGACAATAGTAACTTTCATAACAAGCATACATTTTAAATTGTTTTCAGAATTGATGACATGGAAAATAATAGGTTTTGAAGGAATTATCAATCAATAACTCAGCCTCTTTGATTTTTCCATTACTGTGAAAGCTTGTCAAAGAAGGAATAATATAATCAAGAGAGTGCATTTTTATTTCAGCTTGAATCCATTGTGTTCAATTAGCACCTGCTATTACAATAAATCTAAATCTGTTGAATGAACTGGGAAGCAGAATACATAGAGAATGGAGAAAAGAGAGCTTGCATGCCTTAGCATGCACGCAAGGCAGAGAAAATTTACCATAGCGAGATTCCAGCAAAAATCCAGAGAAGTAGAATAAAGGTGTACTTGAAAGGAAAGCATCTACAAGTAAATAACAAGTTGATTTCTAAACAATGTGGATTACTTTAATTACTATATATTGTAACTAGTAAAAAAATTATATTTTGAGAAATTTGAAACATTTTGCTACATTCAATTCTGTTTAAGTTATCTATAAGTATGTTAGATGTTCAATTGAAAATTGTCATCTGTAAAATATATAAATTGTATGTGTTAGATAAAAAATCATAGAATAAATGGCCTACATTTCAACCCTTCTAAACATATCACTGATATGTATAAATGATATATTCTTTAAATATTCTAGCGTTAATAATGATAGAATGAGAAATCATATTAATTGAGTTTCTAGCAATTTTCTTGAACCAGTTATTGTGTATTTCACAAATTTTTGTTGCAATATAGTTTAAATGGAATATACCTCTAAGGAGTATTACAAGAGCTCTGGGAGAAAATATAAAAAGCTGCATAACAGAAATATCTGATAAGGTTGTTCGATTATGCCCTTCGAGGTCCTACAATTGTTAATACCATGTTATAAACTAAAGTATTTTGAGGACACATATTTTTCAGAACGTTGCTTCAGATGAAAGAATTAGCTTGATAACAGGAAAGAATAAATATTCAGAGACTCGTGTCTCTTGCTTTGCGTTAACTTTTTTATGAAATGGCTGACTATTGTGAGTGTGCTTTACGTTATGGTTATAACATACTAGCATTAACCAGAGTAATCTTTCTTGAGCAGTTCGTGTGTGTGTGTGTGTGTGTGTGTGTGTGTGTGTGTATGTGTGCACTCACAAAATATTCATTTGATGTATTTTATGTAAGTTTTTATTTTATTTTATTTTATTTATTAACTTGAGTATTTCTTATATACATTTCGAGTGTTATTCCCTTTCCCGGTATCCGGGCAAACATCCCCCTCCCCCCTCCCCTTACTTATGGGTGTTCCCCTCCCAACCCTCCCCCCATTGACGCCCTCCCCCCACCAGTCTAGTTCACTGGGGGTTCAGTCTTAGCAGGACCCAGGGCTTCCCCTTCCACTGGTGCTCTTACTAGGATATTCATTGCTACCTATGAGGTCAGAGTCCAGGGTCAGTCCATGTATAGTCTTTAGGTAGTGGCTTAGTCCCTGGAAGCTATGGTTGCTTGGCATTGTTGTACATATGGGGTCTCGAGCCCCTTCAAGCTCTTCCAGTTCTTTCTCTGATTCCTTCAACGGGGGTCCTATTCTCAGTTCAGTGGTTTGCTGCTGGCATTCGATTCTGTATTTGCTGTATTCTGGCTGTGTCTCTCAGGAGCGATCTACATCCGGCTCCTGTCGGTCTGCACTTCTTTGCTTCATCCATCTTGTCTAATTGGGTGGCTGTATATGTATGGGCCACATGTGGGGCAGGCTCTGAATGGGTGTTCCTTCAGTCTCTGTTTTAATCTTTAACTCTCTCTTCCCTGCCAAGGGTATTTTTGTTCCCCTTTTAAAGAAGGAGTGAAGCATTCACATTTTGATCATCCGTCTTGAGTTTCATTTGTTCTAGGCATCTAGGGTAATTCAAGCATTTGGGCTAATAGCCACTTATCAATGAGTGCATACCATGTATGTCTTTCTGTGATTGGGTTAGCACACTCAGGATGATATTTTCCAGTTCCAACCATTTGCCTACGAATTTCATAAAGTCGTTTTTGATAGCTGAGTAATATTCCATTGTGTAGATGTACCACATTTTCTGTATCCATTCCTCTGTTGAAGGGCATCTGGGTTCTTTCCAGCTTCTGGCTATTATAAATAAGGCTGCAATGAACATAGTGGAGCACGTGTCTTTTTTATATGTTGGGGCATCTTTTGGGTATATGCCCAAAAGAGGTATAGCTGGATCCTCAGGCAGTTCAATGTCCAGTTTTCTGAGGAACCTCCAGACTGATTTCCAGAATGGTTGTAACAGTCTGCAATCCTACCAACAATGGAGGAGTGTTCCTCTTTCTCCACATCCTCGCCAGCATCTGCTGTCCCCTGAGTTTTTGATCTTAGCCATTCTCACTGGTGTGAGGTGAAAACTCAGGGTTGTTTTGATTTGCATTTCCCTTATCACTAAAGATGTTGAACATTTCTTTAGGTGTTTCTCAGCCATTCGGCATTCCTCAGCTGTGAATTCTTTGTTTAGCTCTGAACCCCATTTTTAATAGGGTTATTTGTCTCCCTGCGGTCTAACTTCTTGAGTTCTTTGTATATTTTGGATATAAGGCCTCTATCTGTTGTAGGATTGGTAAAGATCTTTTCCCAATCTGTTGGTTGCCGTTTTATCCTAACCACAGTGTCTTTTGCCTTACAGAAGCTTTGCAGTTTTATGAGATCCCATTTGTCGATTCTTGATCTTAGAGCGTAAGCCATTGGTGTTTTGTTCAGGAAATTTTTTCCAGTGCCCATATGTTCCAGATGCTTCCCTAGTTTTTCTTCTATTAGTTTGAGTGTGTCTGGTTTGATGTGGAGGTCCTTGATCCACTTGGACTTAAGCTTTGTACAGGGTGATAAGCATGGATCGATCTGTATTCTTCTACATGTTGATCTCCAGTTGAACCAGCACCATTTGCTGAAAATGCTATCTTTTTTCCACTGGATGGTTTTGGCTATTGTCAAAAATCAAGTGACCATAGGTGTGTGGGTTCATTTCTGGGTCTTCAATTCTGTTCCATTGGCCTATCTGTCTGTCTCTGTACCAATACCATGCAGTTTTTATCACTATTGCTCTGTAATACTGCTTGAGTTCAGGGATAGTGATTCCCCCTGAAGTCCTTTTATTGTTGAGGATAGCTTTAGCTATCCTGGGTTTTTTGTTATTCCAGATGAATTTGCAAATTGTTCTGTCTAACTCTTTGAAGAATTGGATTGGTATTTTGATGGGGATTGCATTGAATCTGTAGATTGCTTTTGGTAAAATGGCCATTTTTACAATATTAATCCTGCCAATCCATGAGCATGGGAGATCTTTCCATCTTCTGAGATCTTCTTCAATTTCTTTCCTCAGTGTCTTGAAGTTCTTATTGTACAGATCTTTTACTTGCTTGGTTAAAGTCACACCGAGGTACTTTATATTATTTGGGTCTATTATGAAGGGTGTCGTTTCCCTAATTTCTTTCTCGGCTTGTTTCTCTTTTGTATAGAGGAAGGCAACTGATTTATTTGAGTTAATTTTATACCCAGCCACTTTGCTGAAGTTGTTTATCAGCTTTAGTAGTTCTTTGGTGGAACTTTTGGGATCACTTAAATATACTATCATATCATCTGCAAATAGTGATATTTTGACCTCTTCTTTTCCGATCTGTATCCCCTTGATCTCCTTTTGTTGTCTGATTGCTCTGGCTAGAACTTCAAGAACAGTATTGAATAAGTAGGGAGAGAGTGGGCAGCCTTGTCTAGTCCCTGATTTTAGTGGGATTGCTTCAAGTTTCTCTCCATTTAGTTTAATGTTAGCAACTGGTTTGCTGTATATGGCTTTTACTATGTTTAGGTATGGGCCTTGAATTCCTATTCTTTCCAGGACTTTTATCATGAAGGGGTGTTGAATTTTGTCAAATGCTTTCTCAGCATCTAATGAAATGATCATGTGGTTCTGTTCTTTCAGTTTGTTTATATAATGGATCACGTTGATGGTTTTCCGTATATTAAACCATCCCTGCATGCCTGGGATGAAGCCTACTTGATCATGGTGGATGATTGTTTTGATGTGCTCTTGAATTCGGTTTGCCAGAATTTTATTGAGTATTTTTGCGTCGATATTCATAAGGGAAATTGGTCTGAAGTTCTCTTTCTTTGGTGGGTCTTTGTGTGGTTTAGGTATAAGAGTAATTGTGGCTTCATAGAAGGAATTCGGTAGGGCTCCATCTGTTTCAATTTTGTGGAATAGTTTGGATAATATTGGTATGAGGTCTTCTCTGAAGGTTTGGTAGAATTCTGCACAAAACCCGTCTGGACCTGGGCTCTTTTTGGTTGGGAGACCTTTAATGTCTGCTTCTATTTCCTTAAGAGTTATGGGGTTGTTTAACTGTTTTATCTGTTCCTGATTTAACTTCCATAGCTGGTATCTGTCTAGGAAATTGTCCATTTCCTGAAGATTTTCAAGTTTTGTTGAATATAGGTTTTTATATTAAGATCTGATGATTTTTTGAATTTCCTCTGAATCTGTAGTTATGTCTCCCTTTTCATTTCTGATTTTGTTAATTTGGACGCACTCTCTGTGTCCTCTCGTTAGTCTGGCTAAGGGTTTATCTATCTTGTTGATTTTCTCAAAGAACCAACTTTTGGTTCTGTTGATTCTTTCTATGGTCCTTTTTGTTTCTACTTGGTTGATTTCAGCTCTGAGTTTGATTATTTCCTGCCTTCTACTTCTCCTGGGTGAATTTGCTTCTTTTTGTTCTAGAGCTTTTAGGTGTGCTGTCAAGCTGCTGACATATGCTCTTTCCTGTTTCTTTCTTCAGGCACTCAGCGCTATGAGTTTTCCTCTTAGCACAGCTTTCATTGTGTCCCATAAGTTTGGGTATGTTTTACCTCCATTTTCATTAAATTCTAAAAAGTTTTTAATTTCTTTCTTTATTTCTTCCTTGACCAGGTTATCATTGAGTAGAGCACTGTTCAATTTCCAAGTATATGTGGGTATTCTTCCTTGATTGTTATTGAAGACCAGTTTTAGGCCGTGGTGGTCTGATAGCACGCATGGGATAATTTCTATCTTTCTGTACCTGTTGAGGCCCGTTATTTGATCAATTATATGGTCAATTTTGGAGAAAGTACCATGAGGAGCTGAAAAGAAGGTATATCCTTTTGCTTTAGGATAGAATGTTCTATAAATATCCGTTAAGTCCATTTGGCTCATGACTTCTCTTATTCTGTCTACATCTCTGTTTAATTTCTGTTTCCATAATCTGTCCATTTATGAGAGTGGGGTGTTGAAATCTCCCACTATTATTGTGTGAGGTGCAATGTGTGTTTTGAGCTTTAGTAAGGTTTCTTTTACATATGTAGGTGCCCTTGTATTTGGGGCATAGATATTTAGGATTGAGAGTTCATCTTGGTGGATTTTTCCTTTGATGAATATGAAGTGTCCTTCCTTATCTTTTTTGATGACTTTTAGTTGAAAATTGATTTTATTTGATATTAGAATGGCTACTCCAGCTTGCTTCTTCTGACCATTTGCTTGGAAAATTGTTTTCCAGCCTTTCACTCTGAGGTAGTGTCTGTCTTTGTCTCTGAGGTGTGTTTCCTGTAAGCAGCAGAATGAAGGGTCCTCGTTGTGTATCCCGTTTGTTAATCTATGTCTTTTTATTGGGGAGTTGAGGCCATTGATGTTGAGAGATATTAAGGAATAGTGATTATTGCTTCCCGTTATATTCATATTTGGATGTGAGGTTATGTTTGTGTGCTTTCATTCTCTTTGTTTTGTTGCCAAGACGATTAATTTCTTGCTTCTTCTAGGGTATAGCTTGCCTCCTTATGTTGGGCTTTACCATTTATTATCCTTTGTAGTGCTGGATTTGTAGAAAGATATTGTGTAAATTTGGTTTTGTCATGGAATATCTTGGTTTCTTCATCTATGTTAATTGAGAGTTTTGCAGGATACAGTAACCTGGGCTGGCATTTGTGTTCTCTTAGGGTCTGTATGACATCAGTCCAGGATCTTCTGGCCTTCATAGTTTCTGGCGAGAAGTCTGGTGTGATTCTGATAGGTCTGCCTTCATATGTTACTTGACCTTTTTCCCTTACTGCTTTTAATATTCTTTCTTTATTTTGTGCGTTTGGTGTTCTGACTATTATGTGACGGGAGGTGTTTCTTTTCTGGTCCAATCTATTTGGAGTTCTGTAGGCTTCTTGTATACCTATGGGTATCTCTTTTTTTAGGTTAGGGAAGTTTTCTTCTATGATTTTGTTGAAGATATTTACTGGTCCTTTGAGCTGGGAGTCTTCACTCTCTTCTATACCTATTATCCTTAGGTTTGATCTTCTCATTGCGTCCTGGATTTCCTGTATGTTTTGGACCAGTAGCTTTTTCCGCTTTACATTATCTTTGATAGTTGAGTCAATGATTTCTATGGAATCTTCTGCTCCTGAGATTCTCTCTTCCATCTCTTGTATTCTGTTGGTGAAGCTTCTATCTACAGCTCCTTGTCTCTTCTTTTGGTTTTCTATATCCAGGGTTGTTTCCCTGTGTTCTTTCTTGATTGCTTCTATTTCCATTTTTTATTCCTTCAACTGTTTGATTGTGTTTTCCTGGAATTCTTTCAGGGATTTTTGTGTCTCCTCTCTATGGGCTTCTACTTGTTTATTTATGTTTTCCTGGAATTCTTTCAGGCATTTTTGTGATTCCTCTCTGTAGGCTTCTACTTGTTTATTAATGTTTTCCTGTGTTTCTCTAAGGGAGTTCCCCATGTCTTTCTTGAAGTCCTCCAGCATCATGATCAAATATGATTTTGAAACTAGATCTTGCTTTTCTTGTGTGTTTGGACATTCCATGTTTGTTTTGGTGGGAGAATTGGGCTCCGATGATGCCATGTAGTCTTGGTTTCTGTTGCTTGGGTTCCTGCGCTTGCCTCTCGCCATCAGATTATCTCTAGTGTTACTTTGTTCTGCTATTTCTGACAGTGGCTAGACTGTCCCTATAAGCCTGTGTGTCAGGAGTGCTGTAGACCTGTTTTACTGTTTTCTTTCAGCCAGTTATGGGGACAGAGTGTTCTGCTTTCGTGTGTGTAGTTTTTCCTCTGTACAGGTCTTCAGCTGTTCCTGTGGGCCTGTGTCTTGAGTTCACCAGGCAGGTCCCTTGCAGCATACAAGTTGGTCTTACCTGTGGTCCCAAGGCTCAAGTTCGCTCGCGGAGTGCTGCCCACTGGCTCTTTGCGGCGGCAGCAACCAGGAAGACCCGTGCCGCCCCTTCTGGGAGCTTCAGTGCACCAGGGTTCCAGAGGCTTGTCTGCCTCTCTGAAGGTTTAGCTCTCCCTCCTACGTGATTTGGGTGCAGAGAACTGTTCATCTGGTCTGTTTCTTTCAGGTTCCGGCGGTGTCTCAGGCAGGGGTCCTGCCGCTCCTGGGCCCTCCCCCATGGGAGCCCAGAGGCCTTATACAGTTTCCTCTTGGGCCAGGGATGTGGGCAGGGGTGGGCAGTGTTGGTGGTCTCTTCTGCTCTGCAGCCTCAGGAGTGCCCACGGGATCCGCGGGTGTGGGACTTCCGGTAAACACAGGACTTTCCCGGTCCTAGAGGAATTCTGCCTCTGTGTGTCCCGATTTCACCAGGCAGCTTTCTTGCAGCAGACAAGTTGGTCTTACCTGTGGTCCTGAGGCTCCAGTTTGCTCGCGGGGTGCTGCCCATAGGCTCTCTGCGGCGGCAGCAACCAGGAAGCTTTTATGTAAGTTTTAAGGGTTTACTTTTTAGTTTTCCCCCATGAGAAATCATCTTTAGTATAAACAGTTGATCTTAAGATAATCCAAATCTAACTTTGACATTTAACTACACCACTGGGTGCATGTGTATGTGTGTACATGCTTATGTGTTTATGTGCACGAGTTTAGGCATGGAGTGATAAAGTATATGCATGAAGGTCAGAGTTCACATCAAGTGTTCTCCATGATTGCTACAGGCTCTATTGCTTACTTGAGGCTGAGAATCTGTAGAAGATCCTCTTCTGTTCTCACCCATTTCTTATTAGGAGTGACAGAATCACAGATGTGTGTCACCATGCCCATCCTTGGAACACAGGTCCTTGCACTGGTTACTACATGATTATACACCAGATATTTGGGATTGCAGGCATAGGTAAATCAAGCTAAACAATTGTAACTTCCAGTTACCTGGAAACTTTCTGTTGGTCAGTGTTCATACCCTTGTAGGTACTGTGCTGGGGTCTGTGATAGAGTATAGGGCAGTGCTGAATCCTTTATAGTACAATATTTACTCACCCTGTAATATGTGTCTACTAGTGATGTGACTATTGTGATGGTACCATTGTTTTTTGTTTTTGAATTTGAGGTCTATTCAGCAAGAAGGAATTCATGTCTGATAGTTAAACCCAGTCAAATATCGAATATGTGGACTCTGGAGGAACTTAACCATTGTTATTTTGCTAAATGATGCTTACAAACTTCCTTCTAATAATTAATATTACATGCATGTGATAGGATTTTCGTAGTTCTCCATTTCTTAGTCTATTATAGGCTAGTTTGTAGAAATTTACTGACTTTCGAATTTGACTTGGATCTCATCAGTTTTGCTTATAGCAAAAGACAGATTTTTTTTGTAGTCTCTTGATTTGCTAACACCCTCTATTATTATAGAAATTGCTAACAACCAAATAAACCATTTCTTTAGTTGTTGGCACTGACTATGAAATAATGCTGATGTTATTCCATTTCAGGCAGTTGGGTTTGCATTCAATTAAACAGCTCCAAAGAGACATTTATATTGGCACCTGGCTCACATCACAATCATAAAAGAAGAGTGCATTCTCTTGCACAAAGGGTCGGAGATAGAGAATGTTAGTCTATGACGTTCTTGTCTTTTGTCATTTATTTTAAAAAAACAAAGAATATGATCATAATTTCTTTTTTTCCTTCTGAATGAGGAAAATGAGTTTCACTGGTGGTTGTTGACAGAGTAGGTGACGAAAACAACTGCATTTTTCCCAAGTGGCCAGGTACAATTACACTGAACTCCTGGTTTGTTGTTGTTGTTGTTTGGGGATTTTTGGTTGCTAATTGTTTGATTGTTTTTTGGTTGTTGTTTTCATTTGTTTGCTTGTTTGTTTTGTGGCTCTCAGGCTACAGTAGAGATGCTGCAAACTGGGTTTTGATCCCGATGTACTGCCAAAGCAAACAGACTTTGTAAGACACAGACAAGAAAAGATTCTGGGAAAATTATAAAATTGTGTGTATTCCACTCTTGCCCTCATCAGGGACTTTCGTTGGTTTGGCAAACACCCTCCCATGGTAGCTAGGAAATCTCTGTCTTGTAAAACAGCCAAGAGACATCAGGAAAGCTGATCATTTGAACCAAGGTGGATCGCTCCTTCCTTCCCTGTTTTATATCTTGGTTGTAGTTAATTATATTAATTTATAAAAGTTCTAATTCTTGCTCCTAAATAGTTAACTACATAGAATCTTACGGACAAGACAATTTATGTGAGCACAACTTTGCAGTTTGAGCTGTTCTTACCTGAGTGGATCTTTATGAATCTGACCTATTTTTTAAGCATTTTTTATTGGATATTATTTCATGTACATTTCAAATGTTATCCCATTTCCTGGTTTCCCATCCATAAGCCCCCTATACCATCTCCCATCCCCCTTCCTCTATAAGGGTATTCTATTCTCACACCCTTCCATCCAACCATTCCTTCCTCCCCGCCCTGACATTCCCCTACAATGGGGGGGTCAAGCCTTGGCAGGACCAAGGGCTTCTCTTCCCTTGGTGCCCAACAAAGCCTTCCTCTGCTACATATGAAGCTGGAGCCATGGTTCTGTCCATGTGTACTCTTTGGATGGTGGTTTAGTGCCTAGGAGGTCTGATTGGTTGGTATTGTTGTTCTCATGGGGTTGCACGCCCCTTCAGTTCCTTCAATCCTTCTCTTACTCCTCCAGTGGGCACCTCATTCTCAGTTCAATGGTTGGCTGTGAGGGCTTGCCTCTGTATTTGTCATGCTCTGGCAGAGTCTCTCAGGAGACAGCTATATCAGGATCCTGTCAGCATGCACTTCTTGGCATCAGCAATATCTATCACATCAACTTAACATATGTCAGATATTGAAATAAGTTCTTCATTAATACTGGCACATAACTAACCTGAACGAGATGTAAGGCACTATAATTATTTGTATGCGGGAAATCTTAGGCTTTGATGACAGGAGGAAATTCACCAGAATAACATAGATAATATGTAGCAAAAGAGTACATGGCCCTGACTCCAGTAAATAGGTTTTTAGATTCATAAGTTGTTACTCCTCCTCCTGGCCATCACCTTGTTTGTTCACCCTCTCCACTTTTATTGGCACAAAAACAGAAATAAATGAGTTCTAAAAAAATCACTAACTAGAAAAAAATACCTTTAAATGCCATTATGATTAAAATAAAATCTGTATGATATTTGAAAGATTATATCATGTTTTTGATCCTAAGATCTTTATGTCAGTTGCCATGAAAACATTTTTAACAGCAAAATAAAACTATATTCTTTAAAAATATTTGAATGATTGTGAAAGAAATGTTATCAGCCCAGCAATTACAACAGAAAAAGGATAAACCATATATATATGTATATATATATATGTATGTATATATATATACATACATACATATTTTTTGGAAGTTCTCTTTCATGTAAGATTTAAATGTTCTTGTAGGAATTAAGAATTAAGTGAGCATAAGAAAAGACTTAGGGAAAGTAATTTAGATTTCTATTTTAGTTTGCACCAGTTAAAGTGTTATGAACAATTCAAGTAACATCTTAATAAGTAATTACATTGGAACTTTGTAGGCTAAAGGTGTTTTCTATAAATAATGTGTTGAGATCAGTCAGCATCCCTAATGAAATATATAGAGTGACTCCAAATGACTTAAATCTAAATGTGTAAAACAAGGCAATGTGAATTTCTGTGAAAGGATTTAATATATTTAGTTTGGAGCCATACCAAAGACTTTGCCTCCTCTGAGCCACATTTAAAATCCTGTCAGCTAGAATCAAATTAGATATATTCTTTTAAATTGCGTTATTATACATGGAAAATGCCTTTGGAAAAATGAGCTTCTATAAGTATATTTTTAAAATCACTAATAGTATACCTTTTGCCAAAATGTACATTAAGGACAATTAAAAATCATGCATGGGTGGTGGATCATAGTAAAAGTGTGAAGAATTTCTGAAAATAGCCAACATTTTAATGGGAACAGTGAGTTATGAGAAGTGTTACCTGGGGTTCGGCTATATCTACATGAGAAAATTTAACTTTTACAAGGATTTTTCTTGCATTCCAGAAATTAGAGGAGCAATGTAGGTCTGATATAACCTAGGGCAAACCAGGAAGTTATGAAGCCAACCATAGAGATCTAACCTTAGAATGGTTGCAATGCAGAGAACAATATATATATATATATGTGTGTGTGTGTATATATTATACATATATTTTATAAACATATATATTGGTTTCATGTCATCCTTGCGGCCATCTGTATTTTCTTCCACCCACACAATGAAATCTTAAGAAAAAGCTATAACACAATTGCTATGTGACTATCAGGACTGGCAAGTTTGAAAGTCATCCTCTTGCTTTTATTCTGTGATGCCTTAGATAAACATTGTGTCTTATTTCTTTTTAATGAGTTTGATATAATAGCCATGCTTCCCACCTTCCAGCTTTCTTCCCTACCGTGAAAAACAAATGAGTCCGACTTCACTGAGATAGGGAGTTACTGGATCAAGAATTAAACCAATCACTGCCAAGTTCATAAACAAAGCCAAAACTGAACCAAACCAAACCAAACCAAACCCAAAGCAGTCAGTTGAAGCAGAAGCCCCAGTAATCAATTCCACCCCACCGCCCAGTTACATAGCTGACAGAGGATTGGCATTCAGAAAATATACTAAATACCTCCAAAACCAAAGGCAACATCAAAACATTAAAACATGGGCCTGAAATATAGTTCGAAAAAGAAGAAGGAAAAGTAGGTTAGAAATATCTAAACAACAACACATTTCCTAATGATGAGGGAGATGCAAATGAAAACAAATGTGAGATTTCATTTTACCAAAGTAATGTTGGCCAATAACAAAGTGAGCTACCACAGACACTAGAGCGGTGTAGGAAATGGAACTCTCATTTGCTGTGGGTTGAGTCACAAACTGGTGAAGCCTCTATGAAAATCAGTGTGGAGAAATCTCAAAAAGCATAAGGCGCAGCTTTACCACTCCTAGGCAAAGACTCAAAGTTGTGGACAGTCATTTCTTTAGATACCTGTTCTGACACGCTCATTGTTGTTCTGTTCACAAGATTTTAGGAAATGGAAACAACCTAAATGCCTGTTAACTAATAAATAGATAATTAATATTGGGTACATACGCATTATCGAATACTACTCAGCTTTAAGGAAAAGTGAAACTTTGCAGGTAAATAGATGATCATAGAGTCTTAGGGTTTTACTGCTGTGAACAGACACCATGACCAAGGCAAGTCTTATAAAGGGCAATGTTTAATTGGGGCTGGTTTATAGGTTGAGAAATTCAGTCCTTATCATCTAGGTGGGAGCACGGTGACATCCAGGCAGGTGTGGTGCAGGCAGAACTGAGAGTTCTACATCTTCATCCAGAGGCTGCTAGTGGAAGACTCACTTCCAAGCAGCTAGGGTGAGGGTGTTAAGCCTACAGCTACAGTGACACAATTACTCTAACAATGCCACACCTCTGAATAGTGCCACTCCCTGGGCCAAGCACATATAAACCATCACGCCTAATGAATATCATGCTGGCTGACATGATCCTGAAACAGAAAGACACATGGTATATGCTCTCTGAAGTGACCTGGATACAGAAAGACAAATCTCACATGCTCTCTCCTGTCTGAGAATCATACCTTCCAGTTTTCAGATGTAAATGAATGATCATATATATATATATATATATATATATATATATATATATATATGACCGAGAAACTAGAGAAAAGGAGGGGACATCCCATTAGGAGAGAGGGAGATAATAATAGAAGAAGGAAATATAAGAATAAAATAAGAAGGAGGTCTGAAAAAGATGAAATTCTTAACTATGCTGTTAACTATCTACCTAAAAATACCTATACTAGACATGTATTACTATATACATGGCCTGATACTGCTGTCCCCAAAAGGTAAAGATTACCAAATAAAAAGCCAACACTAGGCATAAAGACCCCCTCCTTTTGTTTTTTGAGTGAAATAGATTTTTTTCATTCTGTAGAATCTGATTACATTCTCCCCTAACTCTTCCCAGTCCCCATTCTCTCATCCAGATCCAGATCTTTCTTGTATCTCTCTAGAAGACAAAAGAGTCATCTAAGGAGTAATATTAAAATTAAATAAAATAAACCAAAAACTTAGAAGAAAAAGAGCCCAATGTAAAGAACAAGAATTACAGGTAGATGAAGAGACACACACATTTGCACATACAGGAAGCCCACAAATACTCAAAACTGTAAGCCATAATATATATGCTTAGCATTTATAAGAATAAAAGAGAAAGAAAAAATATACCCTGACTGAAGGTTATGAGACAAGGGACCACCTAATATGTCATTAAGTTTGTTTCGTGTTGGCCATCTTCTGCTGGACATAAGATCTACCTTTAAGAGTGTTGTTTATCCAGTAAATCTCCCTTAGAGAAAAACTATCTTTTATTTTCATTTCCAAGTGGCTGTAAGTTAGAGATTTATTCTGGGGTAGGGATGAATGATACTGCTTTAGAGGTGGTAGGACTTGGGAGAATAGCGCTAGTGAATGATGCACTTGGGAGAATAGCACTAGTGAATGAGACTAATGCAACGTCTCAGGCAATAGATAATGTTATTCCAAATCCCAGACAGTTTATAATCCAAGGGTTAAGAAATGTTATATGAGAAGTTCTCATGAGTTTAGGCCATAACTGATTATAAGGACAAGCTGCATGTGGCAAGATCGTGTTTTTCCTTAGAGGCAAATAAAGGATAATTTAAAAAAGTCATTAAGTAACAGCAACAAGCAATAACGAATAATCTGAAGTAAACTAACTCCTGTTCTCTATACATGGCAAGAACATGAAAACACATCCCATCAACATCTTCATGTTCTGAAGAAATGGAGGCCAAAAGACTCTTGTCTTCTGTCCTTGGAAAGTTCTCAAAAGTTCTCAGAATTCTCATATCACTCCATTCCTGAACTATGCTCTGAGAAATGAGGGCATGAGTTCACCTCTTCTCTCAGAGGAGAGGAACCTTTCCAGGTTTTGGTCAGATTCTGAGAGAGAGTCCCAAAACACTACAGAATATTACTGCTGCCCTAAGTTGCTCTTCAGAGGTTGAAAAATATCTCTCTAGTGCAAACACTTGGGACACAGGGCCAGGAGGCCACTGAGCTTCATCTGACTGGAATGCTTCCAAAGGAAAGAACGCAACAGTCCTACCCAGCTCTGATGCCTTTTCAGCTATAAGAATGATCATCTCAGCAAAGCAAGAGTGGATTCTGGATATGCATACTTTGCAGGTCACCACCAACTCTCTAACTGGAATTAAGACCCACTAAAGAAGATTAAATAATGCCTGATACTAAAATAAACCTATTTAACTACCAAGGGTTAGCAAAGTCATGGTAATTGGAGGAGAATCTATAATCACTTTATGCATAATCTCTAGCTCTATTCTCAATACTTGTCCTTAGAATACACCTCATGAATAAAATTTCTCTTTAAAACAGATTAAAAAATAACAGACAAGCTAAACAAAACAAAGAAACAAAAAACACCAATCAAAATAAATTAATTTATAAAAATTCTGTGTCCAAGGCTCAGAGATCACTGAAGAACAAGGCCAGTAGACTGGGTCTTCTAGATACATCAGAAGCTATACTTATGAAGTCTCACCAATATGGCTGTGTAAACATGACCTGGATAGGATGACAGCAATAGACACACTAAAGGTGCATGGGAGAATGCACAGGATGATTCAACCAAAGACATTGAAGTATAGGCAACCAAGGAATGCAGATAATGGAAGAAATTCTTCAGGGAAAAGCTTACCAACTGATTGTTCAATACAAAAGAGTCAGCCCTCAAAACATATATGCAAGTAACATTATTCAGATTGATCAAATTATACGTATATATTTAAGAATGTGGTGTGTGTGTGTGTGTGTGTGTGTGTGTGTGTGTGTTTGTGTGTTGGTAGTATAACTGCAATTAATGAGAAAAAGGCTATGAACTCAAAGCCATATAAGGAAGGATTTTAAGAGGGGAAGGGAGGGAAAATTATCTAATAATATTATAATATCAAAGTATGAAAGATAATTTAAGAGACCGCACCCGTGACTTCCTATCTCTAATGCAGCCTATTGAATAAGAGTCTTCGGTGCTGTAAACGATGTCAATACATGGTGATAGTGAGAACTTTCAGGGATTCTCAACCTTCCTAACGCTGCTATCCTTTCAAAATGTTCCTCACAGTGTGGCAACCCCTACCCAAATTTATTTTTGTTGCTACTTCATAATGGTAATTTTGGTACTGTTAGGAATTGCAATATAAGTCTCGGTGTTTTCTGATGGCCTTAGGTAACCTCTGTGAAAGAGTGTTTATCCCCAGAGGTGTCTGGACCCACAGATTGAGAATCACTGGACCTGATCCAATGTTCTTCAAAATCCTATAGCTTGATTATGAAATATTTACTATGTGAGCATTATGGAAATTTTCTTATGTTCAAACTGTAACAGTAAATAATTACATTATGAGCATAGAATAATTATAGATGGGGTCCTTCCTAGTTTTCTTTTTTTTTCTGAACCTTTGTCAACATGAAGTCCAAGAAATGATTTCTTCCACGGGATGCAGCAGTAACATAGAATCGTGAAACATAGAGAAAAGTCTCACCAGATACTGGTATGTTTGTGTGTGTGTGTGTGTGTGTATGTGTGTGTGTGTGTGTGTGTGTGTGTGTGTGTGTATACTACTAGGAAAAGGATCGTCAGATTTCAAAAACATAAAGCATAAATTTCCATTGTTTCCAAATTATCCTTAGTTTCTCCTGTAGTGATACAAACATACTACAACTCTACACTTAAGATATGAATGGTATTAGATTCAATAAGTTTACATAGTTTATCTGTCAAAAGTTGCAATGCTCGATAAATTTATGAAAGAGGATTGGTATATTTACCTAAGATTAATTTATAGAAAACAAAAATAATTCTACCAAGTAAGTATCAGTGCAGGGTGAGTTCATTTGCTTTAATTTGTGTAAATATGAATCAAAGAAAACACAAAGGTGTTTTTGTGCTTATTTATTTAATTTAATAACAGGATAAATGTGCTAAGAAAATCTGCATATTTTAGCTTCTCATTTCATATAAAGCACAGTTTACTGATAAATTAATTCTTAAATTAGATTTAGCAACTCAGCTTTTTTTCCCCTACACTTTAAAAAGATCAAACTCACATCACTTTGTTAACAGGGCACATTTCACATTCATATTTGATTACATTAACCATTATTTATGTTAATTTTGGTTTTGCCACACAAACGTTTACAGAAAAATTTGAGATTAAAATAATGTACTCCAATTTGTAGAAGCTACAATTATGGCTGAGTGTACTAGAAACTTCATTCAGGAGCCATCCAGATGCGTCCACATGAAATGAGCAAAAGTCATAGTGCTATGCATTAAAACTCACCAATTCAAATGCATATTTTGAGCCTATGACAAACCATACCCAATTTAATAACATGTCATTTTGACTTGATTTAACTTCAATAGTTACATGTTTCTTTTTCATTCATTGTGGTATGCCTATTCTCAGATTCAACATCACCTATAAGATGGCCCAAAATAGCATTTTTACAATGAGTATTAACTGAAACATTTCAAGTTGAAATTGCTGAGGGTTAATTATTTTTTTCTCCAATGTAATAAACTTGTCAGCTCATAATGTGTGTATGTGGTACTCTGCAATGAGATTCAAACCAATCCCTACCTATACCTACCAGGACTACTATTTAGATCTCAATTAGTAGCAACCATTTGAGATAGATGTCTGTTCTCTATGATTTTACTTTTATGTTCGAAGCCAGATCTAATTTGACCACACATATAAATGTTCATAAAAACATATCATATAAAGTACTTAGAGTTTTGAATTTATTTAAATTCTTCATAATATATGTTATTTTCCCTCCCTAGATCTTGAGTCATAATTTACATAAATAGTTTTTTTTGTTGTATATAAAACAATCCCAGATTAACATTCTTTACTTACCACAGATAATTAAATTCTCCTACTAGATCTCTTTTACAGGAATTAACACTTGGGCTATGATCTTAAGTACTTTCTTTAAAATAAATCAAAACCTTTAAATATGATATATTTTACATTTGGTTTTGTCTTCCATTTTTTATTAGGATGCAATAAGTTGTCTATTTCACATTCTGAAAACAAACAGTTAGTGCGTTTATTTAGACCTATTCAAATTTCCATATCAGTATTTGGTAGATTTTAAATTATAAAATGAATGTCACATACGGAGTCAGGAATAATGGCTTTTAAGCAATTACGTTGATTTTGCATTGTTAATTACCATGGTAAATTTGAATTGATAATTAGAAATAATTGAAGTAGTGGCCTATGCATTTTTCCAATTTCTTTGATCTGGGTGTGGTAATTCTATGAGTCTTGTACCTGCTGTGGTTCCTAAGTTCTTTGCTAGGACTTGGTAAGAAGAATTTCTGGCTTCCTGATGCTTCCCGGTAACACCCAGCATTTGGATTGTTGTATATGACTCTAGGATAACTTTCCTAGAAAAAGGTGGAGAGAAACATACAAGGATAGATTTAGAAAAGAATGTGCCTGACAGAATAGTTTCTTTAAATTTTCCTACTTGCTGATGAAGGATTGTTTAATGTTTGTGCCTGTGGAAGAGTTCAGTTTGAAGCCTCTTTTTGTAATAGAGTACTTTAGAGGTGAAGAGTAACAGCTAAAATGCTCTGTTCTTCATAATTAATTCCTTTTTGTGTTTCATATGTCCCGGTTGGTGTAAGAGAACTTTGCAAAGATGGAAATAGACTTCAAAATGTTTCTGGTGATTTTCTGATGAGAAGGTTAATGCTTTTTGTTGTGTGGATAACTTTTTATTTTTGTATTTCAGACACAAGTACTATATTTACATCTTTTCTCCTTTTTCTTTTCCTCCAACCCTTCCTGTCTTTTCTATGCTTCTCCTTTTTTTTTTTTTTTTTCAGAGCTGGGGACCGAACCCAGGGCTTGCGCTTGCTCGGCAAGCGCTCTACCGCTGAGCTAAATCCCCAACCCCTCTATGCTTCTCTTAATTGCTGAACATGTCTGAGTATGAAATTTAATTTGAATATAGATTGCTAAGATATGTATATGGGTGCTAGAGAGATTGCCCAGTGGTTAAGCAGGGACCTCTCTTTTAGAGGTCCCATTTCTAGCATTCCCATGAGAGATCACAATTATCCATAACCTATGTGGTGTACAGACGTACAGACATGCAAACATAGCATTAAACAGTAAAATACATTAATAAAATATTAAATGATATGTGTACAATCATACTGCCTATGCTTAATTATTTCAAAGTGAATTAAATAAATCTTAGGAACACTTTGTCTTGTAACATGTCCATGACTCTCTCTTCATCATTACCTAGCTATCCTTTTTTTAATTTCCAATTTTTGATTGTGAGCATAGGCTTTAATCACTAAGTCATCTCACAAGCCCCAGAAATTCTTTTTAAAAGTTATTGTGTGGGATGATTGCTGTTAGAAATTTAGTAACAGTTTTGTAAAGTAGGTATTTTAAATATTAGAGGGTGTTTTTCATTTTCATTCATCATAATGACTACCAAGATTTCCATAATGCTAAGGGATGGATGTATTCCACAACATCCAAGGCATACGCCCAAGGAAATCAAGGAGGGATAATCCCATCTAAATTACTAACTGCATATGTGCTGGAGACAATGGTTGACCTCAATAGGATTGGCTCTTTTACATGCATACATGGTGGACTTTTAGCATGATTTCTGTACCTTTAATAATATAGATGATTTGAGAGTAATTTACTTTTTGAATATTCATTTTGTCAGATGATTTTAGTATTTGGCATACATTAGATTTTTAATAAATATTTACTGATCAATGAAAAGCATAGAGGCCAAGGTGTCCAAGTAAACCCGCACCCACATGAGAAAACACTAACCTTTTCTTCTTCACGTCAGTTAGCCATTCGTAAATAAATGAGTTCATCAAATATAGTATATTCATATTTTTGAAGCATAAATAAGGTTTCTCTTAATTTTTCCACATCTGGTAGGGATTTTCTAATCAATGCAATTATAAGCGAGTAGAAAAACACAATGAAAATGATCTGTAATTTCTCCTTAGAAAAAATTATCTATCACCAAAGAAAGTTCAATTAAAAAAAAATCATGCTCCTGTAATGCTAAAATTAAACAAGTTTCAGCACCAAAAGGGAAGTGAAATCTCTGCATTCTGTTTCTATGGCAATACATTTGAGTTTATGTCTCCATTACTGTCAAAAACATGGGGCTTTCAGTGTTATTTTTAGTATGAATTATATTGAAGTATCATTAAAGGTGTTGGGACTTGCATAGTTCTCTTAAGCATCATAAAATCTTTAGCTTATAGAATAGACTGATACCATAAGAGTATAACATATTTCATTTTATGTGTGTGTGTATGTGTGTGTGTGTGTGTGTGTGTGTGTAAACTTTTGTCATCTAAAATATTCAAGACATTATTCAAACTGATGTAGATTGTTCAATTCTAGTAGATTCTAGTAGTACATTCTGGTAGAGCCCTTACTAGGTTTCAAGACAGGTTTGTCAGTGAAGCTTCATGAATGTACTCAGGGGAGGAAACTCATCCCATCAACTTAAATTTTACATCTTTCTTGGGCCGTTTGGACTTTTTTTCCTTTTCATCCATAATAATTCTGTGAAAGTCAAATTTTCTCTTTCTAGCTTTATAGTCAGGGTCTTGATACGTCTGTGCATTTCCTTTCAAATAATACTGTTGATTTCTCTTTAGAATACCAAACTAGCAAGATATTTTGTTACTAGAATTTTGGAATACTGATAAGAATTGTCTCCTTCAGATTAAATGATTATATCTAACCCAAGGCTTTTTTTTTTAAATCAGATTTTAGGTTAAAAGCTTTTAGGAAAGTAGGCACTATGTCATTGGCTGATGGCTATTCATAGGGCATGGGATAAGGGTGTATAAGATGGTGTAGTCTCAGGAATGGTTGGGGGCTTTGGGAAAAGGCTAGAATGATCTATAACAGTGAGGAGAAGAGGAGGGTAAATACATGGATAACCTCTGAAGAACTGTTGTATGCTTATATTTGACTCCAAAGTTGGCATTTCCTTGGAGATAGAGTGCTTGCAACATCTTTTTTTTTTCATCTCTCATTGTAATTCCTTGAGACATAGATAGATTTAGACATAACCATCCTGACTTCATCTCTGAGCACAGTGGACAAGATGGATTAGATATCACTGAATTTCAAAATTTTCTCACACAGGAAAACATCAAGTTCCCATTCACAATTATAGATTGTGTTAATTAGAGAGACTGTTAATTATTGTGTAGATAATATGATGACAATGGCCTTTATGTATTCGTTTAAATGCAGCTGTAATTCTTAAAAAGAAGAAAGACAATATTGAGTCAACTACATTATAAAATAAGCCACATGAAAATTAACTTCTCTAATTACAAACTAAACAAAATACACACAGACCATCTTTATAAGATGAAGTTTTTCAGTAGTTCTTCAAATTTGTGTTATTTCTTGAAATAATTATAGGATCATACATTGATCACCAATCTAACATCACTACAAAGACAAATGGATTTTGAATGGAAACTCTAGAACTATTTACAAAACAAAAATGAAGTAAGGGAAATTAGACTCCCAAAGGATATGCATCAAAATAGGCAGGCCTAGATCATAATAGGCATATTAACAACTTGAATTGGATAGTAAAAGGTCGATATCTTTTCCAAGTCTCCTGAAATCCATCCTCTAATTATCAGGTATCTTTTTCAGCAGCAATTACAATTGAACATATGTTTATTAATCTGAATAATTACTAGGGAGGAAACCATCTGTGAAAAACAAAGAAATGAAAATCCAGGAACAGCATTAGGTCCTTTTCTTATTTCATTCAATCTTTTCCCTTTTACATTCTGTGCAAATATTTTAATATTTAATTGGTATAGTTTTTATAAAATGGAGTTTACAATGTCTGTGTGATTTTTTTTTAATTAGGTCATTTTACAAAATCTGTCTTCAAGGAGGTGGTGAATTGAGAAAGCACACATATGTTCTATCAATCTGTGAGCTGTAGTTAGGTGGCTATAATATCCAGTTCCTGTTGGAGCAAACTGAGATTCAAATGGCGCCCTGGAGAGAAGAAAAGCTTCTGAATTCTCTACAGAGGAATTCACTGAAGGCCACCTCTACTACACTTTTGAAAAGAATCATGCTCAGGGTTCCTTGGTTTGCTTTTAGTGAGATATTCTATATTGCTTCATTACATGACCCACTACTCACATGGTCGAATCCATATTCAAAAGAATGTATATTATTTTTGTAGTTGACAAATGGGCTCCTAACTGGACCAAGCTTTGCTGCTGAATGACTATGAATTTTCATCTCAATGAAACTATTCCATTAACCTAAACCTCACGTGTTATCTTGGAAGAGGGGATGGAGAAAGTGCAGGTAGGAGGATGTGGAGGAACACTGTGGAGTGCATTCCTGTGGATGGATCAAGGTCATTGCATCCTTTGAACTCCCAGTGACTATGTTTATCTGCGTGAGACCTGCACAATAACAGGTTTGTCAAAATTTTCACATGGATGGTAGAGTCTTACAAGTCTGTGCAGTGTAACCCCTACACTAGATAGGTATAGGAAGTTCATCCCAGAGCCATTGGCCTGTCTAGTTTGACTACTTAGCAAATTTGGATTCATTGAGGTACTGTCCCACCATAAAAAGTAAAGGCATTTGCAGAAAAACACCTAAGGCTCTCCTCTGGTCTATATGCATGTACACAAACAAAATTAGCCCTATAAAAAAGATAGTCTTTCTTCTTTTAAAGAAGTACAGCTACATTTAAACAACCACACAAAGGCCATTGTCATTGCATTACCTACAAAACAATTAACACAGTGTCATGTATTTTATAATTGTAAATGGGAACTTGATTTTTCTTACAAATGTGAGACGATTTTGAAATTCAATGGTAATCTACTCCATCTTGAGCTAACTGTCCACTGTGTTCTGAAAGAAAGTCAGGATGTGTTATGCCTAAATCTGTCTGTGTCTCAGGGAATTACAATGAGAGATGAGAAAACATGGCAAGCACCCTACCTTCAAGGAAATGTCCACTTTGGAGCTAAACATGAGCATACAACAGTCGGTCAGAGGTTATCCATGTATTTACCTTCCTCTCCTCCTTTATGTTGTATACTTGTGTAAATAGACATATTTATATACATATAAATATACACATTCTAATCACATTTTAAGGTAAAATTATACCCTTTCTCTCTTTCCTGTATTCTATCTGCCTCTCTTGCCCTTTCTTTCTGCTTTTCCTTTCTTTTTACCTCTCTTCTTCTGAAAATATCCTTGTGCAGAAAAAAAATGTACATGTATGGACTATACAGCTGTATATACAATCACAATTTTTCTTCTTATAACAAAGGAAAGTCTTTTTTAATGTTTTGGTTTTAAAGACAAATATGAGATCTTATGTCAAGATGTTTCTCATGCTAGTCAAAATGAAATGAAGCATGAGAGATTAAAAAGGCAAATTGCCTCTTATGAATCTTAAAATTTAAAAGAGTGATGTAGTGTTAAAATTAGCCTGTGAGCGGTGCATATCCCCTCCATACACAAAAGGAAGAATTGTACAATTTTGTTAATTAAATACTCTTTGAATATTATGCATTTTGAGTACTCTTCAGAAGACTGACATCTGAGGTTTTTATACTAGGATAATTCTCTCAGCAATCATTTAATATAATGTAACAAGTATTCGTGACATGATGTAGTTGAAAGATGTTCACTAGACAAATAATAGCCTACACCTTTTCATTATAATCTATGATCTCTATATTTATCTTTCAGATGAAATATTTTTATAGTGGAATAGAAGAGTCACATCAAAATTCACATGAAGACATCTAGTACATTTCAGCATGAAAGAAGAGGTATGCGATTCTCAAGTTTCCAAGAAGGCTTGCCTGTATTCTCTATAAAAATGTAATGGAGGGATATGTTATGAATACTCTAGGTTTTTGCAAGCGACTTTCATGTCACTTTTTATGGGCTTTGTATGCCATTTTCATTTAAATCGTCTTCCCTTTAATCCCCAACTCCTGAAGTTGCACATTTGTTAAAGCAGTCTTTGCATGGTAATACCTCTGTATCAACTCTAAGCGTTAATGGGTCACAAAGCATTCCCCGTGCCCATCTCAGACCAATTTGACGTATGTGAATGGCAGAAAAATTATTCATTGACAAAACAGAATCAAAATCCTTTAAAAGTAGAAATAAGAACACATAGATAGCCATTAACTCTGAGATGAGGACTGATAACACATTAGAAAAGTTCTAGTACCTCAGACTATGTACCTGCCTGGCTTTGATTTCCAGCTTTTTTTGTTTGTTTGTTTGTTTTTGAGACTGGCTTTCTTGGTGTAGCAGCTTTGGCTCTCCTGGTCCTTCCAGGCTTCCTGGAATTCAGAGAGATCAGCCTGGCTCTGCCTCTAGAGTCCTGGGATTAAAGGCATGTACCACCAAGTCCCAATGCCTCCAGTTTTTGAACACCATTTTTATTATTTCTTAATGATATATTATTCTAAATAACTAAAGTCATGTAATACAGACTGCATAAGATGTGTAGGGATGTTGTGCATCATGTAAAAGTTAGAAAGTAGACAAAAACTTTTGGTATGTACTAGGACAAATAACAAAATAAAATTCAAATATATTTATGCCTTTGAAGTTAGTTTATTGAAAGCAGAATGGGATCTTTTTAAAGTTTTTGGCATATTGTTATTGCATAAAGTTTCATTTTCCATTTATAACCATCTAGTGTCTATCACAGTCCTATTAGTTTGCAAATGAGTCTGCTGTCTTCAGTCATAAATGTAACAGTTTATCGGACAGAGACAGTGCAAACCAGAAGAGAATGAAGATGTAAAGTAAATCTGATGGCAATGTTCATTGAAAAGACTCGGGGAAATATGATGCTCGCTTTACTGCAAAGTTTGATTCTGACTAGGGAAGTCACATAGGGTGTGTTAGGGCATTCACAACAGAATTCTCTGTAATGGTGACAATATGTGAGTATGCTGCATCGCTTTCATTTGTATGCTAAGTCCACTTTTCTCTGCAGATCTGACTGCATGGATGAAGTGGACCACCGTTCTATTTCTGTTTCAGGTAAGAGGTCTGAAATAAGAACCAGTATCAGATTAGGATAAGAGTACAGAACACTGGAATTGAGATCAGTATTTTTATGGTATGTCTGATTTCAGGTCATATGTGTTTTTATTGTTCACTTCTACTAAACCCCACAATGTTTGGAATGCCAGCCTTTTCAATAGCCACCTTATTGGCACATAAGAAGGATTCCTTTTCTTATATTTCTGGAGCTAGGCTTCCTTGATCTCTTCTCAGAAACAAAGCACCCAGTTTCAATTCATAACCTTCTTTCTACCAATGTGTATAAAGAATGTTCATGCGCATCTCAATTTCATACATAGAACGGAGATAACACAGGATAGTTATCACATATAAACAACTTAATGTATAATATAAGGAGTAATTACAAAAAGTTTTTTGCCCTTTATCAAATATTGTAGTTAGAAAAATTAAAGAATAGAGTCATATTAACATACAATAAATACACTCGTACATGATGTCTGTCTACATTCATTTTTCAAATGTTTTATATTTAATAAGAAGTAAATGTTTATATTTTCTTTGTTTTATTCTTCTCCCCTTTATTCCAAAAAGTTCTAAGATACAACCCAAGAGTAGCTATTTCTCGGTCAATGTGAGAGCAATCCATCTCCTTCCCTCTGGGAGCTTATTTAAGCAGAATACATTATTTGAGAAATAATAAAACAGAAAAGAGAAATTAAATTTATCTCCCAGTTTTTCTGCATAGCCACATCTGGAAAATTTCAATGAATTCCTGTTAGCTGGTGGCAACAATGGATTTAAACTATATAATCTACCTTTCTGTTCAATCACAAAAATTACATAGGAAAGAAACAAAAACAATTATAGAACATCCGCAGTCATTGTAATTAGAAGAAAACATGAAAAATGTCAAACAACCTTGGAATAACAAATAAAACATAAGCACGGAAGCAAAACTACCAAGGAACACCAACAAACTCCTTCAGGTGTCTCATGGGAGAGGGAAGACTGAAGCCTGGTATCTGACTGTCTAAAGCTATTCCCTGTCAGTGAGCAGATTTAGATGTTCTTTCAATATGTGAAACAGAGATATAGAGGATTACCCAGGTGGTTTATATCTATGAGGTTTAAGAGCATTTCCAATGATAAAGAACTGGAACCCCACAGAGAGTTGACAGGATGCAGAAGGCATTCCTCAGGTATGGAATGGAGGATAGTAAAAGTACAAGTGAAGAAGTTACATAGTTTCAAGATTGAGGCAACTTTAAGAACCCTAAGATACCTAAAGATTTAGTAACTTCTCCTCCACTCCTTCACCGAGCACGCCAATTCACTGTATTGACATTCTCACATCTGTAGTCAAATACTACAGGGAAAGGCCTAAGGGAAAATTAGATGCTAGCACACTCCTTTCAGAAGGTTAATCCATCACGATGGTGAGACTGGAGCATGGTAGTTCAGCCTATGATCGAGAGGAAGAAGAGAACAAGGATAAAGAATCTAAGGACACAGACCTAGTGGTCCAAAGGCTCAACTGCCAACTTAACATTATCTTCTAAAAGGACTTCATGTTGGGATTCATCCTCTTATTAGATTGAATTAGTAATGATTCTATGACAGACAGAGTGTTCTTCCATAAGGCTAAGGCCATTCTCTATGAAGATGTTGTCAGCCAAGATCACTGTCAATCTCATCCTTAGTAAAAATCTAATAAAGCTTTGTTGGATCAGTGGGTAAGAGTATTTTCTGTTCAAACCTGAGTTTCTGACTGTGCCCACTGTAGTGCATTGCTGCAATCTCACCTAAACTATGGCGAGGCAGGAAGTAGGTACAGGAGAAGCAGAAAACTGGAAGACTTTTAAAACACAGTGAAAAGCAAGTAGACCTGAGCGATGCCTTCTGAGCTTTATGTTGTACTGTGAGATGCCTAATGCCATGGTTACATATACATTTACAAACACTTGTATTAAAAATCTAGTACAAAATTTTACTCTGTTGCAGGAGAAAAGGTGTTCTCTTTTTAAATCTGATTTTTACTTTTGGCTCAGGGGATTGAATCCATTGCATTGTGCGTGCTGAGAAAGTCCTTTACCACTGAGCTATATGATCAATTACCATTCTTATTCATAATTCTTCTAAAATGCAACAGTTTATTAATGCTGCCAAACAAAGAGATTATTAAACGTTCTTTCCTGAAAACAAACAATTCAAAATTGAAATAGAAAAAAATTAAGGTCGTTCAGCCCACAAAAATCTGTTCTCTGCTCTAAAAGCTACTCAAACAGCAAAAGACTGAAGGACGGCACTGTCCAATGAGTTCTATCCTCTAAATTTTACTTCTGGCGCAAGAAACAAATTAGAGAAAAAAAATCATCGTTTGATGATTTATTTTATTTACTTTTAATTATGAACATATGTGTGGGGCATGAACACATGAATATAGGTGTCTTCAAAGGCTGACAAATTGGATGACCTCATGCTACAGTTTCACCAGATCAGCATGGGTGCTGGGAACCAAACCAGAGTCCTCAGTAAGAGAAGCATGAGCTATCAACTTATAGCCATTTTCTCTAGCCTTACATTTGTTTTTTCTTGATAAAGAACAGTTTGGAGACAAGCCTAAGTAAAGCCCACAAACACTGATAAGATTAACAAAAAAAGTCTGTTGAAAAAGCAGAAAAAGTACAAGGATTTGGCAGTGTTAGTAATTGTTGAAATGTTAATGAATATATGCTATTGAAATCCTTAGAGATTTTTCTACTGCTGGGCATATTGCTAACATTACTCTATCTTTATGACACTAGAACTTACTTTAGGAACACATATTCTAGTAGGAAACGTGTCAGTGTTTGTACACATTTTAAAGATTAATGTGAGAAAGAAAGCCAGATGATGGATATCTGTAATTTCAATACTCGGAAGAAGGAGTGAGTAAAAATAGTTTAAAGTCATGTTTGGCTGCACAGAGAGTAACAGGCCATCCTGATCTACATCAGAGACACTGTTTCAAGTCAAATAAACTAAATAATTATTATGAGGAGCAAATAACATTCTTTCTTAGTGGTAATGGATAAAAGAATCCTGTGTGCAGGCTAATTTACATAATCTTTTTACACACACACACACACACACACACACACACACACACACACACACACGCACGCACGCACACATCCCTTGATGCATGGTGGGTATTGTTGCTTTCCTCATTGGGATACAAAGGAAAAATGTGTTAAATATGCAGAATAATCCATTATAACATAAATCATAAAACTTCATTATAAATAACTAGTTTGTGTAAATAAAAAGTTCAGCATAAAATATTTTCCAGCAAGCTATCTTTATAAAAGCCTAATGAACAAATTACTTCATAATCCAAATGTTATCTTGTATTCATTCAGGATCGACTAGCTAAGAGTTTTTCTATTGCGAAAGAGCATTGGAATTTTGAGTTGTCCGCATTTGTTCGCAAGTTATTTAAAATGAATTTATCTACAGTTAACTAAAGAACTAAAACTGTCATATGAAATTTGAACTGTCACTGTGTATTAAAATGCCAAAACATTGTTTCAAGTTGTTCTCTTTGTTTTGGTTTTAGTAATATAACATATTATTTTAATAACAAGTTCAGTGGTTTAGATAAATCATAATTTGTGTGCCTGTCGACTGCTAGAGTGTCCAGCTGTTGATGGAATCGCCCTGCCAAGTTCAACATGTGCTCTTCTCTCCGGTCCACAGTGCCTCTTCCTGCTATCACAGTTTCTTAGACCACAGAATGCCGGAACATGTCGCCATGGAGTGAATCAAGTTAATATGAGGGCAAATAAAATCTGCTTTGATTTATATCTCAGAGCCTAAATATTGCAGTCACACTAAGTTGTAATGGGAGTGGTATCATCATTTTTAAGTGCAGAATAAATATTCCAGTGTTCTGCCACATGAGTCGCCTAAAAGATTGGGGATTCGTTGTTGTTATTATTGTTGTTTAATGAGAATATTTTGTGATCAGTCAGCAATTACCAAAAAAAAGGAAGCATATACCAATACAAACAGCTGTTACTGTGATTAGAAAGAACAAGCAATAATGAAATATTGATAATGCTGATTCTTAAAAGGTTGGTACATTATTTTAATCAATTTGATATTATAGAATCATGTTAAATGTTACATTAGCTCGCCGAGAAATACGTTCTGAGTGTGGACCAAAAGATTTGTTTGGTTTGTTTAGTAATTTTCTGTAGATACCTTATTTTCCATTAACCTCAATGCCATACCTATTGTTGAAAGAGAATGGGCAGTGTTTTCTTATGAACACTTGTGTAACAAGACGTGCATACTTACTTCAATGACCAAGATGTAGGGGACAAATTGATAGAAATGAATGAATGAATACAAGTAACATCTGCAAGTCTGTAAGCAAAGTAGAATAAATTATATCCACATAACCTCTGGACAAGCACAGAACCTGATAATCTATAAGAATTTCCCTTTTCCTCACAGTATTATAAAATGCAAACATCTCTTAGATCTGTACTTAAAAACACAATTATTTTAATTACTTCCCACAGGTTATTGCAATAGCTTATAGACTTGACATCAAAATAAACTTGATTAGATCTACAGGCTTTGAAGCCTTGCCACCATTTCTCAGTATTATTTTACAATTTTTGGCTCACTCCTTCAAACTTAAATATTGATGTCAACGAAATTACTTTGGCTTGATCCTTCAAGTGACAACTTCCAGCAGACAGGATGCCTGTCAGTGTCACTGATGTATTTTAAAGTAAGAGAAATGTTTAGCTGTGTTCCCATGAATGTTTCTTCAGACATCTAGGTTTATATGAAAAAAAATATATTTCTGAAAATTCCAACACTCGAAGAGCTTGAATTTAATTGGTCAAGACAATTTTAAATATCTTCCTAAGAGTATGGGGTATCTGTCTTAATATAATATCTCATCTCCTTCTGGGTTCCTCATATTTTATAATTTTATTCTTTTGTTTTAATTTTGAATGACTTAGGAGAAAAATCAACATTTCAAATGCTGTTCAATTTTTTCATGTTTTATGACAGGACATGAACCACTCTAACTTACATAAATCATGTACTTGGTATATATTTTTAAACACTCAATTTTGTATCTTTCACATATAGGGATCACTTTTATATACAAATTAAGAAATGGTAATACAAACAGTATTTTTTAAACTCCGTCTATAAAGTGATAATGCCATTGCAACCAGACTTAAGTTCTATGGTCAGTTTTAATTTCTTAAAGAGCGCATTTCCTATTACTGTAAATGTTTCATTTTGTTCTGTTGAATCTTAGAGTAGAATCACTTTTGCTACTTGGTAATTAACAAAAAAATCTCTGCTCTAATGCGTCATTATAGATCATTGCCAAACGAAAAGCAAATACCAGATGGTACACTTTATGTTAGGCTGCTCGGCATCTGCATTAACACTCCATTCATTTCCACAGCAATATTACGACTTCCTTTACTCTCTTGGAACCATGAAGGAAGGAGCTGTTTTACCAGTATGAACACGTGAGAGCTGTGTCATTATTGCATGTTTCATGGGTTACTGTAGGAACCCATATATGATTTCTTATTTTTCTTCATTTCTTCCTGTTCCTCCTCTTTTTTTTTTCATTGTAGGTTGTACTATGATTGTATGAGCAACTGACATGAGCGACTAATGGTACATTGTGACAAATCTCATGTCTAATCATTTCAGCCCTCTGATGCTATTTTAAATATTATGTAGGCCACATCCTCTCCCATTTCCGACTTAATCTTTAAACTTGCCTTCTCGATGTTTTAGCTAGTTCTTGAGCAACATTCTGTTGTTTCTTTCTGCTTTCATCATGGCATTTAAATGGCTGAGACAATGGAATCTTTAGTCATTGAGATATTCCTGCGATCATCTGGAATTCAATTAAAGTATGTTGATTGTGAGTCACTAGAAATAATGTTTAGGATTGTGAAGTATAGATGAGGTGCTTTGCATAATTATCAATTTTGTAAACATTATATACCTCAAGTGGAAGCGTTGTTTTCCTCACTGTTCAGTTTCTTGCCTATTAATGGATCTGAAAGTAATGGGAATATAGGTAGAGGCTTACACAACTTATGCAGTGAAAACAAGGAAACTTTGGTAAGAGATAAAAAAAACTTGGATATTAATCTGTGGTTCTCTGTTTTTAAAATAATCAGGTGAAATAATTTATGGAATTTCACAGTAGATTTGAACATAATTTTCAAAATAGAATTAAACAAAATAAACATATTAAATAGAGAAAAACTATCACTTAGAACTTTTTTTTCCAATTTTCTTTTCAAGATAGATTTTAATGAACAATGGGGTATATAGCTACTGTTCTTAATTAGCATGGACAGAACAGGTTGGCTATATCTGAGATTCTGAAAATGGGGAAGAGAAATAAATTGTAAAAGTAATTACCTGTAACGTCACTTATAGCTTTTGGCTGGTAATTTTCAGCTCTGTGTTGCCTGCACTTAGTTCTTGAACTTCAAGTGTCATGTCAGTAGCTTCATTTTTCATAAAGAAAACAATAAGTATGTAGAAAACAAACATATCAGGAAACAAAGATGCCTGACACCCTTTATTTCTAGTTTCAGAGTTTACACACAGTATAAATGATCTAAACGTACCAACCAAGAACCATGGGATGGTTTTAGACAAGGGCCTGTAAAGAGAGGATTTAGCTGCCGTAGTCATAGAGAGGAAAGGGAGGAGTGAGGAATCAGAATGGCTTTTTTTGCAATGTAACAAATTTTTGATAATCAGATTCAAGTAATGAACAGTTAGAGATGGAAAATATCAACTGGCTGTTGATAATTTTTTCATTAATTTCTTAAGATCTCGATTGGTTTATTGAAATAGAGCACTGGACTTTGAAACTGGGAAGAGAGAAGCATGAATATATAAATATGAATGAGAGACTGCTTTTCATATTTCTTTGTTTTTTCTTTCATAAAGTATGTTCAGGTTGATACATCTCTGTGTGTTATCTTTGGAAACTGTAATTTTTCTTTAAGGAAATCTGATGAAACACCTCTTGATATCCGCAATGCCACCTGCTCTAAGAAATGCACAGAGTTTCTAAAAATGACATCTATTAATCTCCATTACTTTTTAACTTTTTGTTATACTAGTGAAATTTTTCTACCAAAATGCACTGAAAGCAAATCTCTGCTTAAAACAATTTCACAGCGAACAGATACGAATCTGTCACATTAAATGTTAATTTCTTCCTTTCTGACTTTCCCACCCTATAGGAAACATCTTAAAATTCCCTTACTGTGGAGTGTACTATGGCTATTTTAAAGCCATTGTCTGTGGAGGGTTTTAAAATGTGCAAACCTTTATAGAACTCCACTTTAAAAAGTAAAATGAAAAAGGAAAGACTAATATGATGGAATGAGTAGACGTGTCAGAACGGAGATTCACCATTTATTATAAATTACTTTCCTTTTATTGGTTTCAGTCAAGCTTTTGAGGTTGAATAAACAGTTTTCTGAGATTGACTGAGTATGCTTCATTTGTACGTAAACATGTTAAAGAACCATAACAGTATTAGAGGTTGAAGAATTTTGTATACATTGGACAAGTGCACACATTTTATCTTTAGGTAGTATTTATTCATCACTTGTCATGAATTTCAATGACTGAAAATGGCATGTGCATAGAAAGCATGTTTATTTGAATCAACAGAGAATCCAGCCTTGCTTCCTGAAGAGGCCTGGCATATGAAAAGATTATTTGAAGCATTCACTGTCGTTCAAGTCCAGGTAGTGAATAAGCTGGCAGTTAATCAAAGCCAGATATGTTAGGGAGAGAAAAGATTGCAAATAAATAACAAAGTAAGAACTCGCTTTGAAGAAACATTTAAAATGTGTAGAACTAACTCTTGATAGGTACAAAATGCTTCTGGACTTACCAGGCTCAAAGACCAGCAGAGTTAGATATGGAATAGATAATGAAATTCCTCTCAATTTTTTAATCTCTCACCTCAAAACTAAGGGCCACTGAGGGTCTTATGAAAACATAATATAGCAAATGCTTCCTAAACTATATACATGTATGAAAAATATATTAAAATTGCCAAATGCTGAGGGAAACTGAACTCCAAATGGATACTTAGCAGCACCATGTAATGCTTTCAGTACAGGGAATAGATTCCATTAAATTGAGTTGTTGGCTAAAGAGGTCACATGAAAATTCCCCAAACAATCCATGCTATCGTTTGCTCTCCATGAACTGATGATAAGGCCTTGTTGCTGAAGACAACTCCTGGGCAATTCATTGAACATGGAGACGCTGAGCTAGAAAAACCCAAATGGAGACTTTACTACTACTGACCAGTGTTCACAGTACAAGAATATATTCTGTATGCTAGTGGAGAAAAAAGGGAAACACTAATCCAGCTATAAACACTTGGATCTAGAGTGGTGACTTACCGGCATGAGGTGCTATGAGTCAAAGCTTGTAGGAGTAACCAACTTCTTTCTGTTTGGATTTCAGGCCTACTCCATGAGGTAGGACTCATGACTGACAGTGCTTAGCTGGCTAAGAATGGGGACTAGACAGGTCAGGGACCTATGGGAAATACAAGTACTACTGTTCTGTAGCAATGTAGCAGTAAAATGATTCTTAATGATATTTATTTATTTATTTATTTATTTATTTATTTATTTATTTATTTATTTATTTTTACACTGCAGAATTTATTCCCATGCCTGTCCACCCTTCAACTGTTCCACATCCCATACCACCTCTCTGCAACTCCTGTCTCCATGAGGTTGTCCCCATCTACCCATGCCACCAGACCTCTAAATTTTCCGGGGCCTCCAGTCTCTTGAAGGATAGGTGCATCTTCTCTGACTGAACTAAGACCTGGAAGTCCTCTGCTGTATACCTGTTGGGGGCCTCATATCAGCTGGTGTATGCTGCCTGGTTAGTGATCCAATTTCTGGAGATCTTGGAGGTCCAGGTTAATTGAGACTGCTGGTCCTTCTACAGGGTCACCCTCCTCCTCCTCAGATTCCTCCAACTTTTCATTTCCAACCCTGTAGTACTTACAGATGGAAATAATTATGGGTCAGAGTATTGTCTGTGGGATAGTAACCCCATCCCTCATTTGATGCCCTGTCCTTCCGTTGGAGGTCTATAAGTTCCCTCTGCCCATTGTAGGCCATTTCATCTAAAGTCCATCCCTATGAATCCTGAGAGTCTCTTACCTCCCAGGTCTCTGGTACATCCTGAAGGGTCCTCCCAACCTCCTTCCTCCTGAGGTTGCCTGTTTCCATTCTTTCTGCTGGCTCTCGGGACTTCAGTCCTTTTACCCTACCCAATACCAGATCATGTTCCCCTCTTCCCCTACCCCAGTCTCCTTTCACTCCCAGGTCCCTCCATCCCTCTCTCATTTTCTTCTCCCTCCCAAGTGGGACTGAGGCATCCTCATTTGGGTCCGTCTCCTTGTTGACCTTTTTGAGGTCTGTGGAATGTATCTTGGGTATTCTGTATTTGTTTTATTTTTCTTTCTTTGTTTTGCTTTTTTTTGTGGCTAATATTCACTTTTTAGTGGCATTATCTTTTTTATAGGATATTTTTATTTACATTTCAAATGTTGTCCCCTTTCCCATCCCCTCCCCCTTCTTCTATAAGGGTGTACCCCATTCACCTATCCACCCACCCCTTCCTGCCTCCCTGTCCTGATATTCCCCTAATCTATGGGGATCCACCCTTGACAGGACCAAGGGCTTCTTCTCCCACTGGTGCCCAACAAGACCATCCTCTGCTACATATGCAGGTGGAGCCATAGGTCTGTCCATGTGTACTCTTTGGATGATGGTTTAGTCCCTGGGAGTTCTGGTTGGTTGGTATTGTTGTTCTTATGGGGTTGTAAACCTTTTCAGCCCCTTCAATCCTTTCTCTAACTCCTCCAATGGGTACCCTGTTCTCAGGCCAATTATTGGCTACAAGCATCTGCTTCTATATTTGTAATGCTCTGGCAGAACCTCTCAGGAGACAGCTATATCAGGCCGCTGTCAGCATGCACTTCTTGGCATCAGCAATATTGCCTGGGTTTGGTGGCTGTATGTGTATGGGTTGGATCCCCAAGTGGGACAGTCTCTGGGTAGCCTTTCCTTCAGTCTCTGTTCCAAAGTTTGTCTCCCTATTTCCTCCTATGAATATTTTTGTTCCCCCTTCTAAGAAGAACTGAATCATCTGCACTTTGGTACTCCTTCATTTTGAGCTTCATGTGGTCTGTAGATTGTATCTTGGGTAATTGTAAAACTTTAAGATGGTTTTTATGGAGCAGACCTGAGAAATGTTTGTACTGAAGCAGGAATGTTTGTAATTTGTGCCAATCATGATTTTGTAGTTCAGGTAGACTTCATGAAAGCAGTCAGAAAAGTGACTAACTCCAAGAATCTAGAGTCCACACGGCACTATAAACCTATGTAATTTACTGTAAGGTTTTTGGTGGCTGCATGAAAGACATTGACTTAATGTAAAAAAAAAAGTTAAAGAAAATATTGTATATATTGGCAATTATCTCATTAAAAGTAAATAAACATATATAAGCAACTATTAATGATATTCTTATATACTCATTGATGAGTATCTTATTCATGCATCATTAGAGAAGCTTTCTCCTGCACTATCTGGGAACAAATACAGAGACCCATAGATGGACATTATGAATAGATTGAAAAACTTTGGAACCCTCAGTAATAAATGGGATGAATTCATTAAATCCATTTCTTCTGGACTCAGGAAATTTGCAAACATGGAGGTAGAGACATTGTAAGAGCTGGCAGACATGGAATACATCAAGAGATTAATTCTTCTAATCATAACATGACTGATGCACAAATAAACTCAGAGACTGTAACAGCATTCACAGGACCTGAACCATTCTGGTTCAGATGTGGTCCCAGTGTTGAGAGGAGTGGTGGACAAAAGTCCTCAAGACCAAAAGTCCAAAAGCTATGCTCTATTGATAACCATTCTCAAATGAATCTTATTTTTTCCAACAGAGTTTTTTATGGAGAAACAAATCACTCTTGGGGGCAGACCCCATAGGTTGCCAACCAAAAAATTCGATGGCATCTATGGAGAGTCAGTGTCTCAGAAGATTTTATGAGGGCACATTTTAAAACTTATATGTCCTTTGGATATATATTATGGCATTCAGTTTTAAAAAATGGGATTCCTCTGTGTACAATCATGTGTGTCTCTGTGTCTGTGTTTCTTGAGCTTTTTATTTTATAGGAAAAATTGCTGTGCACTGTTTCAAATATATTTTTATGTTTTATTAGTTTAATTGTATAAAGAAAAGTTACTTTATAAATATTTTAAGCTAAGTCCTTAGTTTGTTATATTTCATTGTGTGTAATTTGAATAAGAAAATTAAAATTAGCTAACATAACTGAATGTCATAATAAAGCTTATGCTTATCTGAGGAAAAGAAGAGTGAATAGCACATAGAATCATAGAATGTGCAAAAATATTTGTAACTGTTTATCTGATGGTGGTTTAACTTACAGAATAAAGAACTCACAAAGGTAATCATTCAAAATACAAAAATCCGAGTCACAAATAAACCAATGAAATTAAATTCTCAAAATACACAGTACGAATTAGTTATAAACAATGTAAGTATTTGTCTCTTGGGGACATTTGCTTGGAAGACCTTTTCCCATCCTTTTACTCTAAGATAGTGCCTGTTTTTGTTATTGAGGTGTGTTTCTTGTATGCAGCATAACGCTGAATCTTGTTTGCTTATCTGGTCTCTTAGCTTATGTCTTTTTATAGGTGTGTTAAGTCCATTAATATTGAGAGATATTAAACACAAATGGCTGTTGGTTCCTGTTATATTTGTTTTTGTAGGTAGCTTTATGTGTTTGTGGTTCTCTCCTTTTTTTGTGGTGAGATACTTAATTTCTTGTCTTTTATTTTGGTGTAGGTATCTTCTTTGTGTTGGCTTTTTCCTTTTAGCATCCTCTGTATGGCTGAATTGGTACGTAGATACTGTTTGAATTTGTTTTTTTCCTGGAATATTTTGGTTTCTCCTTTTATGTTGATGGAGAGTTTTATTTGTTGTGGTATCCTGGGCGGGCATTTGTTTTCTCTTAGACTCTGTATCCTAATATTCAATAAAATAGACTTTCAACCAAAAGTTATCAAGCATGTATAGGAAGGACCCTTTATATTCATCAAAGGGAAAATCCACAAAGAGAAAGTCTCAATTCTGAACATCTATGCCCCAAATGCAAGGGCACCCCCGCATTCAGAAAAGAAACTTTACTAAAGCTCAACACACACAGTGTCCTCCTCACAATAATAGTGGGAGACTTAAACAGCCCATTCTTACCAATGGATAGGTCATTGAAACAGAAACTAACCAGAGACACAGGGAAACAAATAAAGGTTATGAACCAAATAATTTAAAAGATACCTACAGAACTGTCCACCCTAAATCACTTTCTTCTCAGCAACTCATGGTACCTTCTCCAAAATCAACCATATAATTGGTCACAAACAACCCTCAACTGGTACAAGAAGATTGAAATAATCCCATGCATCTTATCACACCACTATGATCTAAGGCTGGACAAAACAAAAACAACATAAAGCCCATATACACATGGAAATTGAACAAATCTATCCTTAATGAAACCTTGGTCAGGGAAGAAATAAAGAAATTAAAAACTTCCCAGAATTACCTTAAAGAAAATGTTGACACAGCATACCCAAACCTGTGGGACACAATGAAAGCAGTGCTAAGAGGAAAATTCAAGGCACTCAGTGCCCTGGTAAAGAAACTGGAGAGATGCTACATTATCAACTTAACAGCACACCTGAGAGCTCTAGAACAAAAAGAAGCAAACTCACCCAGGAGGGGTAGACAGCAGGAAATAGTCAAATTCAGGGCTCAAATCAACCAAATAGAAACAAAGAGAGCAATACAAAGAAACAAAACCAAAAGCTGGTTCTTAGAGAGAATCAACAAGACAGATAAACCCCTAGCCAATCTAACTAAAGGCAGAGAGGCAGTGTCCAAATTAACAAAATCAGAAATAAAAAAGGAAGATATAGCAACAGAAACTGAGGAAATTAAAAAACCATCAGATCCTACTACAAAAGCCTATAACTCAACAAAACAAGAAAATCTAGATGAAATGGATGGTTTTCTAGACAGACACCCCATACCAAATTTAAATCAAGAGGAGATAAACTATCTAAACCGGCTCATATTCCATAAGGAAATAGAGGAAGTCATTAAAAACTTACCAAGCAAAACAGTCCAGGGTCATATGGATTTAGTGAAGAATTCTAACTTTCAAAGAAGACCTGATTCCAATATACCTCAAACTATTCCATAATAAAATAGAAAAAGAAGAAACATTACTTTATTCATTCTATGAATCCACGGTTACTCTGATACCTAAAAGACACAAGAACCAAACCAAAAAAAGAGAGAACTTCAGACCAATTTCCCTTATGAATATCAGTGCAAAATTACTCAATAAAATTCTTGTAAACCAAATTCAAGAACACATCAAAACCATCATTCACCACAATCAAGTAGGCTTCATCCCAGGGATGTAAGGTTGGTTCAATATATGAAGATCCATTAACATAATCACTATATAAACAAACTCAAAGAAAAGACACAGGATCATCTACTTAGATGCAGGAAAAGCATTTGACAAAACACAACCCCCCTTCATATTAAATGTATTGGAGAGATCAGGAATTAAAGGTCCATACCTAAACATAATAAAAGCAATTTACTGCAAACTAACAGTCAATATCAAATTAAATGGAGAGATAATTGAAGCAATCCTACAAAAATTGGGGACAAGACAATGATGCTCACTCTCCCCATATTTATTCAATATAGTACTCGAAGTGCTAGCTAGGAAAATATGACAACAAAAAGAGGTCAAAGGAATACAAATTGGCAAGGAAGAAATAAAGGTATTACTATTTGCAGATAATATAATAGTATATACAAGTGATCCCAAAAATTCTACCAGAGAACTCCAGCTGATTAAACAACTTCAGCAAAGTGCTGGATACAAAATTAACTCAAATACATCAGTAACCTTCCTTTATACAAATAATAAACAGGATGAAAAGGAAATTAAGGAACAACTCCCTTTATAGTAGCCACAAATAATGTATAAAATACCTTGGGTAACTCTAACCAATTAAGAGAAAAATCAGTATGACAATTACTTCAAGTATCTCAAGAAGGAAACCAAAGAAGATCTCAAAAAATGGTGAGAATTCCCGGCTCATGAATTGCAGAATTAACATAGTAAAAACAGCCATCCTACCAAAGGCAATCTACTGATTCAATGCTATTCCCATAAAAATCCCAACACAATTCTTTAAAGACATTGAAAAGGCAATTCTCAAATTCAACAGGAAAGGCAAAAAGACAGAATAGCGAAAACAATACTTAAAAATAAATGAATGGCTGGGAAAATACCTATCACTGACCTCAAGCTCTACTACAGAGCAATAGTGATAAAAACTGCCTGGTATTGGTTCAGAGACAGACAGGTTGATCAATGGAATAGGATTGAAGACCCAGAAATAAAACCACACACTTATGCACACTTGATCTTTGACAAAGAAGCCAAAAATATACAATGGAAAAAAAAAAACATTTTCAATAAATGGTGCTGGTCTAAGTGACTGTCCATATGTAGAAAAATAAAAATAGATCTGTATTTGTCACACTGTACAAAGTTCAAGTCCAAGTAGATCAAGAACCTCAACATAAAACCAGATACACTCAACCTAATAGAAGAGAAAGTGGGAAGGAGCCTTGAACTCTTTGGCACAGGGGGAAATTTCCTAAACAGAACTCCAATGGCCCATGCTCTAAAATCAAGAATCGATAAATGGGACCTCATGAACCTGGAAAGCTTCGGTAAGGCAAAGGATACAGTCAATAAGACAAATTGGCAAACTGCAGATTGCGAAAAATCTTTACTACCCCCACATCTGGAGACTAATATCCAAAATCTATAAAGAACTCAAGAAACCACCAAAAATCCCAAACAACCCAATCAAATAAATGGGGTATAGAACTAAACTGAGAATTCACAACAAGGAATCTTGAATGGCTGAGAAGCTCCTAAAAAATGTTCAAAGTCCTTAGTGATCAGAGAAATGCAAATCAAAATGACCCTGAGATTCTACCTTACACCAAGCAGAATGGCTAAGATCAAAACCTCAAGTGACAACACATGTTGGCCAGGATGTGGAGAAAGTGGAACACTCCTCCATTGCTGGTGGGATTGCAAACTTGTACAACCACTCTGGATATCAATTTGGAGTTTTCTCAAAAAATTGGAAATAGACCTACCTAAAGCCATTTGGTCTTCATCTGATGGCTTAAATTTTTCCAAGCGGGAAATATTTTAATTAGAAACAATAATTTTAAGTTATTATTCCTTCATAATTTCTCCTTTCTGTATCATTTTGAAAAATATTCTTGTGATTTTCATAATTTGTTATTATTTTAATATTCATTTAAACAAAAGATTAACACTTTGTTAGACTGAAGATTATTGCTGCATCCTTTCATAGCTTTGAATCCAGAATCCTAACTTGGTTTGATAAGGAAATGAAGAAAGGACAAAGCAGGAATTTCAGAGAAGCTGGGGTGGAGTGGTCTGGTCCATTGGATGGAGAAAGTGCAGTAACCTAGAAGCTCACCACGTTTGTTTATTATACACAGTCAAACAGAGAAGCAGGATTATTGCAGAGAGCAAAGGAGGAAACAGGTTTAGGCAATCTCAGTAGGAGCAATCTCTGCAGGGAGCAGGCTTCAGACTGTAAATATCTAGGGGAGGAACTCATGGATATCTTCTTCACACTCTGGCAGTATTCAGTCTTAGACCAGAGCCAGGCTTTGTCACCTCTCAGTGCCTCCCCAGGGCAAGGCTTTGCCATGCCTATGGCACTGAAGCCTTGTTCACTGGCATGCTATGCCAGTGTCAAGTCTAAGCATTCACTCAGGACTCTGCTTGCTCACTACAAATTGGTATATGTTCATTGTATAAAATGTGGGATTTTATTTTTCATAATTATATACAATCTGCCTTAGTGATATTGATCCCTAATATCTTCTGTCGCGCGCCCAATGTCCCGCCAGCAAGAACGACGCGTGGCAACAGGATTCTTCTGCGAGCAAGCCTTTACTGTGTTACAGCTCTTCTTAGTGTTACAGCTCTCTTAGTGTTACAGCTCTCTTGAACAGGGACTCCGAGCAGCAAAATCGCTCGGCTTATATAGACAACAGTATGCTAATTATCTCTCAGGGATTGGTGGGGCTTGGATCACCCCACTACTTGTCCTCCAGGGATTGGCGGAGAATGAATCACCTCATTAGCATATTAACAGTCAACTAACACCTGGTGAATAAACCGCACATGTGCAGTACCGCTGTTCACCATTAGAGGGAGCCCTAGCAAGGGGACAAGCCTGCACATGCGCAGTAAGTCGTTTATATCCAGACAAGGCTGGATGTCGGCGCCATCTTTGTTTCGCCGCGCCGCTCTCTACAATCTTCAACTTCTCTCTCACCTTAGTAGTATGACAGATAATACTAAGTTTCTCTTTTTTATTGGATATTTTATGTATTTACATTTCAAATGTTATCCCCTTTCCTGGTCCCCCCTCCCCCTGCTTCTATAAGGATGCTCTCCCTACCAACCCACTCCTACCTCAATGCGCTGGCAACCCTACACTGGGGAAACAAGCCTTATCCTCCTATTGATGCTAGACAATGCCATCCTCTGCTATATATGTATCTGAAGCCATGGGTCCCTCCATGTGTACTCTTTGGATGGTGGTTTAGTCTATGGGAGCTCTGGGGTATCTAGTTGGTTGATAGTGTTGTTCTTCCTATGGGGTTGAAAACCCCTTCAGCTCCTTCAGTTCTTTCTCTAACTCCTCCATTGGGGTCCCTGTGATCAGTCTGATGGTTAGCTGTAAGCATCCTCATCTGTATCAATAAGACTCTGGCAGAGCTTCTCAGGAGACATCTATATTAGGTTCCTGTCAGTTTGCACTTCTTGGCATCAGCAATAGTGACTGGGTTTTGTGGGTGCAGATGGGATTGATCCCCTGGTGGGGCAGTCTCTGGATTGCCTTTTCTTCAGTCTCTGCTCCACTCTTTTTCCCTGTATTTCCTCCCATGAGTATTTGCTCCCCATTCTATGAAGGGCTGAAGCATCCACATTTTGGTCTTTATACGTTTTATATTCATAGATACATATATACATATATTTTATTTCCTAATCTAAACACATGAATAGCACATTTTTTAGGTTTTCATTTTATTATGCCTTAATCTGGAAATTCAACTCTTCAGATTCCTTTATATCATGAAATTTCATTTTCCATTGTGACTAAATAAAATTTTATAGTGCGTATACATTTTTCTTTTTACTCAAATGAGGGCCACCAAGGCTGATTTCACAATTTTAACACAGAATATTTTGAACAGTTGTATGTGGGTCATTTGTATGTATATTTTGGTTCACATATAGTTATCAATTTTTCATGAAAATCTAACAAAAATGGTTTATTAGGATTTTAACATTTGTTTATTTTACCCTATTTTTCAGTGATTTTTATATCATTCGAACTTTGAAATTTAGGGACAAATGTATTAAAACTTGAAAAATGTTACTCCTTGGGTGTGTACTGAAATAGTCTTGGACAATATTGCTGATGCCAAGAAGTGCATGTTGACGGCAGTCTGACAGAGCTGTCTCCTGAGAGACTCATGAAGAATAACAAAGGCAGAAGCTCACAGCTTTGAACTGAGAATGGGGTCCTTATTGGAGGAGTTAGAGAAAGATTGAAGGAGTTGAAAGGGTTTACAATCCCATAAGAACAACAATACCAACCAACCAGAGCTCCCAGGGACTAAATCTCTACCCAAAGACTATACATGGACTGACCCATGGCTCCAACTGCATATGTAGCAGAGGATGGCCTTGTTGGGCATCAGTGAGAGGAGAAGCCCTTGGTCCTCTGAAAGCTTGTCACCCCCCCCCCAACACACACACACACACACACACACACACACACACACACACACACAGGGTAGGGGAATGTCAGGGCGGGGAGGAAGGAAGGCGTGGGTGGAAGTGTAGGGGTATACCCTCATAGAAGAAGGGGGGGTAAGGGGTGGAATAGGGGGCTTATCATGGGAAATTGAGAAAGGGGATAACATAAATAAAAATATCCAATAAAAATAGTCTCTTCTTTGAACTTTTCACTGTTTTTCTTATTTATAAATATTTTTAACATTTCTATATTGTTATCCATTTGAATTTTATGGCTCATCTAGTCAGATAGTTTAAAGTCACCTTATTTGTCTATTTCTCTCACAATGCATTAGAATACTGTGCTTTTAAGCCTTGACTTTTCCTAAAGCTATCATGTCACTGTTCTGCAAAGATAATAGGGATCTTCCTCATTCTTGACTGATCAGTTAATTACGTGCTTTAAAATTTGATGATTTTATTTATCATCATGCTTATAAATCTATGCAATTTTAAAAAATATTTTACTCAATTCCGTGTTCTTTCTTCCTTTTCCATAAGATCATCTGTACTCTGCTTCAGGCGTAAAAAGTAAACTCAAGGCATGCTACTGCAAATTCTTTCAAATGTGTCTCCCCCTTGAAGTTGGAATTCAAAGTTTTTTTTTTTTTGAAAAGTTTATTTCTTGTTTTATTGTTGTGCTGCTGTGTCTTGCATATGGAAAATAAAATTCCCCATCTGTGGTAATTTGCAGTTCCTTGGTATTTCTCCCAGCAGGGCTCAGACTGACCTCATCCTCACTTTAGCCCAGGGAGGCCCAGAATGCACCTCTATACACCTGAGTTAGAATTACAGGTATGAACAATTAGGCTCAGCTTGAAAGTTCCTTTTCCTTGATTCAGATTCTCAACCGGCTTTTGTTAGACAGGGCCTTCTGATTGGCAGCTATTCTCTTCAGTCCCGTGCCACATAATTTCCTACATGCTTTGTCCCTTTTCTTTTTCTTTTGCTGAAATTCAACTTTTCAGTCATTTTTCTGCCGTTTAGAAAAGCACTGTTCACTATAATATTTTATCATTCATAGGCTTCTTATTATTTTACTATGAAGAATGTGGTGGAATTTTTTTCTGGACAATTTTAAAGGTTTATAAAAGCACAGTTTGATATTTTAAAACTTGTCAATTTTTCCTTGATAAAAATTATCTCTGCTTTACTGATTTTTATTGTGATTAAATCTTTGTTTGATTTATATTTTTCCTTAAAATTATGAAACATTTATTTTTATTATATTTATTTATATTTATCAGTATAATTACATCCTTCCTCCCCTTTTTTTGTGCCATCCAAATCCTGTTTTACCCTCTGCACCTGAACTCTTCAAAATTCATAGCCTCTTTTCTCATTAATCATTATAGTATGCCCACAAACTATTTTAATACAAAAATACAACATGTTCAATCTGTATAATATTACTCGTATGTATATTTTCAGGACTTACTTTCTGTAATTAGGTAACGAATTGGTGTGCTACATTTTGAGGAAGACTATTTCTGATTTTAGTATTCTTTAGTTTTCTGCAGTTCTTTGTGTAAGGATGAGGCCTCTGGGACTTTTCACCATCCAATTAAGCATAACTATTTTTGTGTCAGTGATCAGCTTACACTTCAGCAGTCATGCTGTTGAGACAGCAGAGATACCGGACGTTACTAGGAGACACAAGCTCATCACCAACTCTATGATCCATTGGCTCTTATTATATTTCTGCTTTGTCTTCCACAATGATCCCTGGCCTAAAAAGTACAAGAGTTGAATTGTAGGTATATCCCCTGGGATTGAGATTGATAACTGTGCATTTGATTGGCTGAGAATTTCTGAAATCGTCTTATGAATTGTCTTATTGGTGAAGAGAAAACACTTACTGTGGCTATTAAAAAATACACAGTAGTTAGGGATTGTGCTGGTATAGATGTTTCTGCTGCCCTATCCAAGACCTCATTAGCCCTGGGTAGTTAGTTAGGTTTCGAAAACCAGACATGATTCCTTTCCTGTTGAGTACATCTTAAATAGAAACAGAAATCTCTTGGTTATCACCAAAGCCTGCAGGCCACGACCGCACCGTTAGGATTTTGGCCTTGGTGGTGGACCTTGCAGTTCATAGGCATCATAGTAGGGTAGGACCTCTTGGCTATGTCCTTCCTTTGGAAGCTGGCTGGGCAACTTAACGTATGATGAAAGCTTGTCCACAGGGAAGAATTGTTCAGACTATTTCCAGCTAAGCTCCCTCTAGGTCATTAGTTTTCTTTGTATTTCATTAATTATAATTTTCTGTCTGTTTGTGTCACATGTTAGAAAAGTTTTACACGTTATTCTTAGTTTTCAATTTTATTTTACATTGTTTAGGTAAAAATTAATTCAATTGAAATTTCTCCAATGTGTGCTGAGAGTTTTATATTTGATATTCAAATGTTACTTAAATTTTCTATGTTCCTGAAGGAAGGTGAGATTTGGAAATAGAAAACCCATATCAACCTAATATGAGAGAAGGTTATGGTAAGCTGAAGCTAACTTTCTGGATAATATATTATTCTTCCTTAGCATTCCTCCTAGGGTTAAGCACTTTACCTTATTAGCTAGAGCTTACAGAATTAACAATGATTTGTCCAATTATCGACATGTACCTAATTTCATACGTTCTGTTTAAAATCTCTTCAGATCATTAACCTGGCAGCATCTGCTGTATATAACCAGATGCCTATTGAAGGGAAAGACGACCAAATTCTACTCACATGTTTGAATCTCTACTGTTGTACACAGTCCCCATATTTTCCTTTCCTAGAAAATATCCATTCTGTTCAATGTGCATATAAAAATACATAGACTCCAATGAATTACTTATATAAAACATTCCACTCGAAGTAAGGGGTGTTTATTCTGAAACACCTGGAATCTCTTTTGGCTTTGTAAAATCTTCAAGTGCATCCGTATAAATAAACAGCTACTGAATATTGCATCATCTTATTAACACTTTTATCAAATATATTTATTTGTGCTCCCACCAAAGGCTCTAAATACCATTAGTAATTTCACCCCTCTATCTATGCTGCTGCTACTCATCGAGTTCCAAGATGCTTAATAGCTTTTCTCATGATGTAGTAGAAAACGGTTCTAAAGGATGTTTCTGCAGAGTGACAGGCACCTGGAAGTATTGGGCAGCAGTTGTCCTAGATGTGGGTTTGTAGTACAGCACTGCGGGCTGCTAAGAGTAGATCTATAGCTGTGTTAGGTCAATGCTTCTTTCTCACTCTTATTCTGTCTGCTCTTGATCTCCCAGGAATTCATTTTTATTTCTGGTTCACCGATATTTGATCCTTTTTTGTTGTTGTTGAGAGACTGGAATTTTGATACGTATTTACCTAATAAGTCTAAGGAGTCACTGAAACTTATATACAGTTGTAGACTTTGATTATTCAAAACCCACATTTATATAAGGGTTCTCAAATGCTTCGATCCATCTTCTCGCCCACAATCCAAAGGTAAGGGAGAAGAGATGGTGAATAGGACAAGGGATGTAGACCTGTTTAGAGGTTGTTCTTTGTGGAATATTTTTCTCTGGATATTTTATTTATTTACATTTAAAATGTTTTCCTTTTTCCTGTTTTTCCCTCTGGAAACCCCCTATCCTATTCTCCCTCCTTCTGCTTCTATCAGGGTGCTTCCCCACACACCCACCAACTCCTACCTCCCCTCCCTGTTTTTTCTCTATGCTGGGGCATCTATCCTTCCCAGGACCAAGGGCCTTTCCTACCACTGATGTCCATGGCCATCCTCTGCTACACATACAGCAGATCTCTTTTTGTCAGGATATCAGCATTCTAGTTCAGAAGTGTCAGGGTACCAAACCCAATTTAGGCACAGTGGCAGGATTCATTAGAAGGAGCCAGGCCTCTACTGAATTGGCATGAATCAGTTGTGGTGACCAGGAGCAGCTGGGACACCAGGAAAAGTTCTCTGCTGTGCCTCTCTCAAGAAAGGGAAGGTCAGCAAAGATGAAGACAGAAGACCAACCACGCATTGCAAGAGCAGCTATGCAAGACTGAGTATTTATTCTCTCTCAACACATCTCAGGTAAGACTGCATCATATGACATACCCAGAAACTATCATTTCACACAAATTTCAAGAGAACGTTTTTACTGTTTAAGACTAAGCAGTTCTATTACGTGAGTTTGCTATTTAAACTGACTCTAAAGAAATTTAAATGTTTAAAAGTTTGATATACATATATATATATATGATAAGGAATGTATATTTATTCTACTGTAACACATTTTCATATGGCTTTGCAAATGGTCCTTAGTGATATCTGTCTATTTCTGCATTCTCTCCCTTACCCACCTCTTCCCTTCCCATTTAGATTTAAACCTTCCTGTCATTCTTCCTAGCTCTCCGTAATTATGTATACTATTTCCCTTTTTGGGAGAACCTCCCCTTTTCCCCACACATATCCCTTACTCTATACCTAACCTACTTAGTAATTTGAATTGCAGCAGGTTAATTAAATGCTTAAGGCCTAATATATACACATAAGAGAACACATTTCATATTTGTCTTTGGGGTAGGTCTGTATTGCCTCATTCATGATGATATTTTCTAGTTATATATATTTATGTGCTCATTTCATGATATAGAATTTTTTTAACGGCTGAGCAAATGCCCACTGTGTAATTGGATCATTTTCCTTATACATTAATCTCTTGGTGGATGTTTAGGCTGTTTGCAAGGTTTGGCTATTTTGAGTAGATCAGAACAAACATTGTTGAACAAGTTTCTCTGCTAATAGGATTTTGAATCCTTTAGGTATATGCTCAAGAGTGGCATAAATGGATTTTAAAGTCGACATATCCCAAGCTGACAAAGTGCTTTTCATAGTAACTGTACAAGTTTGTACTCCCACCACCAAAGATTGAGTATTCCTCTCACCATTTTATGACAAGCATGAGATATCATTGCTTTACTAATCTCGATGACATGACTGGTGAATACGGAAATCTCAGAGTCACTTTTCATAACTTCCTTATTTCTATCTTGACATACTTCCCATTCAGTAGTCTATTGTTCTGTTTCTACGAGTTTGCATGCTTTCAGTTTGTATCGTTGCTCTTTTTTCCCTTTTTCTCTTAGATATTTTATGTATTTACATTTCGAATGTTATTCCTTTCCTCCCTCTCCCATACCCCCTCCCCCTCCCCCTGCTTCTGTGAAGATGTTCCCACTACCACCCACCCACTCCTACCTCAACACCCTGGCATTCCCCTACACTGAGGAAATGAGCCTTCACAGGACCAAGGGCCTCTCCTCCCATTGATACTAGATAAGTCTAGCCTTTGCTACATATGAGGCTGGAGCCATGGGTCCCTCCATGTATACTCTTTGAATGGTGGTTTAGTCCCTGGGAGCTCTGGGGGGGGGGGTCTGGTTGGTTGATATTGCTGTTCTTCCTATGGGGTTGCAAACCCTTTCAGCTCCTTCACTCCTTTCCATAACTCCTCCATCAGGGCCCCTGTGCTCGGTCTGATGGTTAGCTGCAAGCATCCTCATCTATATCAATAAGTCTCTGGCAGAGCCTCTCAGAAGACAGCTATATCAGGCTCCTATCAGCGTCCGGTCTGGGCATTCACAGTAGTATCTGGGCTTGGTGGCTGCATATGGGATGGATCCACAGGTAGGGCGGTCTCAGGATGACAATCAGTCCCTGCTGCCACCTCTGTTATATTGTTGTGAAAAGATTCCATGACTTCGGCAACTCTTATAAGAGAAAACATTTAATTGGAGCTTGCTTATACTTTCTGACTAGTCCTTTATCATGGACAGAAACACGGAGCCACACAGGCACTGCTGGAGAAGTAACTGAGAGTTACTTACACATGGACATCCACAGCAGAAAGAGGAACACTAGGCCTGCATTGCACTTTTGAGACTTCAAAGCCTGCCCTCAGTCACATACTCCACACCTCATAATTCTTTTAAATTAAAGTGACATTAATTGCCTCATTCTACAATAAAAAGGCACTGGCTTGGGTTGCCCAAGCATTCAGATGTGAATATGGCACTGTGGGAGCCATTCTCATTCAAACTACTCTAGTTGAAATCCTGCTTCGATCTGTAGTGGTCAGATAGGATATGTGGTGTTATTTTATTCTCTTCTATCTGTTGTGATTGCTTTACATTCAAACACATGATTGATTTTTGAAGGAAGTTCCATGAGAACTTCTCCTGGGAAGAACTATATTTTTTTTGTGTTGAGGTGAAATGTCCTCTAAATATCTTTTAGGCACACTTGATTAAGGATGTTATTTAAGTGCAAATTTCTCTGTTTATCTTTTTGTTTGTTTGTTTGTTTGTTGAATGACCTACCTATTGTCAAGAGTCATATTAAAATCACCTACTGTCATTTTAAGAGAGTTAATATGTGATTATTAGTGGCCATAGTGCTTTGTTTATAAATGTGGTGCTCTACTTTTTATGTATAAATGTTTAGAATTACAATACTCTTTGTGTAATTTTTGTGGATGATTATATAATGTCTTTCTTATGATTCTTTTAGATTTTAAGAATATATTGTCAGATTAGCGTACATTTTTAGAAATTTTGTTTTCTATGGTTTCACAACAAGGTAGTATCTATTATTGATATTAAGGTGTATTCTTTGGATTCAGTAGAAGAAAGAATCTTGTTATCAAATCCAATTTGTTATTCTGTGCCTTTTTATTATAGAATTGAGGCAATTAATGTTGAGAGTTATCAATGAGAAGCGTTTGACGATTACTGTTATTTTACTGTTGTGGGTGCATTTTTCCCCCTCTTGTTTGTTGGTCTGAGATTATGTATTCCTTGTGCTTATCAGTTCTGGTTTATACTTTCACTTTGAAAATTTCCTTCTAGATATTGCTTAAATTTGGTTTTACTATAGAAAGTTTATCTCTCTTTATCTATTTTTGATAGTTTTGCTGAGTATTATAGTCTGAGCCAGCATCCTTGGTATCTCAGACTTTATAGAACATCTTTCTAGAACCTTCTGGTTTTGACCATACCTTTGAGAAATGAGGTATGATTCTAATGTGTTTTTCTTTATTTGTTACCTGATATTGTTCACTTGCAGTCTTTAGTATTCTGTGTTTGTTCTGTAAGTATAGTATTTTTATTTTTATGTTTCATGGTGAATTTCTTCTCTGGTCCTTTCTATTTGGTATTCTCAATGCCTCTTATATCTTTTGAAGCTCCTCCTCTTAATGTTTAAGTTTTCTTTGTGATTTTATTAAAAATAATTTTTGTGTCTTTGATCTGGGATTCCTCACTTTCTTTTTTACTGTGTTCATAGACTTGGTCATTTCATCATGTTCTAGATGTCCTGGATATTTAGTTCTTGGATATTTTTTGATGTAATATCTCCTTTGAATGAAGTATTCATTTCTTCTACCTTGTCTTCAATGCCTGAGATTCTCTCTCCCATAATTTGTATGCAATTGGTGTAACTGACTTCTGAGGATTTCGTTTGACTTGCTAATTTTTCACTTTCAGTTTCATTTCAGTTTTTTCTACTTATTTTTTAAAATCTACTTCCATATCTTGAACTGTTTTCCTGTATTTCATTCCATTATTTGTTTGTGTTTTCACAAACTTACTTATTCATTCACTCTTTACTGTATTAGGGTTATTGTGTTCTGGTGGAGGCATAGACAATGAGTGGTTTCTGTGCTGGTTCCTAGGATTTAAATGATTGATATGGTTCTCTGTGTTGTTTGTTTTTATCTTTTTGTGTTGGTACTCTATTTTTTTTCTGTTGTCCTCCCCTCTGGATTGTTGGAAAGTGTGTGTTTCCTTCTAGAGAGTGTATTTGCACATTAATGAGTGGTAGAAAGGAATAAAGAAGAGCTAGGAGAACAGGATGTGATAAGAAGCAGGAAGGAACAAAGGGGATCTTGACCATTTCAAGAGGCATTATCCTCAGGGACCTGAAGTTTGGGAGAAGGATTTCTTAAGAGAATGTTGCAATAAGACAATGACTAATCTGCAGAAACATGGTTGAAACGGTTAGAAGATTCCTGGATCTAAAGCAAGTGTTGGAATTTCCAGTGAATTGAGCTGAGGTAGAAGGAAGGGTCCCTCAAGAAAGTTGTTATAGGACTGAAGATAGGAAAGGGGAAATCAAAATGGAGGACTGGAAGGATAATGCAAATCACCTGAGTTCCAGCACTTTGTAGCCATTAGTGATTACCCGGTATAATGGTATTTCTAGGTATCTAGGGGTTGACACAAACCCATTGGGATAGGTTAGAAGGAGGAATGAGAGAATTCCCAGGAAGGAGCATAGTTTGTTCCTTTTCATGGTTCCATGAAGAGTCCCAACAGAATCTTTGAATTTTATTTTATTTTGTCACTACTTTATTTATTTATTCATTCCATATCCCTATCACAGCCTTTCTTCTCATCTCAGTTGCCCTTCACACTGCCTCTTTCCCCACCACCACTCCCCTTCATCTCTTAGAAATGGGAGGATCACCCCCTGGGTACCCCAAGTGGGTACTAACCCACCAGGTTCCTTAAGTCATTGCAGGACTAGGCATATCTTCTCCGATGAGGTCAGTAAAGGTAGTACAGTTAGGGGAACAGAATCCACAGGGAGGCAACAAAGCCTAGATAGCCCCTTCTCCAGTTGTTGGAGGGAGCCACATGAAGACCAACCTCCATATCAGCAACATTATTTGGGGAGGAGAGGGAGAATCCAGGTCCAGCCCTTTCATGTAGTTTAGTTGGTGGTTCAGTCCCTTGTGAGTCACCATGGGTCCAGGTGAGGTGACTCTGTTGGTCTTGGATTTTCTTGTTGAGTTACTATTTCCTGTGTTCTTCAATCCTTCTCCCAATTCTTCCACAAGACTTCCCGAAAAATATAGAAGACTTCAAGTATTTGCATGTTAGCCTTGCACAGGGGCCATGCTAATCTTCTCTGTATTGTTCCAATTTTAGCATATATGCTGCTGAAGCAAGCATGAATCTTCAAATTTTAAATGCATAGTTTAGAATAAATAACGAATGTGAGTTGAGTTATACTTGGAATCATATGTACTAATATGTAGAAATTATATGATAAAATATATATTCTACAGTTATTAATCTGTTTTGTATCTCAAAACACATTTTCTAAGATGTTTGGAGCAAGAACCAGGGTCCATTGCCTACTATTGAACATGAGAGTAGTTAACAATACTATTTCCAAACTGGTAGTATTGACAATAGCAGTGTTGATTCCAATGTGACAGGCTGACCTTAAAAAATTAATTGGAAGTTACACTACATTAAAGATGTGGGGATTGCTTTAATAAGTATTGTGAAACAGGGAAGCTTCTATTAGGCCTCCAGCCCTAATGATTCTCTGTGAATCAGTTAATGAGATGTAAACCCAGCAGTCTTTTCCGAGAACCAAAATTAATAATGCTTAAGGAAAAGAAAGCATTGCTATCCCTGTCTTCTGCAGTTTTCCAAAAAAGCTGCGAAAATATCACATTTCTTCCAATGTATTCTACAGATGTGCTAGAAATGAGCACGCTTGTTTTCAGGAAACACTTCCTAGTCATGCTAATTTATGCTTTTCACAGTCAACGTTTTGCTTTACAATTTTGTCCTGAACAACATGTTAAACCTTAGTTGTGGCTGTCATTGTTTCCTGTTTACTTAAACTTAATCTTGAAATTTCTAAGCCAATATTTGAAAACATTGATAGATAAATATGTGCTTGCTCTATTGAAACCATTGTAGTTGTAGTTCACCTTGAAGTGCCACCAACAAATTGGGCGCAACATATATAGCGTGTGTGTGTGTGTATGTGTGTGTGTGTGTGTGTGTGTGTGTGTGTGTGCATGCTCATATATGTATGTATAAATATATGAGTGTAGCAATAATAATCAAAGAATGTGAATATATGCACTTGAGAATGGAGGGACAAAGGGAAAGCTTTGAGTAAGGTAGGTTGGAGCAGCTAAAGGAAGGAAAGAGGAGAGTGGTATAATTCTATTTCAATTTAAAATGTGATAGAATATTTAAAAGTCCTTTTAATATTTTTATTCATCATTATATTATTTGGACATTTCTTCAATATAAACTAACTTCCCTAGAACTTAAACAATGAGATTGCAGAGTATGGAAATTTAAAAATTGTACTAATAGACCTGATTCAGCATGCTTTATGAGTTATACTATATGAGTTGTTTTTAATGTAGTATGGTGTACACATGCATATAATTGAACAGTATTTACATGAATTAATTTTCCTGCATGGTTTAGATAATTTTATGACACCTGATAACATGGATTGATAAAGGAGGTCACAATGAATGATTTTTCTTCTCAAGTGATTTTCCTTCTCTGTATCTTCTCACTAGCTTTGTAACATTTGAAACTCAGAGTGATGTGGGGGCAACAGATTTTAAATTCAGTGTGTGTATGAGTGCATGAGAGAAAGAATTCTGGTTGATTAATAGAGCATGCCCATTCTAGACAACAGAAGTGCAGGCATGCCTATTATTCTGCATGAATGATATATGTCTATATTTTCAGAATAACTTTTACCCTTCAGATATTTGAGAATAAAAGAAACATGTTCAGAAGTCATGAATCTTCCAGTTGGCTCAATTCAACTATACAAAGCAAATAATATATACTCAAGCCCTCTGATTTGGTAAGATTTTTCAAATATTATTATAAGAGTGGAACTTAGAAAAAACAGGTTATAATCTAGGGTAGAGATCTTTAAATGACAAACATGTATAAAATAGAAGTAAGCCAGTGGGCTTTGTATGCGTGTCCTTAGTGTGTTTCTGCATTGACAAGGTCTGGAGATATAACTGGTGATCCTAGAATCTTAATTGGTTGACTTAGCAAGAGGAAGGTATGAATAAGATGAACTGTCATCTTCATGAAAGTCTCTTCTATGCGATTGACATGTTAGACTAGGAATGCACACAATCGTTGGACACTTACAGAAGGCATTTGTATTAAGTATGTTCTGCTCAGAACTGGGAGAGGTGCTTCTGGTATTTAAGACCGGGAACGCAAAGCAGAACTTGCATCTCTGTAAGTGTGTGGCAGTGTCTCCTAACAACTTGGCAGAGAAATTACCAGCACGCCTGGGAGTAGGGACAGGGCTACGACTTTCACGGTGTATTGAGAGTGAGTTTTGTCCACATAATTGATGGCGGTTACACAGGATATGCTACCTCAATTAATTTATGAAACAATCCAGTGATACATATAAGGATTGCCCAAGCTATCATATTTCAAAGCCTGTAACATTAGGTATGATTGCTTCAAACAAGACACCTCACTATTCCTGTGTTCAACAAATAGCACAGGCAAGCACCACAGTTAGTGTTTTCTTCCCATGATTCCATCTAGGCCTGCTGCTTTATGGTGACATCATAAATTCCAGGATGGAAGTAATTTTGAAAGGTCACCTAATCCATTCACCCTGCCTTAAACTTTCCTGACAGATGGGTAGCTACCTTAATTCTCTACCCCTTCAAAGAAAAGTCCAGCTTCCTTCTGTCCCTTATTCTTGGATTTAACAACCCCCACTACAGGAAATCTCATTTTTATAGTATAAATCCTACTCACTGTTATTTAAGCTTGTCAGTTTTGCTCAGTTTCTTGAGAACACTTTGTGATGTCTAAATAACTAAATTTCCTATACTTATCGATAGATACTGGAAGTATTTTTAAAACCAGTAATTCATGTTTTAAGTATATAAAATTGAAAACATTTATGTTTTAAAAGCACAGTTTTTCTTTAGGATCTGCTGGATATTAAACTTCTTTTTCCTAGATATTTTTATCTTAAATCTCCAGTAATGGAGTCAGACAAGGGGGATTAACAGGGGTTTGGCCTTGGTTTTGCTGGATATTCAAGGATGCTTTTGCTTAAATCACATTAGCAATATTATAGAGCTGCCTTGTGGTCTTCGTCAATATTGGGAAGTCACTGAGAGAACTGTCTACTTTTAGTTTTCCTTTTGTGATTTTTCTTCCAGTCACTGAATTTCCTTGAATAATCGTATGATTTGGGTATGAAAGCAACCCCTCACTCTTCATGATCAGAAAAGCCTCCAACACATACGTGCCCTTCTCTGGAGCAATTGTTAATATCTTCAGAAAGTACGCTGATAGTTCTTCTTTTGTGTCCTGCTTGTCTGCAGGCGCATTGGAGTCACATTGTGCATCTCATATAGACTCATTTCTACTGTGAATTTAATGGAGGAGAGGCCCTTGGTCCTGTGAAGGCTCGATACCCCAGTGTAGGGGAGCGCCAGGGGGCAGAGAGATGGGAGTGGGTGAGTGGGTGAGTGGGTGAGTGGGTGAGTGGGTGGGTGGGTGAGTGGGTGAGTGGGTGGGTGGGTGGAGGAACATCCTTATAGAAGCAGTGGGAGGGGGGCTTGCATAGGAGGGTTGCAGAGCAGAAACTGGGAAAGGGGCTAATATTTGAAGTGTAAATAAATAAAATATCCAATAAAAAGAGGGGAAAGACTCTATAAAGGATTAGGTTTAAAATATAAACACAATAGCTTCCTAGATAAATGCTCCCCACACTCATTTCTGAGTGTTTACGTCATTCTTAGTAGTGTTTCCTGCATTTAAACTCCCCAAGCATTGCTCGGCCACCTGACTACTGGTTGATCTTTTTATTTCCTTTAATTTGAAAATAATAGAGAGCATCTTCTCAGTCAGTTCAACAGCCTTAGGCCTCTTACTAAGTCACATCATAAGATGACAATTGTTATCAATTGTCATGGCCTCACTGCGTTTATTTTGAATAAAATCTTGAAAAATTTTATATGTTGTAAAACATAATAATACATGTTTAAACATTTTAATATTTATCTGGCTATTCTTTTACAAATTAATTTGTCTTATTTAAGTAATATATGCGTGTATGCTTACACAAATCACATATAATATAGTTATAGGTGAACAAATATGTGTCCATATGCACAAAATATTATTAAAATAATTTTAAAATTACATTAAATTTTTAATTTTGAAGTTGCAAAATGCTTACCGATTAGATTATAGCCGAATTATTTTTTCTACTATATTAATTTCTCAAACATCTTAACCTCCTGTGTTCTTAATCTTAACTGTGGAAATCTAATTCAAATCACACTCTTTTGTAACTACTTGGTATTTTATTTTTGAGATTCATTAATATTAAAATTGAAACAACGTCTGCCTTGGTACTATAAGTCACTTTGTTGATAGCAACAACATCCACCGTGGTAATACTCCTGATTTCTGAGTACTGCTATATAAAAATCCTAATTTCTGTCCAAAATGGACTGGAGAAGAAGTATATTCATCTGTATTACTCATCTGTGGATCCTCCAAAAAGTAATGATGATCAGCCTGGTAAAGCTCGCCCTTCAGTGGAATAGTAACATGACAGTCATAGGTATACCAAACATTTATCAAACTTGAATCAAGGCCTGCTCCAGAATATGGCATTAATACCTAGCACTGTTAATCAATAACCTGTTGCTAGGTAATTGATCCTAGGAGTCATAGATCAAATATAAAACTTTAGATTCTCCATGAAGGCCTGCTAAATTGTTCTGCTAAATGAAATTACGCTCTAAATACTTATCTTAAATTTATTACTTATCACATATTAGTTCAGCTCTCAACCATCACCAGATAAGTGTCTTTTTATAATAGATGATAATTGCCATGAAGGTATAAACTGGTAAGATTGCAGAGAGTGAGGCACTGTGGAGAGTTTAGTCCAAAACAACAAACCGTACCCACCAAAGCTCAAGAGTTTATCCTGCAAGGGACAGACATTTTTAAGAAGTTACAGAATAGTACTATTTATCATTGTTTTCAGGACATGGAGGCTGATGCATACATGGACATAGTGGCTGCTCTCATGTGCACAAGACCTGCCACACGTCAATCCAACAAAAGTTCATGCGTGGATGTGGGAGGGACTCACGAATTCCAGCCCTACCTGAGGAGATATTGGCAATTAGAGCACACTGGGGAGGGAGAGTGAGTACTCCAGTTATTTCCCTGTTAGTGTGATTAACACAACTATGTAAAGCAACTTGAACTGGAAATTGCTTATTTTAACTGACAGCTCCAGATCACAACCCATCGTTGATGGAAATTAGGAAATCAGGAGAAACTTAAAAAGCAAGAGCTCAGAGCAGAAACCATTGTGGTTTCTTGCACTATAGCTCATGCTCAGCTAGATTTCATATTCATATATATATATGTATATATATACATATGTGTGTGTGTGTGTGTTATGCCCTATTTGTATAAAAACAGTGATGCCCACAGTAGAAGCTATTTTCCCAAATGAAATATCAGTCTAGATAATCTCTCACAGATTTGGTTGTAGAGACATTTGATTTGGGGAACTGGCCAAATAAAGCATCATCATCTAATGATTCTGAGCTGTGTAAAGATAATATCTAAATTTAACTAAGACAGTCTTTTTTTTTTTTAAGTATGGCTGCTGGTAGGCTGTCCGTGCTCCAGTGAATGGCCCTATCCTCATCTGCATACTGGTAATAATAAGTGAACTCTGGGAATAGACAAAAGGAGTGCATGAAGTTGGGTTGAAAAATTGTGGGGATTATGTGAGGAGTAGGAAAAGGAGTGACAGCTGGAATTGATCAAACGTCATTATTAGAATTATTAAACAAAAAGTGAAAACTATATGAAAAATTAACTGAGGGCAGTAATATGTATAAATTCATGGAAAATCAGAAAACAGGTACTTCAAATCCACGCATCATAGTAACTCACATGACCTGTCAGATGCTGAATTTAAGAGATTATGAGAGTATGGAAAAGCTAAACTAATCAACTTGGTTATTTAAGTATGCTGAGCTCCCATTTTAACTAAATAAGAGATAGCAACATGACATGCTTGCCAGTGAATTGAACTGGTTTAAGAGAAAACAATGATGACTGAGACAAAGTCAAAAATATTTTGTCCTTTGAAAAGGAAATCTATTTTGCCTGACTCAGCATTTTAATCTCCATTTACATGAATCCACATGATTTTTAAGGTCATTTATTTGCAACATTATTTTGTTTTATTTTTCAAATACTTTAGGGAACAACCATGTCTAAATATATTATTATATTTATGTAAATTTTTATAGAAACAACAAAGATAGAAAAACAGATATATAAAGAACAATATCAAAATGTTCAGAAAAGTACAATAACTTCTACTTAGCCTACCACTTTTATGTTTTGGCTGTAGTAAAACTTAGCTTTATTTTTATTTTTTCGTAGATACAGCAACCAAAGTAACTGTGTACCCATAAAGAAGAAAAATAGACAGTAAGAAATGTTAATTATTATATATATTTTTACATGTTAAAAATTATCAATTGTGGATATTGAAGCATTTAAATTAGTACTTAGACCTTAAATATTCATTAACAAGTTACATTTTGGCAAATAAGATATTTGAGTTAATAACAGGTCAGATATAAACTTTCGACTATTATGTGCAGTATATGTGTGGTAGTTCTTGGAGGTTTTACATAGGTTTAGCAAGAAAATGCTCATCTTGGATATAGCTATGCGGTAAATGAACGTTGATGGAAAACAAAACTGAGTATGTCATGCGTCATCCAATAAGTCTAAAATTATTTATATATATAGCACTAATAAATACTCTCTTTTATCTATTTCTATTGTAAACCTCAACATGATTCCATCCATACAACAAGTAAAGATCAGAGCAGGCAGAACGAACAGAGAAAATACTGCACTCAAACATGTCTGTGTTAATGACAATGGTTTCCTCCAAGCCCGATTGCTATAGAGTAATTGGTGATTCCCTGTGGGATTAAAACTCATTTTATCTGTTCCTGATTTTCCCATAATTAGTGCACACAAAGAAAGTGTGAAATAAATACATATCACCACGCATGAGGCAAAAGTATAAAAAAATGACACAAGTGGTAAAGGTATTTAAAACTGCCAGAGAGACAGCCAGTATCTACTCTAAGAACAAAGCCAAATGTGAAGCAGGCATTCAGAGACTGAAAGAAAAACTATCCAGAAAGTGCTCCACCTAGGGATCCAGTCCATACATATACAACCACCGACCCAGACAAAGTTGCTGATGCCAAGAAGTGCATGCTGACTGGGGCCTGATATAGCTGTCTCCTGAGAGGCTCTGCCAGAGCATGACAAATAAGGAAGTGGACATTCGCAGCCAACCATTGAAGTGAAAACATGGTACCCAATGGAGGAGTTAGAGAAAGGATTAAAGGAGCTGAAGGGGTTTGCAACACCATAAGAACAGAAATAGCAACCAACCAGAGCTCCCAGAGATTAAACCACCATTCAAAGAGTACACATGGACAGATCCATGGCTCCAGCTACATATGTAGCAGAGGATGGCCTTGTTGGGACCAATGAGAGGAGGAGCCCTTGGTCTTGCCAAGGCTCAGTCCCCCAGTGTAAGGGAATGTCAGGGTGGGGAGATGGGAAAGATTGGGTGCACAAGTGGGAGAACACCCTCATTGAAGAAGAGGGGGGGTGGGGAAGGTTGGGAGGTTTACGGACAGAAAACTGGGAAAGGGGATAACATTTCATATGTAAATAAAAAATCTAATAAAAATATCTCACTTAGACTTTCCTCTTCCATGGTTTACATTTAAAGACGTAAAAGGAAGACAAAATATTACCACAAAGGAGATTAACAAACTTTAATTATACTTTCATTCATTTTCCTTAGCAAATACATTTCCCTTTTTATTGGATACTTTATGTATTTACATGAAATATATTTGAGTAGAGGACAGTTATATTTATTGATCAGAACCTTGGTCAGTCGTTGTCAAAGAAGCTATCTCCTGAGCCATATGTGAACAAATACAAAGACACACAATATCAAACAATAGACAGAGAGTAGCATATCTTGGTGCAATCATCCCTTAACAGGATGTATGCATCAAAATACTCCCTTTGGGATTCAGGGAACTCTATGGAGGAGGAGGAGGACAAAAGAATGCAAGAAAGATAGTGGATCATGTGCCCCTGTGCCATGATGGGGCATCTTTTGGATATATCCTCAAGAGTGGTAGGGTCTTCAGGTAGATCTATTTCCAATTTTCTGAGGAAACTCCAAATTGATTTCCAGAGTGACTGTACCAGTTTGAAGTCCCACCAGCAATGGAGGAGTGTTCCTCTTTCTCCACATCCTTGCCAACATAAGTTGTTACCTGAGGTTTTGATTTAGCCATTCTGATTGGTATAAGGTGAAATATTGGGGTTGTTTTGATCTGGATTTCTCTGAACACTAAGGACTTTGAACATTTCTTTGGTTGCTTTACAGACGTTCAAGATTCCTCTGTTGTGAATTCTCGGTTTACTTCACTATCCCATTTTTTGACTGGAGTCTTAGTGGTTAGCTTCTTGAGTTCTTTATGTATTTTGGATGTTGGCCCTCTCTCAGATGTGGGGTTAGTGAAGACTTTTTCCCAATCTGTAGGTTGCCGATTTGTCTTATTGACTATCCTTTGCCTTACAGAAGCTTTCCAGTTTCCTGAGATCCTATTTATCAATTCTTGATCTTAGAGTGTGAGTCATTGGAGTTCTATTTAGGAAATTTCCCTCTGAGCCAAAGAGTTCAAGGCTCTTTCCACTTTCTCTTCTAAAGATTTAATGTATCTGGTTTTATGTTGAGGTCCTTGAACTGTTTGGACTTGAACTTTTTGCATGGTGACAAATATGTGTCTACTTTAATTTTTCTACATACAGACAGCCAGTTAGACTAGCACCATTTATTGAAGATGTTTTCTTTTTTCTATTGTATACTTTGACTTCTTTGTCAAAGATCAAGTGTGTGTAATTGTGTGGTTTTATTTCTGGGTCTTCAATTCTATTCCATTGGTCAACCTGTCTGTATCTGTACCAATACCATGTAGGTTTTGTCACTACTGCTCTGTAGTGGAGCTTGAGGTCAGAGATGGTGCCGCAGCTGTTCCTTTATTGTTAAAAATTGTTTTCTCTATTATAAGTTTTTGTGTCTTTCCTGTTGAATTTGAGAATTGTTTTTCAATATTTTTGAAGAATTGTGTTGGGATTTTGATGGGGATTGCATTGAATCTGTAGATTGCCTTTGGTAGGATGGCCATTTTACTATTTTAATTCTGCCAATCCATGAGCTGAGAGTTCTCTCCATTTTCTGAGATCTTCTTTGATTTCATTCTTGAGATACTTAAATTTATTGTCATACTGATCCTTCTCTTAATTGGTTAGAGTTACCCCAAGATATTTTATATTATTTGTGGCTATTATAAAGGGAGTTGTTTCCCTAATTTCTTTCTCAGCCTGTTTATTATTTGTATAAAGGAAGGCTTCTGATGTATTTGAGTTAATTTTGTACTCAACAGTTTGCTGAAGTTGTTTAATCAGCTGGAGAAGTTCTCTAGTAGAATTTTTGGGTCACTTATATATACTATCATATCATCTGCAAATAGTAATACCTTTATTTCTACTTTGCCTATTTGTATCCCCTTGATCTCTTTTTGTTGTCTTATTGTTCTAGCTAACAGTTCAAGTACTGTATAGAATAGATGAGGAGAGACTGGTAATCTTTTTCTTGTCTCCGATTTTATTGGGATTACTTCAAGTGCCCATATAATTTGATATTGGCTGTTGGTTTGCAGTAAATTGCTTTTATTGTGTTTAGGTATGGACCTTGAATTCCTGATCTCTTCAATACTTTTCATATGAAGGGGTGTTGTATTTTGTCAAATGCTTTTTCTGCATCTAGGGAGAAGATCCTGTGATTCTTTTGTTTAAGTTTGTTTAAATAGTGGATTGTGTAAATGGTTTTCATATATTGAACCAAACTTGCATCCCTCAGATGAAGCCTACTTGATTATGGTATATTCTGATTTTGATGTGTTCTTGGATTCAATTTGCAAGAATTTTATTGAGTATTTTTCCATCAATGTTCATAAGCAAGATTGGTCTGAAGTTCTCTTGTTTTGTTTTGGTCCTTGTGTGGTTTAGGTATCAGAGTAATTGTGTCTTCATAGAATTAATTAGGCAGTGTTCCTTCTGTTTCTATTTTATGGAATAGTTTGAGGACTATTGGCATTAGGTGTCCCACTGTGTTCATAGCAGCTTTATTTGTGATAGCCAGAAGCTGGAAACAACCTAGATGTCCCATGACAGAAGAATGGATGCAAAAAATTGGTTCATTTACAGGAATACTACACAGTTATTAAGAATGAAGACATCCTGAGTTTCACAGGTAAATGGATGGAATGAGAAAATATCATCGTGTATGAGGTAACTCTGACCCAAAGGATGTGCACAGTATGTTCTCACTAACATTTGCATATTAGCAAAAAGAAAATATAGAATACCCAAGATAGTGTCCATAGAACTCAAAAAGTTCAACAAGCTGAAGGGCCCAAGTGAGGAAGCCTCAGTCTCACTTGGGAGAGAGAAGAAAGCAACCACAATGGGGGAGGGAGGGGCCTGGGAGGACAACAGGCTTGGGGGAGGGGAATATGATCTTGTTTTCGGTGAGGGGGAAACACTGAAGACCTGAGGGCCAGCAGAATGAATGGAAAAAGGCTGCCTCGGGAGGTAGAAGGTAGGGAGGATCCTCCAGAATGTACCAGAAACATGGGAAATGAGAGACTCTCAGGACTCAAAGGTAGGGACCTTATATGAAATGCCCTACAGTGCAAATAGGGAACTTGTAGAGCCCACCTCCAGCTGAAAGACAGGGCATCAAGTGAGGAATGGGGTTTCTCTCCCACAGTCAAAACTCTGACCCATAATTGTTTCCATCTTGAAGGACTGCAGGGATGGAAATGGGGAAGAGCCTGAGGAAAAGAGGTCCAGGGTCAGGTCCAAAATGGGAACCAGCTCAAGGGGAGGCCCCAAGACCTGACACCATTACTGAAACTATGTGGCACTCACAAATAGACCTATCCTGACTGTCCTCTAAAAGACCTAACAAGCAGCTGAAAGAGTCAGATGCAGATATTTGCACCCAACCAATGCACAGAAACTGTGGACACCTGTGGTTGAATTAGGAAAAAGCTGGAGGAATCTGAAGAAGAGGATGACCTTGTAGGAGGTCAATTAACCTGGATACAGATATGGAAATGTTGGAGGGGTAGACCAGGAAGTGAATAAAATCTGGTGTATAAAAGTAAATACAATTTTTTTAAAGGTGAGTTTCACTGTGAACAACCTGAAAAAAATAATAAAATAAATAAATACATTACTGAAAAAAAAAACCAGTGAACTTAAAAGTATTCTAGGAGATTAGTTGTCTCTCAAAATGTTGTCAGAGGATTTGTTTTTTTTTTTCCTTTACCTGTCTTTATGACTTCTAGTTTGGGCTTTTTGTAGGACTCTTGATTTTGGAAGTGTGTGTGTGTGTGTGTGTTTGCACGAGCGTGGATGTATATTCACTGTTCTTTTGCTTTTTTGACTCTTTTTTCTTGTTTGTTTTGTTTTGTAATATTTCAATTTCTGTGTTGCTAATTTACCTTATTTTATTTTGGTTAGTTAAAATTTGGAAATTTAGATTAACAAAAACTTTCTCTTTCTTTTATTGCCAGTTTTTTCATACAAACACTGAAAAGAATAGAGGTTAGGCCGTAGAGTTTGGCTGCAGAGCATTCTACATAAATGGGGCATTAAGCTCAAAAAATTTTCTCTCATTTCATGTAATAAGGGTTGTATGGTTTGAGAATCAACTGTCATATTTGTTACTACATTTTACTTACATATAAAGTAAGACTTTACTTTCGAAAATGTCTTTAGCTAATATTATTATTTATAGTATTCACTTATGTCAACTTGACATTTAATTTATTAATTTGTCTGCTTAAGATACATTGAAGGAAATTCTAATATTATAATTAATATTAGGTCATGTTTATTAGCATTGTTCACTTATACTGAAAAATTTATTGGAAGTAAGATGAATCTTGAGTATGTGTAGTACTGACATTTCAACCTCAAACTATATGTTTGCTAAATATGCATTCTATTAAAACCCTAGTCACACATGACGAGGTGACTCACATCAAGATGAAAGCTGGATTACAGATATATTTGCAGGTAAGTCTCCTGAGTTCCCTGCTTTCCCAAAGAAGGGAAAGTAATTTTGCATGTAGAGTAAGTTCTGACAAACTGAGTATGTTGAAAAGTTATGAGGAAGAAAGGTCCAAAGATCCACTTTTATTTTTTCAGTTCCACCTATGATACAGAGCAGGTGCCATATCGGGAAATAGTCTACAAAAGGAGATAATGTGATTATGATATTTCTCACAGAATCAAAATGATACAAACATTGAGCTCACCTAATTTCACCTGGCCAGAACCCAGTAACTCATATAGAATGAAGTAATTCTCATATGCTATTTTTACAAGAACAATAGATTTTTTCCATCTTTTTTTTAGAAGAATAGATTTTACTTCAATAATCAGTATATTGTACTTCCCAGAACCAACATTAGAATTGAAGGACTAAGGCAAATAAAGGTCTTGTTTAAAATAAAATGCAAAATATTAGGGTGTGGTTGTTGTTCTTTGTAATGCTGGTAATTAAACCTGACGCTTCTGGCCTACTATGCTCTACCACTGAGCCACATTGCTGTCTCCAAATTAAACATGTAAAGAACATCACAAATTCAGGAGTTAATATACTTTTTATAATCTTTCTGGAAACCAAATTTAATCTAAGAAGTCAAGTTTTAACCAAATGTAAGTAGCAAGAAATAAAAACAGAATCAGTTCTGATTTCCACTCCACCTTACATCCATTATAGTTCTGCTAGCACAACAATCTGACTGGTCCAAATTCTGTTTATTTGGTGTGTGCGTGTGTGTGTGTGTGTGTGTGTGTGTGTGTGTCTGTGTATGTCTGTGTGTCTGTGTGTGTGCTTGAACTTCCTTAGAATCACCATGTCCTGCGTGTGCGTGTGTGTGTGTGTGTCTGTGTGTGTGTGTCTGTGTGTGTGTCTGTGTATGTCTGTGTGTCTGTGTGTGCTTGAACTTCCTTAGAATCACCATGTCCTGCGTGTGCGTGTGTGTGTGTGTGTCTGTGTGTGTGTGTCTGTGTGTGTGTGTCTGTGTGTGTGTCTGTGTATGTCTGTGTGTCTGTGTGTGTGCTTGAACTTCCTTAGAATCACCATGTCCTGTTCTGATCCTGTCTTTATCAGAACTTTTGATATCTTGTTCTTCAGAAGTTCTTTGCATTAATAAATATTTCTTATCTTGATGGCTGAATATTTTGGTGACTTCCTGTACTTGCCATTGTGTTGAATCTTTCCTTACCTTCCCTGGACTCATAGAAGTTCCAGCCTAGACTATTTTCATAAAAGTTACATGAAATTTTTATTCGATATATTTAGTTGATTATATATAAATTCAGGTATAAAAATAGATAACACAAGAACATGGAGACCCAACAACTAGTGATCGTTGAAAAGTCTAGTATATGAACATGGTTCAAAAATCATGCAAGATTCCTGAGAGCTTGGGAGAAAACTCCAAGAAACCAAAACAGGAGTCTTTTGACCTCAAGTTCTTCAAAAGCATGTTATTGTTCTCGGAATGGATTTTCATGACCAACTCAGGTGTATGAGGTAAGAGTGAGTTTCCTTCAGATTATTTATTACAACTAGGTGTTGTTACTTGTTTATAGAAAAACACGTTTTTGCCACTTGGCCTGACTGGCACATACTGGCTTGCCTGTACTTGCAGCACTTGAGACCTGCCCCCTGTCCTGCCCAGAACACAAGCTGCTCATCACATGCATCTTGCCCTGCCCACCACATGTGGCTTGTCCTTGTAACTGTACACTTTACACATGTCACTCCTCTTAACCTTCAGAGAATAAATTGTCTGACTCTCTGAATAAACTTGGCTATTGCATGAGATCTTAGCTTCCGTTTTTTTTTTTTTTTTTTTTTTTTTTTTTTTTTTTTTTTTTTTTTTATTAACTTGAGTATTTCTTATATACATTTCGAGTGTTATTCCCTTTCCCGGTTTCCGGGCAAAAATCCCCCTCCACCCTGCCCCCTCCCCTTCCTTATGGGTGTTCCCCTCCCAACCCTCCCCCCATTGCCGCCCTCCCCCCAACAGTCTAGTTCACTGGGGGTTCAGTCTTAGCAGGACCCAGGGCTTCCCCTTCCACTGGTGCTCTTACTAGGATATTCAATGCTACCTATGAGGTCAGAGTCCAGGGTCAGTCCATGTATAGTCTTTAGGTAGTGGCTTAGTCCCTGGAAGCTCTGGTTGCTTGGCATTGTTGTACATATGGGGTCTCGAGCCCCTTCAAGCTCTTCCAGTTCTTTCTCTGATTCCTTCAACGGGGGTCCTATTCTCAGTTCAGTGGTTTGCTGCTGGCATTCGCCTCTGTATTTGCTGTATTCTGGCTGTGTCTCTCAGGAGCGATCTACATCCGGCTCCTGTCTGCCTGCACTTCTTTGCTTCATCCATCTTGTCTAATTGGGTGGCTGTATATGTATGGGCCACATGTGGGACAGGCTATGAATGGGTGTTCCTTCAGTCTCTGTTTTAATCTTTGCCTCTCTATTCCCTGCCAAGGGTATTCTTGTTCCCCTTTTAAAGAAGGCGTGAAACATTCACATTTTGATCATCCGTCTTGAGTTTCATTTGTTCTAGGCATCTAGGGTAATTCAAGCATTTGGGCTAATAGTCACTTATCAATGAATGCATACCATGTATGTCTTTCTGTGATTGGGTTAGCTCACTCAGAATGATATTTTCCAGCTCCAACCATTTGCCTACGAATTTCATAAAGCCGTTGTTTTTGATAGCTGAGTAATATTCCATTGTGTAGATGTACCACATTTTCTGTATCCATTCCTCTGTTGAAGGGCATCTGGGTTCTTTCCAGCTTCAGGCTATTATAAATAAGGCTGCAATGAACATGGTGGAGCACGTGTCTTTTTTATATGTTGGGGCATCTTTTGGGTATATGCCCAAAAGAGGTATAGCTGGATCCTCAGGCAGTTCAATGTCCAATTTTCTGAGGAACCTCCAGACTGATTTCCAGAATGGTTGTACCAGTCTGCAATCCCACCAACAATGGAGGAGTGTTCCTCTTTCTCTGCATCCTCGCCAGCATCTGCTGTCACCTGAGTTTTTGATCTTAGCCATTCTCACTAGTGTGAGGTGAAATCTCAGGGTTGTTTTGATTTGCATTTCCCTTATGACTAAAGATGTTGAACATTTCTTTAGGTGTTTCTCAGCCATTCAGCATTCCTCAGCTGTGAATTGTTTGTTTAGCTCTGAACCCCATTTTTTAATAGGGTTATTTGTCTCCCTGCGGTCTAACTTCTTGAGTTCTTTGTATATTTTGGATATAAGGCCTCTATCTGTTGTAGGATTGGTAAAGAGCTTTTCCCAATCTGTTGGTTGCCGTTTTGTCCTAACCACAGTGTCCTTTGCCTTACAGAAGCTTTGCAGTTTTATGAGATCCCATTTGTTGATTCTTGATCTTAGAGCATAAGCCATTGGTGTTTTGTTCAGGAAATTTTTTCCAGTGCCCATGTGTTCCAGATGCTTCCCTAGGTTTTCTTCTATTAGTTTGAATGTGTCTGGTTTGATGTGGAGGTCCTTGATCCACTTGGACTTAAGCTTTGTACAGGGTGATAAGCATGGATCGATCTGCATTCTTCTACATGTTGACCTCCAGTTGAACCAGCACCATTTGCTGAAAATGCTATCTTTTTTCCATTGGATGGTTTTGGCTCCTTTGTCAAAAATCAAGTGACCATAGGTGTGTGGGTTCATTTCTGGGTCTTCAATTCTATTCCATTGGTCTATCTGTCTGTCTCTGTACCAATACCATGCAGTTTTTATCACTATTGCTCTGTAATACTGCTTGAGTTCAGGGATAGTGATTCCCCCTGAAGTCCTTTTATTGTTGAGGATAGTTTTAGCTATCCTGGGTTTTTTGTTATTCCAGATGAATTTGCAAATTGTTCTGTCTAACTCTTTGAAGAATTGGATTGGTATTTTGATGGGGATTGCATTGAATCTGTAGATCGCTTTTGGTAAAATAGCCATTTTTACTATATTGTTCCTGCCCATCCATGAGCATGGGAGATCTTTCCATCTTCTAAGGTCTTCTTCAATTTCTTTCTTCAGTGTCTTGAAGTTCTTATTGTACAGATCTTTTACTTGCTCGGTTAAAGTCACACCGAGGTACTTTATATTAGTTGGGTCTATTATGAAGGGTGTCATTTCCCAAATTTCTTTCTCGGCTTGTTTCTCTTTTGTGTAGAGGAAGGCTACTGATTTATTTGAGTTAATTTTATACCCAGCCACTTTGCTGAAGTTGTTTATCAGCTTTAGTAGTTCTCTGGTGGAACTTTTGGGATCACTTAAATATACTATCATATCATCTGCAAATAGTGATATTTTGACCTCTTCTTTTCCGATCTGTATCCCCTTGACCTCCTTTTGTTGTCTGATTGCTCTGGCTAGAACTTCAAGAACTATATTGAATAAGTAGGGAGAGAGAGGGCAGTCTTGTCTAGTCCCTGATTTTAGTGGGATTGCTTCAAGTTTCTCTCCATTTAGTTTAATGTTAGCAACTGGTTTGCTGTATATGGCTTTTACTATGTTTAGGTATGGGCCTTGAAATCCTATTCTTTCCAGGACTTTTATCATGAAGGGGTGTTGAATTTTGTCAAATGCTTTCTCAGCATCTAATGAAATGATCATGTGGTTTTGTTCTTTCAGTTTGTTTATATAATGGATCACGTTAATGGTTTTCCGTATGTTAAACCATCCCTGCATGCCTGAGATGAAGCCTACTTGATCATGGTGGATGATTGTTTTGATGTGCTCTTGGATTCGGTTTGCCAGAATTTTATTGAGTATTTTTGCGTCGATATTCATAAGGGAAATTGGTCTGAAGTTCTCTTTCTTTGTTGTGTCTTTGTGTGGTTTAGGTATAAGAGTAATTGTGGCTTCATAGAAGGAATTCGGTAGGGCTCCATCTGTTTCAATTTTGTGGAATAGTTTGGATAATATTGGTATGAGGTCTTCTATGAAGGTCTGATAGAATTCTGCACTAAACCCGTCTGGACCTGGGCTCTTTTTGGTTGGGAGACCTTTAATGACTGCTTCTATTTCCTTAGGAGTTATGGGGTTGTTTAACTGATTTATCTGTTCCTGATTTAACTACGATACCTGGTATCTGTCTAGGAAATTGTCCATTTCCTGCAGATTTTCAAGTTTTGTTGAATATAGGCTTTTATAGTAAGATCTAATGATTTTTTGAATTTCCTCTGAATCTGTAGTTATGTCTCCCTTTTCATTTCTGATTTTATTAATTTGGACACACTCTCTGTGTCCTCTCGTTAGTCTGGCTAAGGGTTCATCTATCTTGTTGATTTTCTCAAAGAACCAACTTTTGGTTCTGTTGATTCTTTCTATGGTCCTTTTTGTTTCTACTTGGTTGATTTCAGCTCTGAGTTTGATTATTTCCTGCCTTCTACTCCTCCTGGGTGTATTTGCTTCTTTTTGTTCTAGAGCTTTTAGGTGTGCTGTCAAGGTGCTGACATATGCTCTTTCCTGTTTCTTTCTGCAGGCACTCAGGCTATGAATTTTCCTCTTAGCACAGCTTTCATTGTGTCCCATAAGTTTGGGTATGTTGTACCTTCATTTTCATTAAATTCTAAAAGTCTTTAATTTCTTTCTTTATTTCTTCCTTGACCAGGTTATCATTGAGTAGAGCATTGTTCCATTTCCACATATATGTGAGCATTCTTCCCTTATTGTTATTGAAGACCAGTTTTAGGCCGTGGTGGTCCGATAGCACGCATGGGATTATTTCTATCTTTCTGTACTTGTTGAGGCCCGTTTTTTGACCAATTATATCGTCAATTTTGGAGAAAGTACCATGAGGAGCTGAGAAGAAGGTATATCCTTTTGCTTTAGGATAGAATGTTCTATAAATATCCGTTAAGTCCATTTGGCTCATGACTTCTCTTAGTCTGTCGACATCACTGTTTAATTTCTGTTTCCATGATCTGTCCATTGATGAGAGTGGGGTGTTGAAATCTCCCACTATTATTGTGTGAGGTGCAATGTGTGTTTTGAGCTTTAGTAAGGTTTCTTTTACGTATGTAGGTGCCCTTGTATTTGGGGCATAGATATTTAGGATTGAGAGTTCATCTTGGTGGATTTTTCCTTTGATGAATATCAAGTGTCCTTCCTTATCTTTTTTGATGACTTTTAGTTGAAAATTGATTTTATCTGATTCTAGAATGGCAACTCCAGCTTGCTTCTTCTGACCATTTGCTTGGAAAGTTGTTTTCCAGCCTTTCACTCTGAGGTAGTGTCTGTCTTTGTCTCTGAGGTGTGTTTCCTGTAGGCAGCAGAATGCAGGGTCCTCGTTGCGTATCCAGTTTGTTAATCTATGTCTCTTTATTGGGGAGTTGAGGCCATTGATGTTGAGAGATATTAAGGAATAGTGATTATTGCTTCCTGTCGTATTCATATTTGGATGTGAGGTTATGTTTGTGTGCTTTTCTTCTCTTTGTTTTGTTGCCAAGACGATTAGTTTCTTGCTTCTTCTAGGGTATAGCTTGCCTCCTTATGTTGGGCTTTACCATTTATTATCCTTTGTAGTGCTGGATTTGTAGAAAGATATTGTGTAAATTTGGTTTTGTCATGGAATATCTTGGTTTCTCCATCTATGTTAATTGAGAGTTTTGCAGGATACAGTAACCTGGGCTGGCATTTGTGTTCTCTTAGGGTCTGTATGACATCTGTCCAGGATCTTCTGGCCTTCATAGTTTCTGGCGAAAAGTCTGGTGTGATTCTGATAGGTCTGCCTTTATATGTTACTTGACCTTTTTCCCTTACTGCTTTTAATATTCTTTCTTTATTTTGTGCGTTTGGTGTTTTGACTTTTATGTGACAGGAGGTGTTTCTTTTCTGGTCCAATCTATTTGGAGTTCTGTAGGCTTCTTGTATGCCTATGGGTATCTCTTTTTTTAGGTTAGGGAAGTTTTCTTCTATGATTTTGTTGAAGATATTTACTGGTCCTTTGAGCTGGGAGTCTTCACTCTCTTCTATACCTATTATCCTTAGGTTTGATCTTCTCATTGTGTCCTGGATTTCCTGTATGTTTTGGACCAGTAGCTTTTTCCGCTTTACATTATCTTTGACATTTGAGTCAATGATTTCTATGGAATCTTCTGCTCCTGAGTGTCTCTCTTCCAACTCCTGTATTCTGTTGGTAAAGCTTGTATCTACAGCTCCTTGTCTGTTCTTTTGGTTTTCTATATCCAGGGTTGTTTCCATGTGTTCTTTCTTGATTGCTTCTATTTCCATTTTTAATTCCTTCAACTGTTTGATTGTGTTTTCCTTGAATTCTTTCAGGGATTTTTGTGACTCCTCTCTATGGGCTTCTACTTGTTTATTTATGATTTCCTGGAATTCTTTCAGGGATTTTTGTGACTCCTCTCTATGGGCTTCTACTTGTTTAATTATGTTTTCCTGGAATTCTTTGAGGCATTTTTGTGATTCCTCTCTGTAGGCTTCTACTTGTTCTCTAAGGGAGTTCTTCACGTCTTTCTTGAAGTCCTCCAGCATCATGATCAAATATGATTTTGAAACTAGATCTTGCTTTTCTGGTGTGTTTGGATATTCCATGTTTGTTTTTGTGGGAGAATTGGGCTCCGATGGTGCCATGTATTCTTGGTTTCTGTTGCTTGGGTTCCTGCGCTTGCCTCTCGCCATCAGATTATCTCTAGTGTTACTTTGTTCTGCTATTTCTGACAGTGGCTAGACTGCCCTATAAGCCTCTGTGTCAGGAGTGCTGTAGACCTGTTTTCCTGTTTTCTTTCAGCCTGTTATGGCAACAGAGTGTTCTGCTTTCAGGCGTGTAGTTTTCCCTCTCTACAGGTCTTCAGCTGTTCCTGTGGTCTGTGTCTTGAGTTCACCAGACAGGTCACTTGTAGCAGAAAAGTTGGTCTTACCTGTGGTCCCGAGGCTCTAGTTCGCTCGTGGGGTGCTGCCCACGGGCTCTCTGCAGCGGCAGCAACCAGAAAGACCTGTGCCGCCCCTTCCGGGAGCTTCAGTGCACCAGGGTTCCAGATGGTCTTTGGCTTTTTCCTCTGGCGTCCGAGATGTGTGTGCAGAGAGCAGTCTCTTCTGGTTTCCCAGGCGTGTCTGCCTCTCTGAGGGTTTAGCTCTCCCTCCCATGGGATTTGGGTGCAGAGAACTCTTTATCCGGTCTGTTTCCTTCAGGTTCCGGTGGTGTCTCAGAGGCAGCGGTCCTTCCGCTCCTGGGCCCTCCCCCACGGGAACCCAGAGGCCTTATACAGTTTCCTCTAGGGCCAGGGATGTGGGCAGGGGTGATCAGTGTTGGTGGTCTCTTCTGCTCTGCAGCCTCAGGAGTGCCCACCTGACCAGGCGGTCGGGTCTCTCTCCCACGGTGTCTGGGAGCAGAGAGCTGCTGCAGGCCGGGCGATTTTTTCCATCTTTATTAAATTGGTCATTTCTTATTTATATTTCAAATATTATTACCTTCCCGGTTTCCAGGCCAATATCCTCATAACCCTTCCCCCTCACCTTCTATATAACTGTTCCCGTACCCATCCTCCCCCAATTACCGCCCTCTCCCCAAGAATCCCGTTCACTGGGGGTCCAGCCTTGGCTACCCCTTCCACTGGTGCCCTTACTAGGCTATTCATTGCTTCCTATGCAGTTGGAGCCCAGGATCAGTCCTTGATAGTCTTTGGGTAGTGGCTTAGTCCCTGGAAGCTCTGGTTGGTTGGCATTGTTCATATGGAGTCTCAAGCCACTTCAGCTCTTTCAGTCGTTTCTCTGATTCCTTCAATAGGGGGTCTTGTTCTCAGTTCAGTGGTTTGCTGCTGGCATTCGCCTATTTATTTGCTGTATTCTGGCTGTGTCCTTCAGGAGAGATCTATATCCATTTCCTGTTAGCCTGCACTTCTTTGCTTCATCCATTTTATTTAGTTTGGTGGCTGTGTATGTATGGGCCACATGTGGGGCAGCCTCTGAATGGGTGTTCCTTCAGTCTCTGCTCTAAACTTTGCCTCCCTATTCTCTTCCAAGGGTATTCTTGTTCCCCATTTAAAGAAGGAGTGAAGCATCCACATTTTGGTCATCCTTCTTGAGTTTCGTGTGTTCTGTGCATCTAGGGTAATTCGAGCATTTGGGCTAATATCCACTTATCAATGAGTGCATACCATGTGTGTTTTTCTGTGATTGGGTTACCTCACTCAGGATAGTATTTTCCAGTTCCATCCATTTGCCTATAAATTTCATAAGGTCATTGTTTTTGATAGCTGAGTAGTATTCCATTGTGTAGATGTATCACATTTTCTGTATTCATTCCTCTGTTGAAGGGCATATGGGTTCTTTCCAGCTTCTGGCTATTATAAATAAGGCTGCTATGAACATAGTGGAGCATGTGTCTTTGTTATATGTTGGAGCATCTTTTGGGTATATGCCCAAGAGCGGTATAGCTGGGTCCCCAGGTAGTACACTGTCCAATTTTCTGAGGATCCTCCAGACTGATTTCCACAATGGTTGCACTAGTCAGCAATCCCACCAACAATGAAGGAGTGTTCCTCTTTCTCCACATCCTCACCAGCATCTACTGTCGCTGGAGTTTATGATCTTAGCCATTCTGACTGGTGTGAGGTAGAACCTCAGGGTTGTTTTGATTTGCATTTCTCTTATGACTAAAGATGTTGAACATTTCTTTAGGTGTTTCTCAGCCATTCGGCATTCCTCAGCTGTGAATTCTTTGTTTAGCTCTGAACCCCATTTTTTAATAGGGTTATTTGTCTCCCTGCAGTCTAACATCATGAGTTCTTTGTATATTTTGGATATAAGCCCTCTATTAGTTGTAGCTTTGGTAAAGATCTTTTCCCAATCTGTTCACTGCCATTTTGTCCTAACAGAATCCTTTGCCTTACAGAAGTTTTGTAGTTTCATGAGATCCCATTTGTCGATTCTTGATCTTAGAGCATAAGCCATTGGTGTTTTGTTCAGGAACTTTTCTCCAGTGCCCATGTGTTCGAGATTCTTCCCCACTTTTTCTTCTATTATTTTGAGTGTATCTGATTTGATGTGGAGGTCCTTGATCCACTTGGACTTAAGCTTTGTACAGGGTAATGGGAGAGAAACTTGAAGCAATCCCACTAAAATCAAACAAGGCTGCCCACTCTCTCCCTACGTATTCATTATAGTTCTTGAAGTCCTAGCCAGAGCAATCAGACAACAAAAGCAGATCAGATTGGAAAGGCAGAAGTCAGATGATGTGATAGAATGTTTAAGTGCTCCCAAAAGTTCCACTAGAGAACTACTAAACCTGATAAACACCTTCAGCAAAGTGGCTGGGTATAAAATAAACTCAAATAAATCAGTAGCCTTCCTCTACACAAAAGTGAAACAAGGTGAGAAAGAAATCAGGGAAAGGACACCCTTCATAATAGTCCCAAATAATATAAAATACCTCAGTGTGACTTTAACCAAGCAAGTGAAATATCTGAATGATAAGAACTTCAAGCTTCTGAAGAGAGAAATTGAAGAACATCTCAGAAGATGGAAAGATCTCCCATGCTCGTGGACTGGCAGGATTAATATAGTAATAGTGGCCATTTTACCAAAAGCGATCTACAGATTCAATGCAATCCCCATCAAAATACCAATCCAATTCTTCAGAGAGTTAGACAGAACAATTTGCAAAATCATCTGGAATAACAAAAAACCCAGGACAGGTAAAACTCTCCTCAACAATAAAAGGACTTCAGGGGGAATCACTATCCCTGAACTCAAGCAGTATTACAGAGCAATAGTGATAAAAACTGCATGGTATTGGTACAGAGACAGACAGATAGACCAGTGGCATAGAATTGAAGACCCACAAATGAACCCACACACCTATGGTCACTTGATTTTTGACAAAGGAGCGAAAACCATCCAATGGAAAAAAGATAGCAGTTTCAGCAAATGGTGCTGGTTCAACTGGTGGTCAGCATGTAGAAGAAGAACAATAGATTTTTATAAGGAAGAATTTATATAAAATGTAACATAAAATTGTAGCTATTGTCCTATATTTCAAAAATATCAATTTGCCTAATTTGCCTGAGAAACCACTTCTCAAAACAGAAATGAATGGGAGACAAAGAACGGAGTTTTCTGATTTAATCTCTAGCTCAGTTGCTCCTATGTGGAGGATAGGGACACCATTTCTGCAGTTTGCCATGTTTATAATTCATAGAAGAAAGTTATTCTGGTATTTGCTTTGTTTTGAAACCAGTAACCTAAAATCTGCAGCTCTATGTGAGTTTGATCTAAAAGACAGAGATGACCTTATAGCAAGCTGTTTTGAGTTTTAATCGAACCCAGAATAAATCTCTATAAAAGCAGCTAAGTTTCATTACTAAATCAAATTCAAATTTTCTTGGAAATGAATTCTTTCAATTCTCTCATATCCACCATTTGTCGAATGTGGGTATTTATACTAGGCATATATTTCTTTTGTGATGAATATAGAAAAAATATAAAACAAATAAAAGGTTGTCTGTGGGATGTAAATCAACATTTTGGCAACAATATAGCTTGTTAACTTTTCTCCATTCTTATCCAAACCTCAGACTAATAGTTCCTCAGTATTTCCAACATTAGATAAAATCCTCTATAACGAAAACCTACTTTTGAAACCAAACATATGTCTGGTTTTGATTTGGTATCCCTGAATAGGTTCAGGACACATCCTACTTCCCACTGCTACGGCTTTACCACAAGTATGCTTTCTCTAGTCTGTGAACCTGAAATATAAAACAGACCCTGTTCCTGAAGGAGGAAATGCAGCTTGGAATAAAAACAAGGCACCCTTTCATGGAACTTTCAACAATATATGAGAAGGTCACATTTCCCCCAAAGGATGACTCAAATCAAGGTGTTCCCCTACTATTTTTTTCCCTTTTCCTTAAATATAAAAAGTAATTTGTTGAGATGGGCATTTCAATATTGATCCTATTAATTACTGCTCCTAAATTGAATTAAAGTCTGAATCTATTCTGCAAATGAATAAAAATGTGAAATAGTATTTTACTTTTTAAAAAACAAGTCCAATCCTATAGTATTTCTTTGCACATTCATATGTAAAACATACTAATACTCACTTACAAAATGGCCTTTCACCTTTAAATATTCCCAGCCTTCTACATCTAGAAACTCTTAATCACAATGGTATGTACCATAAGAATTTTTATAAATTTATGGAATGATAATTATTTTTCTACAGCTAAAATTTTAACTCAACACTATTTACACTAAATCCCCACATTCCAATGTCACAGATGTTTTTATAAGACTATAACCAATGAAACAGTGTAGCAGCCTGGCTTTCCGATGGAGACTGAGTACTGGACTACTAAGAGACATGTGACCATATATAAACCTGCATAATTCATTTGAATTTCTGTTAATCTATGGGAAGCCCTATACCTAGATTAGCTTCTGCAAACTTTTAAGGTTATTTTTTGTTTTGTTGGTTTTTTTTTTGACAAATACCACCTTACTCGTGATATTTTTTGTTTAGATATTAACTTACTAAGAACATATGGGTGCATTAATAGCTTTTTCCAAGAAGCCATTTACTATCACTCCCAGTTCATATAGAATATACTTGGGGTATAGAATTTTGCTAAACACATGGAATATAGTATAGCATTTTCTATAATGAATGTATTTTTTTCCTATGGGAACACACAGAAAATGGGACAATAATTTGTTCTTCATATGACACGAATCCTTTTAGAAATATTGTAATGTAAAGATTATGGATGTGTAGATTACAAAGTTGTAATAAAATCGTGACACAATTATTTTTATTTTGTTATCTTTTCCAGCCTATTTTTTTCACTGGTAGGGAGAAAGGGCAGTGCAGGGATTCAAACGCTAACAATCAGCTCCCTTGCCAAAGACGCGACTTGCACCTGTGATCTGCACCTGTGAGTTATAGCTAACAGAATATTTTTATCTTTTGCTTGTCTCTGTGCTGACATGTTAGCTTTACAAGGGCCTTGATAACACCATTTCTTGTTACTTTTTTGAGCGTCCACTCTTCATACCTAATCGGTCCTCTCAGCAGGGCATAAGGAGGTACACAACATTACCTCCTTGGATTTCCCACCAGCAGCTGATTGGTGTTCTTTCATGAAGCACGGAGGCCTTGTTTGCTTGATTGGCAAACGAGGGCTTTCTCACCATGTTCGTTCATGCTGTTAGCTTTGTTTGTCCATTTCATGGGATTAAGGTCCATTATGAGGATTTTCAGGTCACCCACAGTTAAATGTTATTCTAGCTGATGGGCACTTTGATGAGCTCAACTTACAAATTTCCTTTGAAGATTACTCGTTCCCTTTCAGGTTTCTCAGGAAAAATAATTTTAAATTAAGACATCAAAGAAAAATAATGCATGGGAGCTAATTAATACATTCACCAACATGGTGTGTCCCCACTACTCTTTCTTTTATCCTGACTTGTGTAGTTAATTTAGATGACATGGGTTTATTATGTGACTAAGGGGGAAGTAAGAGGGATGGAAAATTGTTCCACTCTGAGACTGTCCTTGTGAAGACTAAGAAATGATTTTAACCATGACTCAATGTATCAAGAAAACTGGCCCAAATATCGTGTTCTTAATACTGAAATATGAATATATTATTCTCTAACTTGTTAAGTGTTGCAGAAGTGTTTACTATTGATTTAAGTGTGAGGGGAAGAATACAGATTATAGAAGCAACGCTTTTAGATTAACAGTAAGGCTAGAGACAAAAATACCCCAAGATTTGGTGCTCAAATCCTTTGTTTTTTTTGTTAAAGACTTATATGATTTGATATTAATATTTTAATGTTTCTGGTATTTCCATCAGAGCTATAAGCATATAATTAACTCACCATAGCTACACTAAGGAGACACTAAAATTTAAATTCCCTATTAATCACCACATGTAAAAACAAAGAGTTAATATCATTACTTTTGGCATGTGGTGTGATTTAATTTTTCTTGGCTCTTTAAAAAGCCTCTGTTAGTATTATTTGTTCTCTTAAAGAAATGTACATGGATATACATCTTCAAAATTGTAATTAGATGCATTCTTTTTTAACTTTCTTTTAATATATTATACTTATTATACATTAAATAACAGCCCAAGTTATCAAACACCCAAAGGACAATAATAGTCTTTCAGTGAGTTTCAAATACATTCCCACTTAAAACACACTTCTAATGAATTCCACACCTTTGTTTCTGAAAGGCATTTTATGTATCTTGGTCTCCGGGGTATTTCAAGTCTGGAAATTATAATGCAGCAATTAAAGCAAAGTTTGTAGTAGTGTGCTCATTATTTGAACTAAAATTCTTCTCCTGGAATTGAAAGACAATGTTTAATGCAAGACATTTAAGGAACATTTGCTTTGACAAGGGGGAAACCACACAGTGGGTCATAACACTTTCAAAGAGATTAAAGACTGGAAAATGTTAAAGACTCTCAAGAACCTTCTTTAATACAGAAAAGCAGACGGAGGTGTTATGTAGACTCTTCAAAAAACTGCACTGTTCAGTTGGTGTGTGTGTGTGTATGTGTGTGTGTGTCTGTGTGTGTGTCTGTGTGTGTGTCTCTGTGTGTGTCTGTGTGTCCGTGTGTCTGTGTGTGTGAAAACAGCTTAACTCATGGGGTTGGCAGCATGTTAACCATGGTACTTTCCAGTCCTCCAATATTCAGTGTCAAATTACAAGGGAGACAAGAGTATAGCATAGTATTGAGATGAAAATATTCTGAAGATCTGTATTCACTTTTCATTTTTCATACAACTAGTATAAGGGGAATATTAGAGTCTTTCTAAATTCATGCACTGTAGAATTAGGATTTTTATATTGAAAGTACAATTTTATTATGTAATTCCCTATAGGAATACAGTCTCAATTCACTAGGGATCAATAGGTTGAAACCCACAGCCTACTGACTTTGTTAAATGGATGAAGTCTTTCCAGTCCGTTCCTATTGACTCCTCAAAGTCCTGTGAATATACTGTGTGGTCTCTACCACATGTAGTGCATCACCATAAAGTGTTGGTGGTTAACCAAGAGAAAAGATCATAACCTGTATTGTTTGGTGTCTCAATGAAACACCTGATCATAAAACCAATGGGGTGTATTTGCATCTGGCACTGGAGTTTTAATTTGGCACATTACTGGCTTTTTCAAGTATATTATGATTTGCATAAGGTAACTCTATTCAATTTTGTAAGAAGGTTATGAGATAGTTTTATGTTTGATGTGATGTAAAGCAATCCTTGGACAATTCCTTCTTGGTGGCTAGCTTTCATAGCAAAAGTGGTCTTACATATGTTTCTGGAGAAAACAGCAACAACCAAAGTCCAATATTCTTCTTTAGCTCAAACACCGTGAACTACAATAATGACCAATATGGCAAGATATACCCAAGGGTTCCATAATAGAACAAATGATAAAGGCGTAACCTGAAGCATTCTAATCAGATTTAAAGTCTGATATGAAGGAGGAAACACGTGTCTGGTATCTTAAATCTGTCCCAAAGCTCATGGCTGGAGAACTCATAGACCCCAAGAATGACTCCTTTACTATTGTTCTACTAAGTAGACATCATTTCAAAGTACTTTCTAAATCTGTGCATTTCTCAGTCCACATCAGAGAAATTTCTTTCAGCAGTGGATGGGGATTAATGAAATACACTGTTTTTCACAGTGCCGAGAATAAGTGTCAGCAGAGTACTCAGCCATAAATAGAACATCTACGCCATTCCCTCCCCAGATCCCATGGACCATCATAGAGAGGGGAATAACAATTGTAAAGTCCAGGAATAGGCTCTTACTTGAGTGTAAGAGTATCTTCTGGACATGAAAGACTTGTCACTCTCGTAAATCCACAACTGTAGATTTTTACAGTGTGCCTGGATGAGATTAAGTCAGCCACCATTCTAGCATGGAGAGGGATACACAGGTCACTAACCCTGGGAAGCTATGGACAGTTGATTACTGGGAGTGGAAAAGTCAGTATTATTTAACTGTGTACCCATACAGAACTAAGGAACAGTGAATTACCCTCTTTGTGATGGTCTCAGAGCCTTAAATGCACATAAAGTTGAAAGGGGGACCTGGGAGGAAGGATTCATATGGATTTGGATTTGCAGTATGGGAGTTGATAAGAACAGAAACTCTACGCATGTGAAATCCATTAAAAATAAAATTATAATTTGGAAGAATAAAGATGGCTGGGGAGCCGGATTCCTGGGTACACCATTCCTCTTACAGGAACATCAACAGTTTAGTAAATCCTAGTGTTATTTTCGCATTTGTGATTGCATTTTAGCTTATTTTTCACTTCTATTTTTGAGATGTAATTATGGGAGTTATAATGTTTATACTATAATATATATATTTGAAGTATAAAATTTAGTGGGATTTTGTTTCTTGGTTTGTTTGATACATTGTTTTTTATTGTTGAGATTTAAGTCTCTCCTTGTATTTTATATAACATAAGTTGGGCATCCACTATAATCAAGCAGCACAATTTTGTCTTTCTAAACTAGGAACAAACATAATGCAGCACTCTCCCTTCCTCAAAGAATAAAGCAAAAGCCACTACAGAAAACACAAATGGATCAGAAGCAGAAATCAAGAGATTGTGTGGTAAGCAGTCCTAACTACTACATCCAAAGCACAGTTCCTGTACTTAAAGTTTAGGGAATCACTGTAGAATGATGGGGTGGAAATATTGTAAGAGTCCAAGGAACGAGATGGTTTTTGAAGGTCTGTGTCTCCTAGAAGTGTCAGAGATATTTTACACATGAATTCATCACCATGGCTTCTTAAATGATGGCACAAATGAGATGCTAATGTAGGAGAAAAAGATGTATAGAGCCTTATCACTAGACAAAGAACTACATTCAACTGAGAAATGCAGGGATGCAGTTAAATAGTCTTCTCAGGGGAAGAACACCACGTGGTCTTTCGGGAAACCTCTTAGCCATACAAGTCACATCATATGAAGTTGTTCTATGTACTTATGAATGAACAGAAAAGAATTTGAAAGTGAGAACAGAGGTGTGTGGAAGAATCTTTAAAATCATCATAAAGAGAGAAAATTATAAATCAGGCTCTCTGATACACATTAATTTAAAAATTTCTCAAAAACAATTTTACTAATCAAATAAAACATCAAAGAGTGAAACAGCAAAATTGTCCAGTGCCTGCCTTATAAGTACAAGGCTCTAGATTTGATGACTAGCACCGGGATAGAGAGAAAGGGAACAGATAGCAAGAAAGAAAAACAGACAGACAGACACAAGTAGAAATAGATACACACACACACACACACACACACACACACACACAGAGGGGAGAGAGGAGAGAGGGGAGAGAGAGAGAGAGAGAGAGAGAGAGACAGAGAGAGAGAGACACATTAAAGACACAGACACACATAGACAGAGGCACAGACAGATGAAGACACACAGACAGACACAACAAAGACATTGACACACAGACACAGACACACAGACAGACAGACATAGAGGTAATAGACAAAGAAATAGATATAGATAGGCACATAGGAGACTTGTTATTTGTGAGTCATTATTTGCCCTGACACAATTGAGCCTATTCTAGACATTGCATATACATTCCTTTAAAAAGTATGTGGCTTTTTATACCCAGATTCCTTTACTTAGCCAGCCACTTAAGGTTCATTAGTGTCCAAGCATTATAAACTGCTTACTTCTTCTGTCCTGCTTTTTTATCCATTTACCATTTGATATACCATAGTATTCTCCCCACAGATTGACTACAAACGTCAATATCTCTGCAAACGTCTTAGTTACAATAAAAATGTTCAATTCTGTGAGAGTAAAATTTCTGAATTTAATTCTATATTTTATTTATGAAGAATACAATTCAGCGGGCTGGAGTGATGACTCAGCGTTTCTTCCGGAGGTCTTGAGTTCAGTTCCCAGTAACAACTTGGTGGCTCACAAACATTTGGAATGGAATCAAATTCCCTCTTTTGGTGTATGTGGAGAGATCATACATTAAATAAATAAATTAAGTAAATAAATCTTTTTTATCTTTATTAACTTGAGTATTTCTTAGTTACATTTCGATTGTTATTCCCCTTCCCGGTTTCCTGGCCAACATCCCTAACCCCTCCCCCTCCCCTGTATAGGCTTCCCCTCCCCATCCTCCCCCCATTACCACCCTCCCCACAACAATCACGTTCACTGGGGGTTCAGTCTTGGCAGGACCAAGGGCTTCACCTTCCACTGGTGCTCTTACTAGGATATTCATTGCTACCTATGAGGTCAGAGTCCAGGGTCAGTCCATGTATAGTCTTTAGGTAGTGGCTTAGTCCCTGGAAGCTCTGGTTGCTTGGCATTGTTGTACATATGGGGTCTCGAGCCCCTTCAAGCTCTTCCAGTTCTTTCTCTGATTCCTTCAACGGGGGTCCTATTCTCAGTTCAGTGGTTTGCTGCTGGCATTCGCCTCTGTATTTGCTGTATTCTGGCTGTGTCTCTCAGGAGAGATCTACATCCGGCTCCTGTCTGCCTGCACTTCTTTGCTTCATCCATCTTGTCTAATTGGGTGGCTGTATATGTATGGGCCACATGTGGGGCAGGCTCTGAATGGGTGTTCCTTCTGTGTCTGTTTTAATCTTTTCCTCTCTATTCCCTGCCAAGGGTATTCTTGTTTCCCTTTTAAAGAAGGAGTGAAGCATTTGCAGTAAATAAATCTTTTGAAAAATCAGAAAGACCACAAATAGCTCAATGATGGCATCCAAGGATTTGGAAAAACAAGGAGTACCTAAACCTGAATTCAATAGATTACAAAAAATAAAAAATTTAAAAAAAGTACACATGCACAGATGTATTTTAAACAAGTATGGGCAATATTTTTGTCAGTATTGTTAATGTGTGTTATCATGCATCTTAGATGCCATTGCATAGAAAATTAACTTTCATTTCCCTGTTTCTCATTATTCACATCTTGACATGAAGTTGGTGCACATTTGTGCATCTCCTCACCGTAACAATAGCTTAAAGGTTGCCCAGGTTTGAAAGAATAGGCAAGAAAACTTATGAAACATTTTCCCTCATGGAAACACACTTTTTTATATTAGAGAGAAAAAAAGTGTGGTATCTGCTCCAGACATAAGGATGGGGTACGCTTTGAGGGTTTCTGTTGTTGTTTGTTTGTTTTCTTTTTTATTATTAATCATTCTATTCATTTACATCTCAAATGATATCCCATTTCCCTGTTTCCCCTCCACAACCCCCATCACACATCCACACTTTCCTCCCTATCCTTTGCCTCCGTGAGGGTTCTCCTCTACCTATTCACCCTCTCCTGCCCTACTGCTCCAGAAAATTTTATTCGAAAAATGTTGAGAAGAAGTTCAAACCAATGATCATGTTTCTGACATGTGAACAATGCACAGACAATGTAATTCCCCAGATACAGGCATATCTAAATGAAGACAGCAGTAAATGGGAAAGGGTCAATATAGCAAAGGGAGAGTTACCAAAGCACATGTGGAGCGATGTTCTGACAGAACATTATTATAGAGGATTAAGCATGATAGCCCAGAGACCTACGATAGAACCAGACATGACTGGACAATCAATCAATCAACCACAAAGAATCAATACAAAAAATAATCGATGATATATTCATAGTGATATTCTGCTTAAACTCACAGACTGCAACTTAGTCATCATTAGAGAGGTTTCATCTAGATACTGATGGGAGCGGATGAAGATATTCAGTGCCAAACATTAGGCAGAGCTCAGGGAACCTTGTCGAAAAGGGGATGGAAGGAGTGTAGGATTGTACCACATGTGAATGGCGTGCAGAATGAACTAAACAAGGCTCATAAGCACTCACAAAAGCAGAAGCAACAGTCAGAGAGCCTGTATGGGTCTGAACTAGGTTCTCTGCATATCTGTTATGGTTGTGGAGCTTGGTGCTCTTGTGGGGCTACTAAGAGAGTGACTAGAGGGTTCTCTGACTCTTTTTGCCTGCTCTTTTCCTCCTTCTTGGTTCCCTTAGCCATATATATAGCATTTGTGCCTAGTCCTATTGTAGCTAGATATGTGGTGTTTTAGTGATATCCTTGGGATACCTTCTTTTTTATTTTAAGGAAAATTAAGGAGCAGTGGATCCGAGGGAGATGGAAGGACACAGGCGGGCCTGAGGGAAGTGAGGGTAGGGGAAACTGTTTGAGCTGTCATAGATGGAAAAAGAATACATTAAAATAGAATAAGTTAATTAAGACAGCAAATACATAGGCAAATGCCAGCAGCAAACCACTGAACTGAGAACGGGACCCCCGTTGAAGGAATCAGAGAAAGAACTGGAAGAGCTTGAAGGGGCTCGAGACCCCCATATGAACAACAATGCCAAGCAACCAGAGCTTCCAGGGACTAAGCCACTACCTAAAGACTATACATGGACTGACCCTGGACTCTGACCTCATAGGTAGCAATGAATATCCTAGTAAGAGCACCAGTGGAAGGTGAAGCCCTTGGTCCTGCCAAGACTGAACCCCCAGTGAACGTGATTGTTGAGGGGAGGGTGGTAATGGGGGGAGGATGGGGAGGGGAACACCAATATAGAGGGGGAGGGAGAGGGGTTAGGGGGATGTTGGCCTGGAAACTGGGAAAGGGAATAACAACCAAAATGTAAATAAGAAATGCTCAAGTTAATAAAGATAAAAAACAAAAACAAACAAAAAAGAATAATATAGTAATAGCAAATTAAAATACTATAATTCTCCATATGAGAAAGCTTATTGAAAATATTTATGTCATTTCATCTCCAAATGACATATGTTCAGGACATTATAAGTGGTCTACATTTCTCAAGTGTCCTCTTGAATATCACTTGCTACAGGACAGCAGAGTACAGATGGAGCTGAATTGGAAGCCACTCACATGGTAGTAATTATGTCTAACCATGACATTGCTTACTCTGTGCTTTGTATTAACTATGGCATCTCATTATCCCAAAAGTTCTGAATGATTATTGCTAGCACAATTTTACAGAGGAGATCCCCAACTCAAACTAAGGACTTTCATAAGCTAACTTTGCAGGGACAGCAAAGATTTTATTACGAACATTTTTAAGCCAATGTGTTACAAAGAACTCTAGTGAATCAAGTTATCCCTAAATCCACTTCCCCAACACTTATAATTTTTCTATGGTGCTATAATCGTAAGTTGAACCTATTTAAGTTGTGGCAAAAATACACAGTGGTGGTCCGACAGTGAGATCACTGAATATTACAGAAGCAATTGGCTGGAAGGAAGACATCGCATTTGGAGCAGGATATGAACCACTGATTATTTTGGGGATTCAAATTACTTGGGTTTCAAATCTTTTCTAAGTACATTTGATTTGGTTTCCACTTTTTCCTTCTGAAACTCTTCATATCTGTAACATTTAAGTTTCCTCCAAAAATTTAAGAAGAGCTAATTTTTGAAACCACACTAAAAGAGCACCTAAGTCATTAGACTCAAAATTTGAAGAACACGTACCTTCCAGGAGACTTAACTTTGTTTTGTGCACTGCTGTTGTACATTATTTTATGATAATAACTTCAGGCAACTTTGCTTCTGTATGTACCTAAGTTACATGCTGCAACTGTCACTTTTAGAAAGCATATTTATTATATCCATACCAACATTCAGAAAGTGTAGCATAATTGTTCATGAAACTACCACTTTATGGACATTTGAAAGCCATATTAATTTCTTTTTTATTTATTTTATTTTTATTTTTTATCTTTATTAACTTGAGTATTTCTTATTTACATTTTGATTGTTATTCCCTTTCCCAGTTTCCAGGCCAACATCCCCCTAACCCCTCCCCCTCGCCCTCTATATTGGTGTTCCCCTCCCCATCCTCCCCCCATTACCGCCCTCCCCTCAACAATCACGTTCACTGGCGGTTCAGTCTTAGCAGGACCCAGGGCTTCCCCTTCCACTGGTGCACTTACTAGGATATTCATTGCTACCTATGAGGTCAGAGTCCAGGGTCAGTCCATGTATAGTCTTTAGGTAGTGGCTTAGTCCCTGGAAGCTCTGGTTGCTTGGCATTGTTGTTCATATGGGGTCTCGAGCCCCTTCAAGCTCTTTCAGTTCTTTCTCTGATTCCTTCAACTGGGATCCCGTTCTCAGTTCAGTGGTTTGCTGCTGGCATTCGCCTCTGTATTTGCTGTATTCTGGGTGTGTCTCTCAGGAGAGATCTACATCCAGTTCCTGTCGGCCTGCACTTCCTTGCATATTAATTTCTAAATGGAAAGAATAAATTGAGATGTGAAGTAATCACATTTGCTGGTTATGGGTTATACTGGCAAATATGTTTATCTTCAAAAAATTTAGAATGACATTATTTGTTTTACAAAATGTTTGGAAACATCTCTACTTGGAGCACAGACACACAGTTATCTGAACAGGTAAACTGTGAAATTATCTAGCAGTTCAGAATTTTGAGTTAAAATGATGATTTTAAAAATGTCTTCTCACTTTGGACCAGGTTGATTATAGTGTAATATTTGTCTAGTTTACAATAACCAAGTTACAAACAACCAGTAGGATAATTATGGAAGCTATAAGGAAATTATATGATTTGAATTAATATGATAATAATATGATAAAATACTGACCTTAGCAAACTCAGGCAATAACAGACGTTGTAGAAACTGATTTCAGATGAGGATGTTAGCTAGCGACCCCTAATCTCTACAGGGTATATACAAGGTCAAACATCCCTGAAATTATCTGAGTTACACTGAAATTCTGGTGCTGCTGAAAACTAGAAACAATGAGACACAAAGGACACCACCCCAGGAACTTAGTTGTATGAATTTTCTTTAGCAAGAGAACCGGTTACTTGAATTTTGAGGAGGGGAAAAGAGTAGAACTCATTTCTGTTTAGATAAGCATTTACAAAAACATATTTATCTGTCCAAATAAAATATAAAAAAATCAAACAAATTAATCTTGATATTAGAAAATGGGCATTGTTGCTGTCAGGTCTTCAGAGTGATAAAACTTTCAGAGAAGAAAACTAATAATTGTTTTCAAAGACATTCCCTTCTAAAATACTTACTTCTAATTACATGGAAATTAGTATTTATATATTATATACAAGGAAGACATAAAATTGAAATATTTCATATTTATAATGTTAAAATTCAAATAAAACACAGTATTTTATAAAATATATAACTCAATGATTTTATTTTAGTTTTTTTTTATTATTGGATATTTTATTTATTTACATTTAAAATGTTATCCCCTTTCCTGGTTTCCACTCTGGAAACATGCTCTCCCATCCTCCCTCCCCCTGCTTCTATGAGGGTGCTCCCCCACCCACCCATCCACCTACTGACCCACACCTGCATCCCTGCTCTGGCATCCCCTACACTGGGGCATTGAGCCTTCCCAGGACTAAGGAGCTTTTCTCCCACTGGTGCCCAACAAGGCCATCCTCTGCTACACATGTGGCTGGAGCTATAGGTCCCTACACCGTGTACTCTTTGAAAAAAATTAGAGTGCTCGAAGCAGGCCTGAGCAAGTTAGTTGTTTTAAATTGTAGAACTCAACAGTTTTATTCCAAACTATATGTGGAATAAAAATGGAAAGACATGAATTTTAACTTGACCTTGTATAAAGAGTGAATAATTTGCAATAACTTTTCTAAATTAAGTCTTAATATACCCCTCCAGAATTGAAAACAATGAGATACAGGGCAAGGATTGGGTCATAATTCAATAGAAAAGACAATAGAATCCAGAAATATACCCATGCTTAAAATGTCTATCTTATTTTTAAGTGTACAATTACCAAGTGATTCACCACTGCTTTTCAATACGATTTCCCCTGTGAAATGAAACCTAGGCTCACGCACAACTTAACCATAAATAATTGAAATGTTAAAAGCATTTTTCATTCTTTTTTACTTGTGTATTCAATTTGCTTATTAATATTTTTATTCATTTAAAATATTTTATATTTAAAAATTTATTCTTAGAGCCATTAATATGTATATTAATATAGCATGATCATAATCATCCTTAAACAGTGACTGGACACACTAATACCTTTCCCTACCAACTCAAATTACCCCACTTAGTGATTTTTATATGCACTGGTTTACAGAGTCGTCCACCAGTCTATGATTATACTAATTGTGGCCACACTGCCCCTGGCCAATTATTATCACTGCCCTAGCAGCCATAATTCCAAGTCTCCTCAGCTATGGATAGGGACTTGTGAGCCTCACTCCTACCCGTGTTGGAATTTTAACTTGCTTGATCTTGTAGGTTTTATGCAGCTCATCAAAGCTGCTGTAACTTTCTGAATGCAGTGGCCATGTCATGGCTGGAAGACAGAATTGTATAGTACTTCCCCTCCTCTTCGAACTGTTAACCACTTCCCACCTCTTGCTATTATGTTTCCTGAGCCCTTAGATTGCTGGGGTGAGGTCAGTATTCTATTTAGACTTGAGTGCTCATAGTTGCCTAGTCTCAGAATTGAACCGAATGTAAGTTTGTTCATTAACTACTGCTCAATACAGGAAGGAAGTTTTTTCTTTTGAATTTAGATTGGGTAAAGGAAGTAGGAGACGCTATAAAGAAACAGTATAGTGCCCTTATACTTCACTAAAACAAACGTCCAATGAATTCTAATCCTGTTGGTTTCTGAAGAGGAGCAAGTGTGGCATCCAATGAATGCTTCTATAGAGAACGATACATATTGATTTCCATCCCCATTGCCATGTGAATCGTAGTTCAATCCAACCTTAGCAGAACGTCAGTGCCAACTAACGACTCAGCGATGAAAAGAACACGGGTTTGTTTCTTCAGTTTACTCACTCCTTACAGAAGGCAATTATAAAATAATAAAATCTGACAAAGATATAACTCAGATATTGTAAATTAACTTTGCCAAAATAATATTGCATGTGCAAGTTAAGTAAATAAGATATACTATTGGAAGGTTTGTGCCACAGCGTTTGTGAGTGCAATAGTTTTCTCGTACTGTCAAGACAGAAGTTTATACACTTTCTCCCATCCTCCAGCTCTCCCATTCTTTCTGCCGCTTCTTCTCTGAGCTTCAGAGAAACAGATGGGGTACATGCAGACATACCACACGGAGCTTAGAAGTCACAGTGACTTACTCTCAGCACTTGGACAACTTCAGAGCCTCTGTATTAACCAATGATTACTGCAAGGAGAAGCTTCTTTGAGGAGGTTAAGAGCAGCCCAGACCTATGTCTATAAAGATAAATATTCAGAATTCAGTTTGATGATATGACAGTTTATTAAAATAACATAGTAGGTTCCCTGTATGGCGTATTGTTTACCAGCAATCGGGTTTGGTCATATTCCAAATTCTTTGATCACATTCCTTGATGCATAAATATAAGGAATATTTAGCAGAAATGCAAGTATACAGGATGATTGATGTTCATTTATTCTTGTGAAAATGTTGCTTAAAAGTACCAGCCTCTTTTTTTATTAGCATTTTATAAACCAAACTACTCAACTCCTGTAGCAGAAGTTTATGGCTACCCTATATAGGCTGTATATGTAACTTAAATATATGTGAAATATAAAATATTGGTAGTTAAAAAGTTAAAACTGATTAAAAAAATTAACATCTAAAAAATTGATAAAATTGTCAAATAGTAAAATTTTATCTAGGACAACCAAATTAAAAAAATGTAACAGTTTCAGAAAGAAAATAATGTATGTGACAGCTGAGTTGAAAGAAAAACAAAGGCAAGAAAATTATGTGTATTACCTCATGCAAGAAAGTAGATACTATTAGAAATTAATGAAAAATGGAGAAATAAAAATAAAAATAACTGAAATATTATTCTAAGCATAAAGCAAGGAAAAAATTATAAAATACTTCCGAAAACATATTGATGGAGAGCCTGCAAATAAATGTTAGCTCATAGAGTGCAGTTGTTAAGTTGATACCAAAAGAATTATCTCATTTGTGTATTGACCGATTGCATTGAATAGAAAGTTTATTGATTTTCAGCAGTAAATAGTGGGAAATAATGTTTTCCAGTTGCTCTTTCATTTACTAAATAAAACGCATGTTAAAAACTTTTCTTCTTGAATCAAGAGTAGAAGCAAATATACATGAAGGTCTCTCTTATATTCAGGCTACAAATTACCTGGGGGGCTAGAGTATACGTCCTAACCCGTCATAATCAGTCACGCTTACAACATAGATTGGCAGAAGAAAACACTTGGCACTGGAATAAGATTTGTGTACATTCTGAGGTAGTTTTATTTACTGTACAGTGCCACATAATGAGCAGTCTCAGACAAGAATAAAGAAAGATGGTTCAAAACCCTGAAGGTGGGCGTTTTGTCTTTTGCCTCTAAGTTATGAATCTACAGGTAGGAGGAGAGACACGATAGGGCATGGATGGACATTTGTGCACTGTAGAAGCAAACTACAGGTCCACGTTTTATGAGAGTTTAAGGTCAGAGCTCAGGAGGTCACCTGAAAGCCATGGCAGTATCCTACGTAAAATTTGTCTTTACCAATGAGGAGCAAGTCTGTGGACCTGAGTAAGCCACGCTTTCCACATACGGAAGAGGCTCGACATGCTCTAGATTGGGATCAACCCTGAGAATATATGAAAAACAATTATTTTAGCCGATAATAATTTAATGACACTTTTGTTGATACTTTTTGTATATTTTTTTTTTTACAGTCTGGTCATTACCCCTGTCACGGTCTGCCCTTCCATGGTTCCCTATCCTATTCTTCTTCCCCTACGTCTCCAAGAGGATGTCCCCACCCTGCACCCCCACTCCCAGGCTAGGCGCCTGTCTCTCAGTTTGCTACAGCATCAGTAATAGAGACTTGGTGTCTCCCCTGGAGGTGGATCCTAAGTTGGGCCGCTCAGTGGGCTCAATGGACTGCCTTTCCCTCATACTCTTCTCCATACTTTTTATCTCTGCAGTTCTTCTAGACAGGAACAGTCTTGGGTCAGAGATTTTGACTGTGGGATGACAACCTCATTCCTCCACTGATATTTCTAACAATATGAAGTAGGCAAAATAAGGAAATTTAATATTGGGAGAATTAAAGGATGAGAATAAAGCAAACTCAGATCACATTTTTGTGCAAAGCACTGGCTCTGTATCCTGGACAACCAAGTAGTAATTTAGTACTAGATTAGGATTACTAACCCTGGCATCTGAAAATAACAATTCACAGTGTCAGGAAGCCTCCTAAGAAAGTGATAAATATTACAGTGCAAGGAAAGCTGTAGGAATCCCTTCCTGAGTGTCTGTAATCACAAGATGCCTTTCGTTTGGAGGTTTATGTTCCAAGGCCTTCCTATGATGAGGGGTGGACTTCATGGAAAGCAAGGTGCTGCAGGATCATGGGTTTCCATCCATAGCTCCATAAAATGTAGCTAGAATCTTAGTGCTGTGCTAGGTATGTTACAGTCACAAAGAGGATACGTAACTATGGATGTCTATTTCTCACGATAGTCTTTCACCCGTGTAAAAGTGTAGTGTATACAGAGAGTGTGTGGTCCATAGTAACTGATAATGACAATAAACATTACTGGTTTATCTATTTACCTTATATTTTTGTTATGTTGATATTCATTCCTTCTCTCTCTCTCTCTCTCTCTCTCACACATAAAACAATTGTATTTACTTAGAAGCATTCAGAAGGTCAACAAAACAGCTGCAATTTTTTTTGCAATTACAGAGTGGTAGTCGGTTAACAGAACAACAATTATCTTTGTATAACCTGCATCAGAGACACCTGAGGATTAAAAAAAAAAAAAAAAAAAACCTAAACAAAAAAACAAAAGTAAAACCAAAAAAAAGGAAAAAAAAAACAAAGAAAAAATACAAAACCAAACTACTGTCCCCGTATATAACTAATTCGTGCTGTGCACTAACAAGAACCTGCTTTAATTTCCATGCCAATTTATACCCCAAAACTGTACCAGGCAAGGTTAGTGGCTATGGAAAACACCACCAGGATAGGGCTATAGACAGACATATTCGGTAGTGTGTTAACTACCAAAAAAGACACTGTACAATTTATAAACAAATCTTACACAGCCTTACATTTCAATTTTTTTCTTAAAAGGAGTGAGTTGTGTACAGGGGGGTAAAATGCTTTACCCAAGACAAGAAAAAAACTGTGCTAGAACCAACTTATTCATTATCTTCTTCTACCTCTTCGTCTTCCTCTTCTTCCTCTTGCTCATCCTCTTCATCCTCCTCATCCTCTTCCTCTTCCTTCTTTTTCTTGCTCTTTTCAGCCTTGACCACCCCCACCCCCTTTTTTTGCTGCATCAGATTTTCCTTTAGCTCTGTAGGCAGCAATATCCTTCTCGTACTTCTCCTTCAGCTTGGCGCCCTTCTTCTCCTAGGGCTGCTGTGTCATCCGCGGCAGTGCTGTTCCACATCTCTCCTAGTTTCTTTGTGACATCACCAACGGATAAGCCAAGATGCTCGCCTTTGATTTTTGGGCGGTAGTCAAAACAGAACAAGAAGAGGCCGAAGGAGGCCCCTGGGGGCACTGGGGTCCTTGAACTTCTTTTGGTCTCCCCTTTTGGGGATGTAGGTTTTCATTTCTCTTTCATAACGAGCCATGTCAGACTTTGTTTGCCATATCTTCAATTTTCCGCTTTTCTTTAGCAGACATGGTCTTCCACCTCTCTGAGCACTTAAGAGAACTCTAAGAAGTTGACAGAAGCATCGGGTGCTTCTTCTTGGGTTCCTCCTGGGAGGTTTGCCCAAAGAATGCATACGAGGACATTTTGCCTCTCGGCTTCTTAGGATCTCCTTTGCCCAAGTTTACTTGATTTTCCTCCATGAAGCACAGAGTTGCCCAGTGCCCATCCGGCTCTCGCTTGCCCTGGCTCTGTCTTTATGGTGCTCTATAAAATACATACGTGAATACTGTATGCTGTGCTGGCTTGCATAATCCTCTTTTGTCTTTTGCTTAGCATGTTCCTTGTTTGCATAAATGGATCATTTTGAGTTTTGAGTGGTGGATTGTGTCATCCATGTTTGTGAAAATCCATTGTATAGAGGCACACAGAATTATGAAGTGACCAGATACTGAGTCTCAGAATGTGTCCCCATTTTTATGTGATTCTTGACTGAGTATGTCTAAAACTTCACATTTGGGATGCCACAGAACTATACAAAAATATCTTGTATTCCTTTTCCATAGAGGCCTCACTTTAGTACTATTCTTATATATTTCTAAGTTTATATTCCCAGTTGTTTATAGGTCAGAAAAGACAGGAAGAAAGATGAAAGCTGAAAGGCACTGAGATAAATTCTGTGAGATCTTATAATCAGGATGACAATGATGTATACGTCCACAGCAGACCACGGAGGTGAGCAGGACATATGGTATTCCTTTATCCCCTCAGCATGCCCACGATTGCTGAACTGAAGCCATTTAGGAATATCAGAGTGGAGAACTAATCTATTGGTGAACTGTATTGTTTTTGTAGGCTTCATGGTGCTCTACTTCTATGAATAAATTTTCTATGGAAAAAAGAGATGCCTTTCACTGAAGTTCATTTTAGAAGTATAATGATTAATAATAATGGTGATCTAGAAAAATAAATCCTTAATTGTTTCTAGACCCTATTAACCAACATTTTATATGTACTCAATCTTCCTGTCTCTGTTACTCTTTCTCTTTCCCTCTTCACATAATATATATATATATGTATATATATATTATAGTAATATATTTGTATTACTTATCAGGATAAAATTATATATAAAGCATGAATTTAAAAATACAGAAGACAACTTCTGAACTAAGTACACCACTTTCTGTCCATATATGTCTATAAAGTGTTATTGGCAACAGTGTCCTGTTTATACCACTTCTAGAATTTTGGTTACAGCATAAAAACAATTTATTTCATAAATATATATAGTACATTTTATTGTCAAATAATTATATTTCTAATTATAAATGGCATTTTGCTTCAGTTTAACTTGAAAATCTATAGCAACATATTTATATATGAAGACAAATTTCTGATGAAAATTATTTACATGCATGACTTGAATAATTTTATGCTTGTCTGTCTTGAAAATAAATAGGAATTAAAATGTATAGAGTTTCTGTCAAAAAAAAGACCTCAAAATTTGTCATAACATGACTACAAGTAGATAGCACTCAGAGTTAATGGGATCAAATAATACATGATACTCAGGTCATAGACCATTCACCCAGAATACATAAAAGCTTGTGTAACAGATAATGTTTTTTAAAACATAAATAGATACCAGAAATGCAGCGACTACACAATATAAAACAGAAGTACTGAAAATGTTTAGGTAATATGTATCTAATAATGAGAAATGATACTATAGATACAACAGTTACAAAATCTGTTACTGTTTCAAAGGATTTTAGGTTTTGAAAAAGAACCATCTAATAAATGGTTATAAATTCAAATAAATAAAATTTTATAGATTAAAAACTCACAGAAAGGCAGCAAGAACATGTAGAAACATGTGATCCATGGCCAATTGTCCTTGGAAAGTCAAGGAATCCAGCCACAGTGAATGGTATCATGACTTTGTGTCCAAGTCCTTCTGTGTCATGGGGATCCTGAAGCATGACAAAAGGAAACATAGTTTTCAGTTCTTCTTGACATTTCCCTATCTCATCACACTGTATTTTGCTAAATTCACGCTTGTTCTTGAGGACTATTTGAACAGGAAGTCCTACCATACATTTAGATCGCATATTCTGCTGCCCTGCCCGATAAAAGGGCATTGGAAGAAGAAATGATTTTTACTTGCTTGTTCTCGCTTTCCTGGAAAGTTCCTCCACCAGATGGGTACAGATGCAGCACTCTTTGACCGGTCTTAGAGATAATTTCTTAAAGGTTCCAACAGAGACTGAAGGTCAGGACCTCTGTAGGAGTCTCCAGGGCCATAGCACCATATTTGATACCGAGACATCTAGCCTCTCTACAGGGAGATGGCATTTATTGAACTAATCCAGACTACATTCCTTAAGCCAATCTGATATGTAATCAGTTCTGTGCCTGTAGAGATCCTTATTAGTAAAGACTGTAGTGCCAAGTCACTTTGGTATAAAAATGTGAAGAATTAAATAACATTAATTTTTTGAAAGAATTTTGAAGGCTTTGAACTAAAAAAGTGGTCGAATATTGTAAACAGAATGCAATGAGTCATTACAGTAGAAGTTTTGAAGATAGTAGTTTTGAAAGCAATCCAGGAATCCAGCTTTGACGTTGTAGAGAAGGACATATAAAGGACCTTCCTCTAATATTTAATATCTGCGGCCTGTGTCCCTGCGACTTGCCTGTGTATGAATTTTAAAAGGTAGTGCCTAATTTTTTGATAGGGGAAAATGTCAAAAATGCATAATGACATGATGATTATTGATAGTACTTACATAGGTCTACCATACAAAGTTCAAATACAACAGAAATAACTATAAGTTGTACAGTAAAGAAAAAATCACTAAAAATCTTAACATTATATCCAAAGTCAGTGTTGAAGTTGTTACAAGATTAGCACCGTTAAGAGCCTGTTCTACACTGGAACAAAGGGATGGGTTATCTCAAGCAAGACTCTCCTCAGCTAAGCTTCCAAATTCTGAGATTCAGCATAAGCCATCTCTCCATATAAAGCAACTGCATATAAACACTTCCGCCAATGAGATTCAGAGAGTTCATTCCAACATGATAGACACATGTAGCAGTGCTGTCCATCAGTAATGTGTTAGGCCTTGGAGCTTCCCCTTGAGCTGGTTCCCAATTTGGGCCTGGTACTGAACCTCCTTTCCCTCAGGTTCTTCTCCATTTCCTTATTTCAGTAATGTAGCAATAAACTTTGAAGTTCTACTTCACGTGGCATATGGGACTGTTTATGAATCCTTTTCTCTGTTACACCTAGAAAATCTGAAGTATTCATCTCCTTGGTAGTGAGAGCAATACCTCACCAGCTCTGAATAGCTAAGGCAGGACTGTGAGTTTTCTCTGCCATAGTCAAGAAGAAGCTTCTAGATTTTCATTGTCCAGGGCATGTGCACCTGTGCTAGCTGTCAAAAGATTAACAGCAAATTATCTCTATTTCCCAGACAGAATTCCTCATCTAAGTGCCAGATGACCCTTAGACTGTCATACCCGACAGTGAATACAGGTATATCATGTTGTCATCCCAACAAGGAGATGTAACATGTAAGTTTCACTGTAACAATAACTTTGTGGCTTGACTTTTGGCTGCCCTATTGGATTCTGTTTTTTAACACCTTTTCTCCATACTTTTAACATCATCAATACTAGGGAGGAGAAAAGGAAGATAGACTAGAAAGGGAACGTCAATCTCATTTAGACTACTTCCTATGGACTAAGGGTGTCAAGTCCCTTGGAGCAAGTTTGATCTTCGTCATCAGGATATCTGCAACCAGTAATTCAGCAAACAGAAAGGAACAACTAGCAAGACCAATAACCAGCAACCAGCAATAGCATCCGGGGCAGCAGCCTCTGGGGGCTCTGGAATTTTTATTCCTTCTCAAGAGTCCCCAGAATTCCAAACAAAAAATATCTTCAACTGACAAAAATCGTAGCCCTTGCTAGAGCATGAGACAAATCATAGTCAGCTGCCATGGACTATTTGAAACAGCCCTCTATCCTGCATCTGGGATTAAAACAAAAGCATAGTCACATAACATTTCTGTGTTTTTAAAGAAAGCAAATTCTCAGTAATAACTATAAAAGTCTGTGTGATAATTTGATGAAGCCTATATCTGATTCAGCTGGAGCTGGATGGTAGGGTTAAGTTGCACAATACAACTTTTGCACACAACCAGGCATTCTTAAAGCTTTTCCCTGGCTTTGTGCTCTTTGTATATAATATATTACATTGATCTGAATATGCATTAAGGAGTCATTTTCATGTGACTAATTGATGACTGTTGTGATTGACAACAAATTACCCAAACACTCTTCCTGTTTAGCGAAATTGTTCTGAATAAATAAATATTCAGAGTTATTAACTGGTGCTGCTTTTGTATTCTCATCAATGTGTTGCTAATACATGCTCCTGTGCACATTCCAAAAATCAAGACAGGAAATGGTTTTTTAAAACATTTCTTGCTTATCATAATTTCTGTTGGTTCAGGTGTATCTGAAAATTGAGGGTTAGTTGTACAGATATTGTAGGTGGGCTCTTGAATCTAGTTCTGATTTCATACTTTGACACTCAACAGTTTTCTTTGTTGATTATTCCAGAACATTCTTAGTGTTCATCCAATCCAACATGAGAAGTCACATCTTGTCATAGCGTGGTATGCCTGTTAATGTTACCCACAGAACTATAAAGATCAAATACTTCTAATGTCCCAAGAGCTCTTCCATAACCCTAGTATTGCCTAGTACACCCCGTCCTTTTTTTATTTTATTTTTATTTTTAAATTTATTTAATACTTAATAATAATTCTTTGGTTTCCGGGCAAACATCACCCTCCCCCCTCCCCTTCCTTATGGGTGTTCCCCTCCCAACCCTCCCCCCATTGCCGCCCTCCCCACAACAGTCTAGTTCACTGGGAGTTCAGTCTTAGCAGGACCCAGGGCTTCCCCTTCCACTGGTGCTCTTACTAGGATATTCATTGCTACCTATGAGGTCAGAGTCCAGGGTCAGTCCATGTATAGTCTTTAGGTAGTGGCTTAGTCCCTGGAAGCTCTGGTTGGTGGGCATTGTTGTTCATATGGGGTCTCGAGCCCCTTCAAGATCTTCCAGTTCTTTCTCTGATTCCTTCAACGGGGGTCCTATTCTCAGTTCAGTGGTTTGCTGCTGGCATTCGCCTCTGTATTTGCTGTATTCTGGCTGTGTCTCTCAGGAGCGATCTACATCCAGCTCCTGTCGGTCTGCACTTCTTTGCTTCATCCATCTTGTCTAATTGGGTGGCTGTATATGTATGGGCCACATGTGGGGCAGGCTCTGAATGGGTGTTCCTTCAGTCTCTGTTTTAATCTTTGCCTCTCTATTACCTGCCAAGGGTATTCTTGTTCCCCTTTTAGAGAAGGAGTGAAGCATTCACATTTTGATCATCTGTCCTGAGTTTCATTTGTTCTAGGCATCTAGGGTAATTCAAGCATTTGGGCTAATAGCCACTTATCAGTGAGTGCATACCATGTATGTATTTCTGTGATTGGGTTAGCTCACTTAGGATGATATTTTCCAGTTCCAACCATTTGCCTACGAATTTCATAAAGACATTGTTTTTGATAGCTGAGTAATATTCCATTGTGTAGATGTACCACATTTTCTGTATCCATTCCTCTGTTGAAGGGCATCTGGGTTCTTTCCAGCTTCTGGCTATTATAAATAAGGCTGCTATGAACATAGTGGAGCACGTGTCTTTTTTATATGTTGGGGCATCTTTTGGGTATATGCCCAAGAGAGGTATAGCTGGATCCTCAGGCAGTTCAATGTCCAATTTTCTGAGGAACCTCCAGACTGATTTCCAGAATGGTTGTACCAGTCTGCAATCCCACCAACAATGGAGGAGTGTTCCTCTTTCTCTGCATCCTCGCCAGCATCTGCTGTCACCTGAGTTTTTGATCTTAGCCATTATCACTGGTGTGAGGTGAAATCTCAGGGTTGTTTTGATTTGCATTTCCCTTATGACTAAAGATGTGGAACATTTCTTTAGGTGTTTCCCAGCCATTCGGCATTCCTCAGCTGTGAATTCTTTGTTTAGCTCTGAACCCCATTTTTTAATAGGGTTATTTGTCTCCCTTTGGTCTAACTTCTTGAGTTCTTTGTATATTTTGGATATAAGGCCGCTATCTGTTGTAGGATTGGTAAAGATCTTTTCCCAATCTGTTGGTTGCCGATTTGTCCTAACCACAGTGTCCTTTGCCTTACAGAAGCTTTGCAGTTTTATGAGATCCCATTTGTCGACTCTTGATCTTAGAGCATAAGCCATTGGTGTTTTGTTCAGGAAATTTTTTCCAGTGCCCATGTGTTCCAGATGCTTCCCTAGTTTTTCTTCTATTAGTTTGAGTGTATCAGGGTTGATGTGGAGGTCCTTGATCCACTTGGACTTAAGCTTTGTACAGGGTGATAAGCATGGATCAATCTGCATTCTTCTACATGTTGACCTCCAGTTGAACCAGCACCATTTGCTGAAAATGCTATCTTTTTTCCATTGGATGGTTTTGTCTCCTTTGTCAAAAATCAAGTGACCATAGGTGTGTGGGTTCATTTCTGGGTCTTCAATTCTGTTCCATTGGTCTATCTGTCAGTCTCTGTACCAATACCATGCAGTTTTTATCACTATTGCTCTGTAATACTGCTTGAGTTCAGGGATAGTGATTCCCCCTGAAGTCCTTTTATTGTTGAGGATAGTTTTAGCTATCCTGGGTTTTTTGTTATTCCAGATGAATTTGCAAATTGTTCTGTCTAACTCTTTGAAGAATTGGATTGGTATTTTGATGGGGATTGCATTGAATCTGTAGATTGCTTTTGGTAAAATGGCCATTTTTACTATATTAATCCTGCCAATCCATGAGCATGGGAGATCTTTCCATCTTCTGAGGTCTTCTTCAATTTTTTTCTTCAGAGTCTTGAAGTTCTTATTGTGCAGATCTTTTACTTGCTTGGTTAAAGTCACACAGAGGTACTTTATATTATTTGGGTCTATTATGAAGGGTGCCGTTTCCCTAATTTCTTTCTTGGCTTGTTTCTCTTTTGTGTAGAGGAAGGCTACTGATTTATTTGAGTTAATTTTATACCCAGCCACTTTGCTGAAGTTGTTTATCAGCTTTAGTAGTTCTCTGGTGGAACTTTTGGGATCACTTAAATATACTATCATGTCATCTGCAAATAGTGATATTTTGACCTCTTCTTTTCCGATCTGTATCCCCTTGATCTCCTTTTGTTGTCTGATTGCTCTGGCTAGAACTTCAAGAACTATATTGAATAAGTAGGGAGAGAGTGGGCAGCCTTGTCTAGTCCCTGATTTTAGTGGGATTGCTTCAAGTTTCTCTCCATTTAGTTTAATGTTAGCAACTGGTTTGCTGTATATGGCTTTTACTATGTTTAGGTATGGGCCTTGAATTCCTATTCTTTCCAGGACTTTTATCATGAAGGGGTGTTGAATTTTGTCAAATGCTTTCTCAGCATCTAATGAAATGATCATGTGGTTTTGTTCTTTCAGTTTGTTTATATAATGGATCACGTTGATGGTTTTCCGTATATTAAACAATCCCTGCATGCCTGGGATGAAGCTTACTTGATCATGGTGGATGATTGTTTTGATGTGCTCTTGGATTCGGTTTGCCACAATTTTATTGAGTATTTTTGCGTCGATATTCATAAGGGAATTTGGTCTGAAGTTCTCTTTCTTTGTTGGGTCTTTGTGTGGTTTAGGTATAAGAGTAATTGTGGCTTCATAGGAGGAATTCGGGAGTGATCCATCTGTTTCAATTTTGTGGAATAGTTTGGATAATATTGGTATGAGGTCTTCTATGAAGGTTTGATAGAATTCTGCACAAAACCCGTCTGGACCTGGGCTCTTTTTGGTTGGGAGACCTTTAATGACTGCTTCTATTTCCTTAGGAGTTATGGGGTTGTTTAACTGGTTTATCTGTTCCTGATTTAACTTCGGTACCTGGTATCTGTCTAGGAAATTGTCCATTTCTTGTAGATTTTCAAGTTTTGTTGAATATAGGCTTTTATAGTAAGATCTGATGATTTTTTGAATTTCCTCTGAATCTCTAGTTATGTCTCCCTTTTCATTTCTGATTTTGTTAATTTGGACACACTTTCTGGGTCCTCTGGTTAGTCTGGCTAAGGGTTTATCTATCTTGTTGATTTTCTCAAAGAACCAACTTTTGGTTCTGTTGATTCTTTCTATGGTTCTTTTTGTTTCTACTTGGTTGATTTCAGCTCTGAGTTTGATTATTTCCTGCCTTCTACTCCTCCTGGGTGTATTTGCTTCTTTTTGCTCTAGAGCTTTTAGGTGTGCTGTCAAGCTGTTGACATATGCTCTTTCCTGTTTCTTTCTGCAGGCACACAGCGCTATGAGTTTTCCTCTTAGCACAGCTTTCATTGTGTCCCATAAGTTTGGGTATGTTGTACCTTCATTTTCATTAAATTCTAAAAAGTTTTTAATTTCTTTCTTTATTTCTTCCTTGACTAGGTTATCATTGAGTAGAGCATTGTTCAATTTCCACGTATATGTGGGCATTCTTCCCTTATTGTTATTGAAGACCAGTTTTAGGCTATGGTGGTCTGATAGCACGCATGGGATTATTTCTATCTTTCTGTACCTGTTGAGGCCCGTTTTTTGACCAACTATATGGTCAATTTTGGAGAAAGTACCATGAGGAGCTGAGAAGAAGGTATATCCTTTTGCTTTAGGATAGAATGTTCTATAAATATCCGTTAAGTCCATTTGGCTCATGACTTCTCTTAGTCTGTCGACATCACTGTTTAATTTCTGTTTCCATGATCTGTCCATTGATGAGAGTGGGGTGTTGAAATCTCCCACTATTATTGTGGGAGGTGCAATGTGTGTTTTGAGCTTTAGTAAGGTTTCTTTTACGTATGTAGGTGCCCTTGTATTTGGGGCATAGATATTTAGGATTGAGAGTTCATCTTGGTGGATTTTTCCTTTTATGAATATGAAGTGTCCTTCCTTTTTTTGATGACTTTTAATTGAAAATTGATTTTATTTGATATTATAATGGCTACTCCAGCTTGCTTCTTCTGACCATTTGCTTGGAAAGTTGTTTTCCAGCCTTTCACTCTGAGGTAGTATCTGTCTTTGTCTCTGAGGTGTGTTTCCTGTAGGCAGCAGAATGCAGGGTCCTCGTTGCGTATCCAGTTTGTTAATCTATGTCTTTTTATTGGGGAGTTGAGGCCATTGATGTTGAGAGATATTAAGGAATAGTGATTATTGCTTCCTGTTATATTCATATTTGGATGTGAGGTTATGTTTGTGTGCTTTTCTTCTCTTTGTTTTGTTGCCAAGATGATTAGTTTCTTGCTTCTTCTAGGGTATAACTTGCCTCCTTATGTTGGGCTTTACCCTTTATTATCCTTTGTAGTGCTGGATTTGTAGAAAGATATTGTGTAAATTTGGATTTGTCATGGAATATCTTGGTTTCTCCATCTATGTTAATTGAGAGTTTTGCAGGATACAGTAACCTGGGCTGGCATTTGTGTTCTCTTAGGGTCTGTATGACATCTGTCCAGGATCTTCTGGCCTTCATAGTTTCTGGCGAAAAGTCTGGTGTGATTCTGATAGGTCTGCCTTTATATGTTACTTGACCTTTTTCCCTTACTGCTTTTAATATTCTTTCTTTATTTTGTGCGTTTGGTGTTTTGACTATTATGTGACGGGAGATGTTTCTTTTCTGGTCCAATCTATTTGGAGTTCTGTAGGCTTTTTGTATGCCTATGGGTATCTCTTTTTTTAGGTTAGGGAAGTTTTCTTCTATGATTTTGTTGAAGATATTTACTGGTCCTTTGAGCTGGGAGTCTTCACTCTCTTCTATACTTATTATCCTTAGGTTTGATCTTCTCATTGAGTCCTGGATTTCCTCTATGTTTTGGATGAGTAGCTTTTTCTGCTTTACATTATCTTTGACAGTTGAGTCAATGATTTCTATGGAGTCTTCTGCTCCCGAGATTCTCTTTTCCATCTCTTGTATTCTGTTGGTAAAGCTTGTATCTATAGCTCCTTGTCTCTTCTTTTGATTTTCTATAACCAGGGTTGTTTCCATGTGTTCTTTCTTGATTGCTTCTATTTCCATTTTTAATTCCTTCAACTGTTTGATTGTGTTTTCCTGGAATTCTTTCAGGGATTTTTGTGTCTCCTCTCTATGGGTTTCTACTTGTTTATTTATGTTTTCCTGGAATTCTTTCAGGCATTTTTGCGATTCCTCTCTGTAGGCTTCTACTTGTTCTCTAAGGGAGTTCTTCACGTCTTTCTTGAAGTCCTCCAGCATCATGATCAAATATGATTTTGAAACTAGATCTTGTTTTTCTGGTGTGTTTGGATATTCCATGTTTATTTTGGTGGGAGAATTGGGCTCCTATGATGCCATGTAGTCTTGGTTTCTGTTGCTTGGGTTCCTGCGCTTGCCTCTCGCCGTCAGATTATCTCTAGTGTTACTTTGTTCTGCTATTTCTGACAGTGGCTAAACTGTCCTATAAGCCTGTGTGTCAGGAGTGCTGTAGACCTGTTTTCCTGTTTTCTTTCAGCCAGTTATGGGGACAGAGTGTTCTGCTCTCGGGCGTGTAGTTTTTCCTCTCTACAGGTCTTAGGTGTTCCTGTGGGCCTGTGTCTTGAGTTCACCAGGCAGGTCACTTGCAGCAGAAAAGTTGGTCTTACCTGTGGTCCCGAGGCTCAAGTTTGCTCGCGGGGTGCTGCCCACGAGCTCTCTGTGGCGGCAGCAACCAGGAAGATATGCGCCGCCCTTTCTGGGAGCTTCCGTGCACTAGGGTTCCAAATGGTGTTTGGTGTTTTCCTCTGGTGTCCGCGATGTGTGTGCAGAGTGCAGTCTCTTCTGGTTTCCCAGGCGTGTCTGCCTCTCTGAAGGTTTAGCTCTCCCTCCCACGGGATTTGGGTACAGAGAACTGTTTATCCAGGCTGTTTCCTTCAGGTTCTGGCGGTGTCTCAGGCGCAGGGGTCCTGCTGCTCCTGGGCCCTCCCCTACGGGAACCCAGAGGCCTTATACAGTTTCCTCTTGGGCCAGGGATGTGGGCAGGGATGGGCAGTGTTGGTGGTCTCCTCTGCTCTGCAGCCTCGGGAGTGCCCACCTGACCAGGCGGTGAGGTCTCTCTCCCACCGGGTTTGGGAGCAGAGAGCTGCTGCGGGCCGGGATCCGTGGGTGTGGGACTTCCGGTAAACACAGGAAGTGCCTGGTCCTAGAGGAATTTTGCCTCTGTGTGTCCTGAGTTCACCAGGCAGGTTTCTTGCAGGGAAAAGTTGGTCTTACCTGTGGTTCCGAGGCTCAAGTTTGCTCGTGGGGTACTGCCTAAGTCCTCTCCGCGGCGGCAGCAACCGGGAAGATCTGCGCCGCTCTTTCCGGGAGCCTCCGTGCACCAGGGTTCCAGATGGCGTTTGGTGTTTACCTCTGGCATCTGGATGTGCGCAGAGTGCAGTCTCTTCTGGTTTCCCAGGTGTGTCTGCCTCTCTGAAGGTTTAGCTCTCCCTCCCACGGGATTTGGGTGCAGAGAACTCTTGGTCTTCCTTCTTAAGCTCCATATGTTTTGCAGGTTATGTTGTGACTGGGTTACCTCACTCAGAATGATATTTTCTAGTTTCATCCAATTTGCAATCTGTAATCCAACTCCCCAACAATGGTCAGCAGTAGCGGTGAATAGAAGTCCAAGGATCTTGCCGTTGCTCATTCCCACAAGGCAGGCAGGTGAAGAAGCACACCCTATCCTTATAGCATCTTAGAAAAGGAATCCATGTCCATCACTATATCATTGAACAAATTTCACTCCATTGAATAGTTGTTCATAAATATTTTAATCAATAGTTAAATATTCTGCTATACTCATAGGATCTATATCTAGTCCATAATCATTCCAGAGGCTTCCTCCAGCACCTGATGAGAGCTTTAACTCCCATCATGGGGAGATCCACAGCCAAACAGTAGGGAGAGCTTTCAAAATCCTGCATAAAATTAGAGAAAGGGTTGTGGGAACCAGAGGGGTCAAGAACACCAGTAGAACAAGGCCCACAGAATCAAATATGCGGGGCTCACAGGGCCTTACAGATACTGAAGAGGTAACCATGGAGCTTGCACGGTCTGTGTTAGCCTCTCTGCATTCATGTTGTGGTTGTTTAGTTTGAGGTTTTTGTTGGATTTCTAACAATGAGAGTAGAGGAGTCTCTAACTCTTCTGTCTATTCTCAGGACCTCTTTTCCATGACTGGGTAGCCTTATTCAGCCTAGAGATGAGGCGGGCCTAGTCTTATTGCATATTGTTATGCTATCATGTTCAGCTGTTATCACTGGGACATCTGATATTTTTAAAAGAAAATAGAGGAGCAATGACTCTGGAGAAGGGGGAGGGCTGTCAGAATAGGGACAGGGAGAAAGGGGATGTAGTTGAGATGTATTGTATGAGAGAAGAAAACATTTTTTGAAAATTGTTAAATTTATGAAAGAAGAATACAGTTTAAAAATAGTTACATTTCTACTCTTGCTTTTTCATTCTCTCTCTATATAATGATATACTTTGCAACCTACAACATTCAAGTACTCAAAAATTCAAATAAATATTTGACCCCATTTTGTCATTATAGTTCATCCATTTTTTTTACTTGATTATAACTGAGATATTTCTTTAGATACCCATTAAACAGGCCCATATAAGTCATGATGTATTTAGTGAACTGTGGACTTTGTTGAAGCTGAGGATTCTGGCAGAACTACTTATCATTTTAATAACTAAGCTCAGTTCTACCTCTTGTTTGAAGTGTGCTCTACTGCATGAAGTAGTTCATGTAACAGATAACTATAACTATTTTGGGAAATATAGATTGTTGAAGGTCAAGCTCTAGACACCAGGGGCAGAATGCAGGAGAATTGAGTTACTCCTGCAGAAGCATGGGGAAAATAGACTATAGGATGTTACATATGAGAGCAAATTAATCTTGATCTTTATTTGCCATGGGGATCTGGGATGAGGCACTAGTCAAGTCAATAACAGCATAACAATCTCCACTGTAAATTACATCTGTCTCCATGAAGGTGATGATACCTGGCACCAGAGAGACAGAGAGGTGAACCTATGTGTGCACCGTGCTGTAAGCTACTGTCAATCCTCAAACACTGGGGACAATACTGACTAGCGAGCTGAACTCTTACATGGCAACTGCATGTATTCTTCTATTCCTCTGTTGAGTTCCTGAATTAATGGTGTACTTTCTCCAATTTATTATGCAGTGTTGCTTTCAGTAAATAATTCCTTGTGGCTTGGTGGTTTAGGTATTAGGCAGAAATAGATAGGCCCCACTGTCCTGAATCCAATTTTCAGCTGTGAATATCTCCTAGGTGACAGAAACACTTTGTCACAAATAGCCCAAATATCATTGTCTAGATGAATTCAACAATGGCAACAGTATTATTTTCTGTGTACAGTTTGAATTTTAGGAGTTCAGTGTTCACACTGCAGGCTATTAGCTTGAATGTTGAAATTCTAGGTTTCTTAAAAACATTAAAAAAAAAGAAACAGACTAATTAAAAAAATCAAAGCATAAAAGCCACAAGAGAAGAGAGTACACAGTTACTTATCCAACATGAAGCTGCTAGACACTGATAGTACATTATTCTGGGAACTTTTATCAATATTAAGCAAAATTAGAAGTCTTGTACCTGATAAAGGACATTTTGAAATGATTCATGAATAACATTTTATGTATACACTTGTGTGTGTGTGTGTGCGTGTGCATCTGTGTGTGTGTGTGTGTGTGTGTGTGTGTGTGTGTGTGTGTGGTGTACCTTATTTGAGTTATCTGAATTATTTGAGTTTGGGTTTTGATAGGTGTTAGCAGGGTCCACTAGAGTTGAAATTGAATTGGTTTCTTAAAATAGACTAATATAGATTATCATGGTAATATGTTTATCAAACAAAAATTAAGACCATTTTATAGATTATTCTGTACTATCTCTTAGTGGTTGACTAATCACAGAACATCCATTAAACATAAGTACTAGATTAATTAGTTATATTAGTTCTCTTAAAAACTTTATTTTGTCATCCTTACTGACCATATATAGCCATCTAAATGGCTGACTATTTTGCCCTTCAAAAATGCATCCTCCTTCTTTCTATAATTTTTCTATGATTTTTGTGAGATTCTTTGCCTACACATTCTGATAATGAGTATTCACACATTTGCTCTTCTAATTTCAGACACTCGCTGTACAAACGCATCATACACACATTTTTATCCTTCACACATTTTCTTCTGTCCACTAACCACAGCTTCAGCTATTGGTCAGAATTCATCCAGTATCTGCTTTGTATCTTATGAGATGATGTCTCTTTGGTAATGTCAAACTGATGTGGCTACTTCACGGTTGTAGAGAGAGAGAAAAAAAAAAGAGTAGAGTTGCAGCCTAAATGTATAAAATAATTTGGAGAAATGGTGGCAATGATTAATGAAAGTAAGACCTGCGATTTCTCAAGGAAAGACAAGAGAATGATTCATAGATTAAAAAAAATACTTGATTTTGAATTATATTTACATAGAATAATCATGTGTCCAAAATGGGATGTAGATTATTAAGAGAAAATACAGAATAGATCAAATAATATAACGTGTAATTATCTAGTAAGACAAGTTGAAGAAGCAAATGATAGTAAGGGAATGTAAACAGTACGTATGACAAAGAAATGTGTGCTTTATCTGAAACTTGTTAGAGCTGAGTATAAATAAATGTTTTAATTTTATAAGCATCACTTTGAAAAAGATTGAGAAAGAGTGATTTATTGTCAAGTAAGTGAGAAGGATCATAAAACAGACTTAAAATATAATGAGACCAGGGGCCAAATTATGAAAAGGCAAAGAACAGGCATAGTTTGGAGGTGGGTGATTAGCAATAAATAAATAAATAAATAAATAAAATATTCTAAGATTATTCCTAAGGCTGTCATAGTTTAGAGTCTCAGTAACACATCGTTAAAATAATGCTTTGGTCATTCCACACAAACCATACATGATGATAGCCTCACAAGATCATCTGATATTGGAAAAGTTTTTAACCACGTAATGGTGACCTAGCTGCCATCACATCACAGCATAAGATTCATCTATGTGTGGGAAGCTGGCATAAATAATCCTACTGCCACTTTCGTTCATAAATGTCTACAGCACTAACAATTATATACAGTTCATAACACTTTATTATTTTTTAGTTCCTAAAAGTTTTAATGTCACTCTATTAAAATGAAAAAATGGCCTAGAGTTATGAATGTAACAAAAATAATATCAGCTTATAGCTAAGACCATTGAACTAAAAGGGAGCAAACTAATTCACCATCTAAACATACATTTCACAGACCCGGTTAAACTAGAGCATTCTTAAGGTCATTCCATATATAGCTGTAGGCATGATTTGCTGTGGAAATAATTATACTTTAATCAAATAGAGACTTCATAATCATTATGAATGTGTTTGTTAGTAGCAGTTCCTATTATTCAGTGTTAATAGTAAGAACTGTGCAAGTCTGACAGGTTGATTTCTATTTTTGCACAATAATAATATAGGTATCAAACTGTGTAGGACGGCAGGCTCTGAAAGTTGCATGATTCCTGGTCAAGATAGGTCGAATCCCCAGGGACCCTAAAAGGGACGGCAGGTGCATTCCCAGTCTCCCAGGAGATCGGTGCCTTCTCACATAGCTACAGCCCCCCACAACCCGCTGTAGAGAAGTTTGAGACAGATCAGTCACATAGGGCAATGCCCCAATTCCCTATACGTAGATGAGGTCTTCCCAAGCTCTCAGGCCAAACCAATATGAAGTACTGGCTATCAGAGACTAACCCATACAAAAACTGTATTTAAGATTCGTGTTCAGAAGAATTAAAGGTATGCAGGAATTATTCCATCGTCTGAGAGCTTCTGCCATAAGAGCTGTAACACTGCTGCTTGAGGAAGACATCTGCTCTCCCAAAATCGCAGCCAGAAGCTCCCCTGTACCCCTTGCCAGATTTTCAGTCTCCTGCTGACTCCACCCTACCTGAACAAAGAAAGCTGCAGTGGCAGAAAGGAGCAGCACCAGCAGTGGAGGGTAAAAGCTATTCCCCCTCCCTGCTTGAGTTCTCTCCCCCTCACCCGAACCTGAGCACCCTAGCCAGGCCAGAGATTGCAGGGAAAAGCCCAAGGCATGAAGCACCACAAAACTGTACTTCTAAAAATCAGTGAATACTACCTAGGCACTTATGACTGTTTAACCTACGGTGGCGATAATAAATTACTTTTATAAATGAAAAGAGTTATTAATAAAAATTGTACTCCTGATCTGGCTTAGGTTGTATATGTCTTTAATGTCAGCATTAAAAACGCAGAGGCAGGTGGGTATCTTCTATGAGTTTGAGACCAGCCTAGTCTACATGGTTAGTTCCAGTACAGTCCAGCTATGTACAGAAAGCCTGTAGCAAAAAAGAACAAAAACTAAACAAAACAAAATGGGCCCGAAGTTTATATGAATGGACCACAGATATAGATACAAATATAAATATAGTTATATAATCCACACTCAGAAACACAATCATTATGTATTCTCTGCCATCTGTCTTCTCTACCATTGGTGACAGTGTCAACTAAACAAAGAACAATGAAAATAAGATACATGAATCGATCAGAACTGAGGGCAGGGGAAGAAGGGAGCAGAGGTCACAACGGAATAGCAGGTACCTGTGACTTGAAGCTCGTAAAGGAAAGAGCAGGGAGGGTACGGTTACTGAGGAGGGGGATGGAAGTCAGTACAAAAGGAGGAATCTCATGATCAACCCACAACGAAAAGCTACAGACAGCTGATGATGTCTGAGAGAGGGAGAGGTAGCTTATCTAAGGGGTTTGTTTACTGGGTGCAAAGTTGTTACACATACACAAAACTAATGGATACAGCAGCCTTTATTTAGATATTTGTGTGCACAAACATAGTAACAATTCTGGAAGAAATGATTATCTACTTGAGAGTTGTAGGGCATAGAAGGATTGGAGGGAGGGAACTTCGGTTGGAGAGATGAAAGGGAAGGGGGGAAGTGATGTAATTGTGTCTTATTTAAAAATGAAAAAGAAATTTATATGTAAAATAAAATAATGTATTCCAAGCCCTCCAAAGGAAATATATATATGCCATTACATAATATATTATTGCATATAAATGTTTGTATATGAATATGCATACATATGTCTCTGTGTGTATATATGTGTAGTACATTATACCTATGTTAGCTAGCATTAGTTTCCTCTACCTCAGCTTTCTCTATCTGCTAGTTTTGCCATGCTGTCACTCCAGGGATGGACTTTGGTCATGTGTTACCCAGTTTATGTCAACTTTAAAAAAGCTACAGTCATAAGAGAGGAGGGAAATTCCATTGAGAAAATGTCTCCTGAAGAGAAACCTGTAAGTTTACAAGCACATAAGACACTTTTCTTAACTAGTCATTAATGTGAGAGGTCACAAACCACTATACATGGAGGTGCCCCTGGGCTGGTGGTCCTGCATTCTGTAACAAAGCAGACTGAGCAAGCGCTGAGGAGCTGAAGTTCATTAAGAACACGCATAGTCCCAGGAAGGTATTTTCTCTATTCTTTGTTTCCATCACAATGTGGAAACTTTGAAATTTGCTTTCTAGTTTATATTTCTAGTGATGCAAAGGTCATGTGGCCAAAGATTCTGAAATATATACAGATTGATATTTACATCATCATAAAGAGAAATCATCCAAAGCTGGGAACATCTATATCACATTGGGTGTATATTTCCCTTCTACCAAACCTACTCATGCACTGAAAGACAAACACAGACCTATACTTCAACTGCTGTAATGATGCGTAAATGAACATGGGAGTGAAAATGCTCCCACACCACTTTGACTTTAGTATCTTTGATTATAGAACCAAAGAAGAGTAGTTAGGTCAAATAATAAGTTTGTTCTTTTAGACACTTTTGCACTGTTTTGTTCAATGACTATACGAACAAGACTGAAGTTGTTCACAGGGGTCCATTTTATTGGAATCCTCACTAAAACATATTAATGTGGTAGTCAATTTAGCAGATGTGGGTTAATATTTGTTTATGGTTTAATTTCTATCATTGTGTTAATTAGATATAAACAAGCTAGATATCTTTTTCATGGCTGTGTTGGCCACTGTCAGCTTTGATATGTGTTTAGTAAAGCTTTCTCCAATTTTACATGGCTATTTTTTCTCTTGTTATTGGGTATTTTGACTTCCTGTTTATTTTACATTATTTGTCTAGTATAAAACTTGCAAAATTTCTTCCCAGGATATGGGTTGCATCTTTATTTCCTTTACAGTATAGAGGATTTAAAATTTGAAGACATCCAGTTTATTTTATTTGTTTGTATTACCTACACTGTTAGAATTCTCAGAACTTTGTTACACAGCTTTGGACTTGATTATTTATCCAGTAGTGACCTAATTTTCTGACTAACTCAGGGCCATCCCCAGGCTTATCTTGAATTCGATATCATCCTCCCTTAGGATCCTGAGTCCTGGGATTACAGCATGAATTTTCACATGGAGCTTATATAGCATTTGTTTACATCTTTAATCCATTTACAATTCTTTTGTCTGTTCTGTGATTATGGCTCAGTGTGTAATATAGCTTGGTCTCCAATAACCTGACTTAAACCATTATGCTACAATCTAGCAGTTATACACCAGCACACCCTGAACTGACTTTATTTAAACATTTTATAACAATCTTTCCAACCTTCCACATATAAATAATCAATATCAGCACTAAGTTATATGGAAAATATCATTTTTGTCTGTTCTTGAAATATTTAATAGATCACTACTTTGTGGAAATAAGTATTTGTTTCAGGACTCTAGAGTGGTCTATTAACAGATTTCTAGTATCATTGTTTAAAATGTGTTTGAAATCTAGTAACATTTCAATGTTGTTATTTGGTCAAATTTTTCTTTGAATATTCAAGGTTCTTTGTCATTTTCGTAGTTCAGTAGTTTAGTAGTTTATAATTTTCTAAAGAATGTAATTAAAATTTCAATAGAAATTAAACATGAAAAGTCAAAATGATTAATCAGAGAAAGATTTGGCAAAATGATTCTGATAGGACATGCCCTACTCTCAGGAGAATAGCTCATTAAGAGTAACACAGAGAGAATGAATTCCATGTGTTCAGTTGAGTTCAGTCACTTTAGTTGGGGGACACTCAATTTAGTCTGTTCAGTGCAGTTTAGTTGAGGTGAGTGGGATGTGAAAGTCAGTGCAGCGAGTGTAGTGCAGGGAAGCAGAGTTCTTTCATGAGTTCATACAGTTCAGTGCAGGTCAGCAGAGGCAGTGGGAGCCGGAGAATAAGAAAGAGCCAGACGATTAGAACAAACTGCCAGAGTTAGTTTGAGGCCAAGTAGAGCAATTCAGTGAGAAGCTGAGAGAAGCCAGATTGAGTCAGTCAGCTTGGAGAAGAGTTTGAGTCAGAACAGCTGAGTTGAACCGACCAGCCAGAGTTCAGAAAGAACTAGAAAGGGTGAGCTTATTCATCATTTAGCTCCTGAAACAACAGTTACATCTGGCAACTAAAGTTACTTTGATATAAAGTGTTTCAGCCAATACGGTCATTTTAATGATATTAATTCTTCCAGCTATGAACACAGGCTATCTTGCGATTGCTTTCTGTGTCACCTTTATTTACTTTTAATAATGTTGATCTTCTGATTAGTGTCCTTCACGTCCTTTGTTAAATTTATTCTTAATTCTAATGTTATTATGAAGAATTTTTTTAATTTTAATTTTAGATGTGTTGGAGTGTTCAAGTGGAATTCTCTTTCTGTTGTTTGACTTTGTATTCAGAAATGTGACTGAATTTGTTTATCATTTCTAGCAAATGTTTCGGTGCTGCCTTTAAGACTGTGATATTAAAATATCTTCCCCATCAGAGAGAATTTACCTTCTTCTTTCCTACATTTTAAAGAGTGCTCATGATTGATACCTTTCATTCCTTTTGCTGGCCTCTATTGCTAAGATGCCCAGCTCTATGAGGAACAGAGGTTAGGGAATGAGAGACTTTGTCTTCTTGTTTGCTTCATCTTCCTAGGATTGAGGCTTCCAGGATTTTTACACATTATCTTTAATAACCTGAGTAATTTTCATCTATAACTAACTTATTGTGTGTCTTTATTATGAAAGCATATTTTATTTATTACAATTGTCTCTTTTTATACCTATTGTAATGTCTAGAATTTTTTTAATTTATTTTGTTAATATAGGTAAATATATTTAATAATTTGTAGGTATCAAACCTATAAAAAGATGACCTCAAGCGGATTTTTTTTCTGAATTTCTATTTTGTCATAGAGCTTTGAACTTTATTCATATAAGAAACTAATATTTACAATACCCAGGATTCTCCAGAATTCAGTATTTGCTCCCCTTTGATACACAATCATCCCCTCACATATTTCTAGCCACATAAACACCTTGGAAATTTTACCTGAAACTCCCAACCCTGAAGGTTAGAAGAAAATATTTTTCCCTATTCCTGATTAGCAGTTATTTCTTTTCATATAGTTTTTTATTAGCGCAAAAACAAGTCTCTTGAGTTTCTACCAGGAGAGATGTTAATTCAGCCTTCAGATCATACGTTAAAACCATCACCTGCCTTTCTTCTGTGCTGTGCATGGACCTCCTAACACCTCACTTTTTAGTGTGGAAGTTCTGAGTTTGCAAAATGGTTCTGAACAACGTTATGATCCTAGTGAATAGCATGTAAGCTCATACCATTACAACTTAAAGCTTTATTTTATGTACTTGCTGCTTATTAATGAACCATAGTAATAGACTCTTCCACTGCATTTTACTGCTGATCATTATCAGAACTAAGACAATTCCTCTGCTCTTGATGAATCTGAACTTCTTCTGCATTTTGCATTACCCACATAGTATCAGTATAGTTTCAGAAAGGGGATGCGATGGATTCCCTCATAATGTGTGGGCTTCCGATAATTTACCCTGGGATCTTTACACTTTCTATGTAAAATAGAAGCACTGGGTAAACGACATCACAGAGCGTCATGAAAATGAAATATTTCTAGGAAAATAAAACATGCAATGAATCTTGGCTACTTTTGTGTCACATCCTAGTGTAATTTCCCTTAGCTAACTGCAAATTTTAAATTGTCTATTTCTTCAACTGTTTCAGATATTGTAGTCTTGCGTTACATTTTGGTTGTTGTGAGTCTATCTGCTATCTTGATGAAATGGTGCTCTTCCAGAATAGGCCTGTTTTCTATGTCAATGATTTACCATATCACCTTACATTTATAACAATTATTTAATATTGTGTATGTGAGAAAATATATGTGTTGGTATATATATATATATATATATATATATATATATATATGTTGTATATATATGTGGGTGCTCATGCACATGTATTCAAACATGTTTGAGAGTTGGTTGTCAAATTCAATAGTTATGCGTTTTTAAGTCAGACTCTTTCATTGACCTGGTACTCACCAAACAGGTTATTAGCTGGCTAAAAAGTCTTAGTAAACCCGCTGCTGCTTCTTCCCTCTCCATAATATTACAAGTACAGATATTCTTTTTTTTTATTAACTTGAGTATTTCTTATTTACATTTCAAGTGTTATTCCCTTTTCCGGGCAAACATCCCCCTAACCCCTCCCCCTCCCCTTCTTTATGCGTGTTCCCCTCCCCATCCTCCCCCCAACAATCACGTTCACTGGGGGTTCAGTCTTAGCAGGACCAAGGGCTACCCCTTCCACTGGTGATCTTACTAGGATATTCATTGCTACCTATGAGGTCAGAGTCCAGGGTCAGTCCATGTATAGTCTTTAGGTAGTGGCTTAGTCCCTGCAAGCTCTGGTTTCTTGGCATTGTTGTTCATAAGGGGTCTCGAGCTCCTTCAAGCTCTTCCAGTTCTTTCTCTGATTCCTTCAACGGGGGTCCTATTCTCAGTTCAGTGCTTTGCTGCTGGCATTCGCCTCTGTATTTGCTGTATTCTGGCTGTGTCTCTCAGGAGCGATCTACATCCGGCTCCTGTCGGCCTGCACTTCTTTGCTTCATCCATCTTGTCTAATTGGGTGGCTGTATATGTATGGGCCACACATGTGTGGCAGGCTCTGAATGGGTGTTCCTTCTGTGTCTGTTTTAATCTTTGCCTCTCTATTCCCTGCCAAGGGTATTCTTGTTCCCCTTTTAAAGAAGAAGTGAAGCATTCACATTTTGATCATCTGTCCTGAGTTTCATTTGTTCTAGGCATCTAGGGTAATTCAAGCATTTGGGCTAATAGCCACTTATCAATGAGTGCATACCATGTATGTTTTTCTGTGATTGGGTTACCTCACTCAGAATGATATTTTCCAGTTCCAACCATTTGCCTACAAATTTCATAAAGTCGTTGTTTTTGATAGCTGAGTAATATTCCATTGTGTAGATGTACCACATTTTCTGTATCCATTCCTCTGTTGAAGGGCAGATATTCTTGACCACATTGCTCAATGAATTTCCGGGGCATGATCACAGCATGCAGGTTATTATGGGTCTGGGACCATTTAGGAATTAAGCAGAGACTGGCCATTACTAAGTATTAACAAAGAAGAGGGATTTATTCATACCCTAGGGCCAGGTCTACACTAGGGATTCTGCATGCAGAGCCCTCCCAGCTCAGTTCTGCTGCTTTTATAAAGGAAGAAAACAAAGTTACATTTCCTGTAGTGCAAGCAAAAGTGGCTTCTGGTATAAAGCACCCCTCTGTTTAAAGAAAGGGAAACAGATGTTTTGTCCAAGTTGTACAAGACCAGACAATTATAAAAATAAACTCTTAGCACCTCAACATTTCAAAATCCATTTCTGCTGTATAGTTCTCTTAAGCATAGTCATTTTAAACGTTTAAACATAAAGTTAGCCGTCAACATATAGCTAGACTTCTGAAGGGCTGTCCTACCATGATATAATCAATAACATCTACAATATGGTTTAGTTTAATAATTCTATTCTCCTAAGTCAGGCATGCTGTTAGTAAAATATGTTTTAGGAAAGATGCAATTTTATTTTATACTGCTATCTCTTTCTTTGTTTAGAATAGTTACTATACAACTGTAGTTTGATTAATTGATGACTATTTTCTTTTGAATTATTAAATATACTCCCTAGCCTTTGGAGAATACTTCTTATTTTATTTTCTAGCCAGCTCTATTACGTCTTGGTTATGATATCTCTTATTAATATCCTTCAATTTCTTTGATACAGTGTTGCTTTTTTCTGAAGTGTTTGTCTTACAATTCTTCCAGCATTTGTGTTACAGTCTTGTTGTGATGCAAACATATGATTGCCTCTTCTGAATGTTTGCTTTTCAAGGAAATTTGGTACTGTACTATTTTATGCTCCCTGAGCCTACTTGGTAAACTGGACATTTACTGAGAATATGGATAAATATATGTTCAATAACCCACATTTTTTTCAGACTTACTGAATTATCTAAATGAGGATTCATTGTCAGGCTAATGGTTTAAAATTACTGCACGATTATTGAGGCAGTAAGTAGAATTAGACACTCCATTGATTCACCATTGCAATAAGTAAACAAATTCGGTGCATGAGAAAGATGCTTAGTGAAAAGGAAAAATGGATGGAACCTCATAAACCTGGTTCCCTTTCAGTTGCTGACTCACTGACCTTTGATATGTTACCAATTTTCTTCTGGGTGGAAAGTTTTGTATCTACGAATTGAAATAATTGGGTTCTAAACTAGTATAAATTAGTAGCTGTACATGCTTTAAAAGATGAGAGACATTAGAGATGTGATTATGTTTTTACTATATGAAGAAATAAAAAGCTTCTCCTTTGTGTTCTAAAAAATAAACACACGCATTCTGAGGATTTTACGAGGCTATAAATGTATAGGAAATGCATTAGTAATATAAAAATAACAAGTTAAAACAAAGTGAAGAATTTTTAAATGCTTTTTTGCAGAGCAGAGGAAATATTCAGCAGTGTAAAATAACAATACACAGAATGAATGAAAAATTTGAAAGCACTATATCTAATCGAGTGTTAACATACCACAAATACAGAGAAATGAAAGCTTTTCAATATCACATCAAACCAAGACAAGCAATGCATTTTTAAAGAATAAATCAAAAGACACTTGCAAATGCAAATCAAAACCAATTACTTAGAAATGAACCTACACATCATAATGTATATGTATATATATATATGTGTGTGTGTGTGTGTGTGTGTGTGTGTGTGTGTATGAAAGCATAAGTCATAAAACTAAAAAGAGACTATTCAAGAAAGAGAAAAAGAAGCTTTAAGAAGACAAAGTTGAAGTGTTATAATAAGAAGGTAATAAAATGAATATAACATGATAACAGAAAGGTATTCATGGGGAAAGAGACAAACTTGCAGGGAACCAAAAAAGAAGGGAAAGATAGCGTAAGGAAACACAGAGGTAGAGGTCCGTCACAAATGAAGTATTTTTAATTTTTCACTCTGCATGCTAATTTCAACCTACCACTACAAAATGATTATCATCTAAAAGGCTAGAAAGTGGTCCTGAAGCTATTCAAGAATAGAAGAAGGAACCACAATAGCAGGCTTATAGAGTTAGTAGGAGAGACCAATGTGACCAAGGAAGCTCATTTGCATACATGGAAATGACATAATAGAATCAAACATTTCCTACAACTAATACATTCTGATTAATAAATAACAAGGAGAGAGGTTATAGTTACTAGTGCTACAAAGATGAGGACGTAGAATGTGAATTAGTACAATTCATGGAAAAAGAGTAGTGCATGCAGTCAAGTTATTACATTAACTTTATAAACAAAGACAGTAATATCGGTGTGCTGAAGTGAAGTCTGCAGACATGTTTCCTGTAGCAATCTTCTGTGATGAAGAAACAGAAACAGCAACTGTTTCCTAGAACAGTAACCTGGAATAATTGCAGTTACTGGGAAATCAAGAAGGTATGGTGACAGAGAGGGAAGTGTGGGACAGAAACCTTAGAAAAGGGAAGACTAGAACACCTTAAGGGGACAGTGCATCTTCTTGCTAAACATAGACTAACAAAACCCCTAGTGTCTGGCACAAAAAACTTCCTTTCAAGTTATTGGTCAGAGGAATCTAAGGACCTCCCAAAGCCAATATTTTATTGATGTTGTCTTTGTTCTTTTCCAGAAAAGGAAACACCAAACATGCAGAGACAAGTCCTACAGGACCGTAGCTTGATTTGACCTAAATACTTGTACCCTGAGTACTTTGAGCCTTCATAGGTTTAGTGGGAAAGCTACTGAGGAAAGCAGCAAATAGTCCTGCCAGATGGTAAGACTTTTGCATGACAATAGGGACCTTAGCAAGATATTCTGAAAGGTACAACAGTGGCACTTATGTCCTGGGGGTAACCAACAGCCATCTAATTAAACTTAATGTTCACACAGTAGGAAAGAATTCAATCCTAGTACTACAAACCTATCCAATTACCCATGGGTGATGAGGCTAGGGACTCTGAAGGATAACCTACTAGTGCCCAATTTCTACACCAGTGCAATTCCTACTGGCATGGTAAATACTTTACTTTCTACCAACACACGAGTGTAACTCTCACCTATCATCAAAAATGGTTTTATTCTGCAGCACAGATCATTCTGGAAACTGTTCAAAATGTAGATAGAAACTGACTTTGAGGTGCTAGCCCCAATTAAGTCGTTTGCAACACAATCCCTATGCCTAAGGCTCAGGGAACACACAGAGTGCATGTATCAATGAGTGTAGGCATCAGAGGACCAGGGCATGTATGATGAGACAGCCTCTTCTGAAACAGAAAGAGACCAACAGGTGGAAGTGAAGCAGGGAAAGAAGGATCTTGGAGCAGTTAGGGCTATGAGGGATGAATATGATAAAAATGTATTATATGTAATTTTTAAAAGATTGATACAGTATTTTACAGAAAGAATGGTAATGAAATTCTTAAAGAAAGATCAGAAAGTGTGACACCATGGAAATAAAATGTATCAATAACAGGATATGGTTTTTTTTTCCCATTGGCTAAAAGGAGGACTTCAGATAATTGTGATAGGAGAAGTCTCATTAAGCTAAGGGAACCTTAAGCACCACATTATTTCATTAGTGTACAGTAACCTAAAATGTGAGCCTCAGGGGAGTAGAAAAGAAAATGATATTTATCTCAATTTGAGTGGTGAGGACAGAGGGAACATTCTTGAGAAGTTTATTAATGACTACTATGTAACCACAGGCTTCTCCACTAGCACCCCAGTTCCCGAAATAGCTACTCTGAGACCCATTATTAATGAATAAATGCCTAGGTTACAAGCTTTGGTTTGTTCCTGCTAGCTTGTAACTCTATTATCCCATTTAAACTAGTCTGAATTCTGCCATATGGCTGGTTACCTCCTCTCAGCTTCATACATTTGTCTCCTCAAATCTCTTCCTGCACCTGACTCTATCCCAGAGTCCCTCTCTCCATACCGGAACTCCAGCCTCCTATTTCCTGCTTCAGCTAATAAAAGCCATCAGGTTTTTATTGACAGGTGATGCTGTCTTACAGTACACAGGAGATTCTCTTTACAGTACTAAATTCTAGCTATAAAACTGATAGGAAAAGGAAGGCCCGCGGTTCTGTTGTACAACAGGACATGTGTTTCTTCCGAATCCAAAAGATGTCATAATGATCTAATGTAAAGAATTAGCAAACATTTAAATAAATTGTATATGTATAACCTGATTCAAACATTTCATAGTGAGTATATATCATGTGTTGGAATACGATGGTTACTCTTTTTTCCTTCCATTGGGTTTTATTGTTGTGAAGAGACAACATGACCAAAACAACTGTTTTTTGGTGGTTGTTGTTATTAGATATTTTATTTATTTAAATTTCAAATGTTATCCCCTTTTCTGGTTTGCCCTCTGGAAATCCCCTATCCCATCCTCCCTCCCACTGCTTCTATGAGGTGCTGCCCTACCCACCTACTCCCTCCTGCCTTCCAGCTCTGGCATTTCCCTATTCTCGGGAATCGAGCATTCACAGGAATAAGGGCTTCTCCTCCTATTAATGTTGATAAATCTTGTAAAGGAAAACATTTGATTTGGGGCTGGCTTACAGTTTCAGAGGTTTAGTCTGTTATCCTTATGGTGGGAAGGCTGGCAGCATGCAGGCAGATATGGTGCTGGAAGAGCCAAGAGTTCTACATCTTGATCCACAGGCAGCAGGAGACTGTGGGTCACATTCAGCATAGCCCAAGCACAGGAGCTTCTAAGCCTTCCCCAAAGTGACATAATTTCTCCAAACAGGCTATTCCAATATGGCCACAACTCCTAATAGTGCCACTCCCTATGATCCAAGCATTCAAACACACCAATCTATGGGGGTTATACCCATTCAAACCAGCACGTCATCAATATGAGAAATGTATGTTATTTATTATTTTAAAGACAAACTTGAACCAAGTCAATAAATGCATTTCAACAAGAAATTAATAAAACATTCTGGAGTGCAAGGCCGACAGGAGGATATCTGAAAGGCATCCAGGTGAAGATCTAGTATTGATAGTCTAACAGCAGCAAGAGGCCTCCAACCATATCAGCGACACAATATAAAGAACATTTGCAAGTAAAATTGTTTGGAAAAAAGTGTGTACTCTCTGAGACACTGTGACATACCACAACTTCCATGGCAAGATTTTGTTTGTTTGCTTGTTTTGCTCGTTTGTTTTTATTCTCTCATGTCTGTTATAATTTCCAAGGGCAGCAGATCAGAGATATGGAGGGATGAGGAAGTTACTGAGATTGGGGTACATAATGAGACACTCATAAAGAATCAATAAAATTATTTTTTAAAGTGACAATATTTTGAACTTGAATTTTGAAGATTTTTACCATGAATATTTATTTGAAACATCAGATGCATTTGCCTCAATGTGAACAGCATACAATACAAAGAGATATTGTAAAATCTCTTCTTGTCTCATAAACTTGCCTGTTCTAGCTGTTGAGTAAACAACACAAGTAAGAATTCCAGGAATAAATTAATGAATGAGGAAATAAAGTTAATCTGTTATTTCTTAGTACAGGACAAGCAGTCGGTATTACCCCATTATTTAGTGTTTTCTCATCTTCTTTAAGGAAGAAATGTACACAATTATTTATCTTTGATTGAAGCCCCAGTCTTTTGTGAGGCTTATAAGTACACAGTTATTGTGTTTTGATAATCAGCATTCAGTTCATCACTGACAACCATCAGGCACATACTACTGAAGTCATAAACACTTTTGCCTATGGTCATCTTAACTGTTCGTGAGCAGTCTTGGCAATTCATGGATCTCAGGTCTTGGGCAAATAACTTCCTGGCTTATATGAAGTCAATAGTCTTCGATGAATTACAAAAGAGAACAAATTGCTTTTGCAATGACTATTTCCTTGGCATCTATTCTCTTTACTCCAGCACAGTTTCAAACAGAAAGTAGAATAACGCTGTCTACACATTAAGTAGCCAGTGTGAACTACCTATTAAGCAGGTAGCACTACAGGAGCGAATCTGTGTTCCCTGTGTCTTCCCAGTTCCTTGGCTCTTTCTCTCCTTTCTGCAGACTCACCAGAGGGTCTCTCATTTCTCCTGAACTGAAAGGAATGAAAGAGAAACCCCTATTCAGAACTCACTGTCCTTGAACGTCCTAAAATTATTCATGATTCTCAGTTGTGCTAATGTTTGCACAATGATTTTGATCGTGTCTTTCCAAACCCTGCCGTGAATGTCTTTTCTTCTTTACTTTTTGGAATAGGGGTTATATTTAGTACCTGCTGTTTTCAACTTACCGGACTGTAGTTGGAATTCTTAGATATCGGAAAAATGTCCCTTCAAGATCATCTTACTATTACAGAAGGAATTTCAGCACAAAATGTAAATTAGGACAGGAGTTTATGAATATCCGACATGCGGGCTTCTGAGACAAGGGGCAGCTCCACTGATGGGAGAGGATGACCCTGGCTGCAGCAGACAGATGCAAATAACAGCAGAAATGATGACAGACAGTATTTACGGAAGTTATGTTATTTTCTAGCAACTGACTTAAGTGCTTTGAAAGTATTAACCTCCGGGACCCTCACAGTAACTTCCCAAGTAACCATTAAACTTATTTTGCAGTGGAGGAAACTGGGATATTATTTCTAGCAAATCTCAGAACCATGAACCAGTGTGAACAGTTTTTGAGCTGGGGAAGTTAATTTCCAGCCCTTCAGTGTAGACGATCCTTCTAACCAAATGATCATAAAGATATTATCATCTTGTTACTGAAAGGGGCATTTTGTTTGTAATGAACTAATCTAGTATATTATCAATAAAATCATATTGCATGCAAAGTATTTTGTTTAAAATGCTTTGTCTATTAAGCAACTTGTAGCATGAAATTTATATATCATACTGTAAAACTAAGGCTGAATAATGAGGGGTAGGGTTTTCAATGAGACGCCATTTTAGGTAGTCATTAGTAGCTAGATATTGGCTATATTAGGCATCTTGATGCAAAAGAAAGATCAAGTGTACACATGCTTCTTACCTCTCCTTCCTGTGCTCAGTGTAATGCTTGCTACACAACAACAGAAGTCCAGAGGAAAAAAGTTTCCTAGAAGGTAGAAGAGAAGTTATACTTATTATTAGTAATCACTTTAAAAGTTTAATTTTAAAACAGTATATATTTTGATATTCTGTATCTGCGTTTTCCTCGACTCTGTGTTTTTTTTCCCTAAAAAGCCATTGGAAGGATTTCACATTTTATCTCCAGTCTATTTGAGCCAGGAATGCATTTAATATTCAAATATTTGAGTCTATTGCATACTTTTCTTTCTCCATCATGTTCTGATCCATTTAGACATCCAGTGTTCACAGAGTACATATGATAATAAAAGTGATTAACCTCTCAAAACTCCACCTGGAAGACATTGCTTATTAAGCACAAATATTCCCAATAAATAAATAATAATATCATCTATTTTCAATGCTCTTAAAGATGCACACACGTATTGAAATACATTGATAGTTCTTGTAAAATCACTATTTTAGACATCAAAGTGTTTATTATGTTAAAATATTAAAATTTATAAATTTATATATTAAGGACGATAGTTTTAGGTTTATTTTCTAAGAAATGAAATGTATCATCTTCATGTATGTATGCTCTCTATTTATGTAGAAGTGAAGGTTGTGGTGTGTGTGGAGGTCAAGGGACAATTAATTGCATGGAGCCCTTTCTTCTCTCTAACTTATGTGGATTTCAGGGTGGAACTCAGGGTATCAGGCTCCCATAACAAGCTGTGAATACTTCTTACCCTCTAAGCCGCCTTTCTATTCCTAGGTTTATTTTTAAAGGATTGGTGTGGATTTGTTTTTTCTGGGTTGAAAACTGTACTGAATGAGTGTAACTGACAGTGTGGCAATCATTCATTTATTTGAATTTTATTTGATTCAATTCTCCTTCCCCTGCCTCATAATAAGGATTCTTTGTTTTAAAAGTGGAGTAATGTGTCATTGAAGAGGACATAAAAAGAACATCAACTCAATAATTTCACCTGAGAGTTCTGGGTTTGGGAAATCTGAGGAGAGTTGCATGCTGATGTCATTTGGTTATACATTGCTAATAGTGCAGGCACACTTTTTTTTTTCTTCTCACATAGTGGGTCACATTCGATAACGACTTGGCTGGTGCTTATACTTCTAGATTTCTCTAGAATTCTGGAAATCAGAAAGTCCACCTCCACATCCACCACCACTTCCTTTTCCAGTTCATTTTTCTTCACGGAGACTCCTCCTGAGGACAGGTTCTCAGAAGCTACCTTTTTGAAACGTGTCAATCATGATTTTTTTAACTTCCTACTTGGTGCGTCAGGTCTCCTGGACTCGACAGTAGAATTTGTAAGTCTTCATAGCTCCTGAGATAGATATGACACAAGGTCGTTTCTCCCGCAGGCTCATAATATTCATCTAGTATGGAGTCTGGGAAACAGAAGGAAACATATCTTTTGGGGGAACTAGTCTTACAGGATTTTTTTTCTGGAAATTCAATTGTTTAAAAAAAAAAGACATCTTTAAAATTGCCTGTTCTCTCATTTCCCTCAGGAAAGGGCGCTGCATTAATTAACAGATGCCCCAACATACACTTTCAAATGAGAAAACTTCAGTGACTTCGGTTCCCAAAGGCCAGAACAAACACAAGTCTGGCAAAAGTTACCTGAATCCCTTTCTCAGAGATGCAGAATGCAAGCTGTGAGGACTCCTTTCCCAACACAGAAAACATTATAGCAAACAAGGGATTTGAATTTAGATGTTTACTCAGCTCCTCTGAATCCTGGGCTCTCTCTTGTTGCACATCTCTGCCAGGAGATCCGGTATTTTTCTTGTGCTCTGGCTCCCCACGTCCCCTAAGCTAATATGCAGTCCCTGGCAATGACTAGCTTTGGAATTGGAGCGCAGTCTGTGGCTTGAGGGTAAAATTGAATCTACCCGCTGATTATCCCCACCTCGCCCCCTGTTCATCAAAACGTACAGCAGAAGGCTTTCAATATATACGGATGCACACACAGAGAAATTTACATAAATTTGATGGTCTTAAATGATCGAAATTAAATGCTATGTATAAAAACAAAGGTTTCCAATAAAAGGGACCCCAAGTCTTTCTCTTTTGACTTGTGCTGTGTTTTGTGATCATTCTGTCCTGTGCCTATGTAGAATATTATTTTTGTTATTTTTCACCTTTTATGTATATAGCACACTCATGGTGAGGTTCCTGCAAGTCATTAATCACTTATAGGCTCTGGTATTTCCCTCCTTTAATCTGATCAAATATCTTTCAAGTTTCCTATGATTAATTAAAGCAATGGTAAGATTGCAGTGAGCTACAGACTGCTACAGTCCAGGGATCTTTCAGAAGGATCTTGGCAGCTGTAGCACACAGAATGTGGATATTTGGATGCACATAAACCCTTCAACATACAGACTTTCGAAACAAAATGAATTCACGTAAGGCACCTTATGATTATATATATGTTGCCCTGCACTGAAACATTCTAAAGAAAAGTACATGTGTCCTGATGTCATTGATGTTGCCAGCGAGTGTTTTGTACCTTGTACAGTGTCTCCTGAGAAAGTTGTCAACCCGTGCTAATTGAAATGTTTCTAAAATGTTTATTTTGAAATATTAAAGCTCAGCAGTTCAATAGTTCTTTAATGTTCCCTGTGTTTTATTAATGAAATGATTTATAGAAATATTTAATTTTACTGATTTACCATTAGCCTTAATGAGTCTAGTTATTAAGTACTTTGTTTCCAAAGGCTGTGAAAACATTCTTGGCAAGTGCCTGGTGCTTTGCCATGAGTTATTTTCGCTGAGACATAGTCAATGCTGTGGGAACCTCGTTGCTCAAGTGGAATAGTGCTACTTATGAGCAGATAACTTGATGACTCTTTCTGCAATTCCCATACCATGATTTTTTATTTATAAGAAATTTAATATCGATTATGAAAACTATCACAGAGAACTATTAAGCACATTTAGATGATGTATTCATATATTTTTCATATTAATTAAGCTAAACTCTGACAGGAAACTATTTAAAAATACTTAAACTGATTCTTGAATAGTTTGTAGATTTCTTCGGTAGAAAACACACACACGCATGCACACACACACACACATACACACACACACACACACACACACACACACACACACACACACAAACCACACACACGTTTATTTAATTCCCGTTGTCTAGAAAAGTGCTTCAGAAGAATATAGCAGTTCTTTGGGATCTTCCTTAAATAATGAACAAAGGCCAGTAGATATATCAGCTCCATTTATAAAAGTAATTTCCGGATATACATAAACATCTCACATTTTCTCCGAACGTTCTAGTAGGATGTTTTAAAACTTATTGACTTGGTGGCTGTATGTAATGAGACCCTCACAATTTTTAGAATTCCTGACACGGATGACGGGCTTAATGTCATCTTTCTTAATGATAAACAAGGCCATTTGCTTATTTTGTGTACTAAAGAATATAATTTTAGGGCTCACCTTAATAATTTAGGATCTTAAGAATGTTTACATTTTAGTGAATATCGTGGCTAATAAATCTGTAGAAATGAAACAGGGATCCAAGTAGAAGAATATGTCTTGCTTTAAGCTATCAAAATGAGGTCCCAACCCACTCGACTGTTGAAAAGGTATCAAATGGATTTACTACTATTACCGTGTGCTTTCCAACTTGCAGCTTTTATATACAATATGTCACAATAAGGAACTCGCAAGATATGATGACATAAAATATCAGTGTTATGTGGTTTACCCCACAAAAATGGTGTATTTCTCTCTCTTGTTAGATTCCTTCTATAGTGTAGGATTGTCTCTGCCTTATTGGTGGCATCTGGATATGACTTATGTAGGAGAGATTATGATTAATCAGAAACTTAGGGATTTTGTGAAAATCCCCTATCAGCAAAATACAGTGCCCTTTAGAGTTTCATACGAGTGAGGAGAAGCCCATGAAATTATTAAAAACAACAACATAACCTCAGGGTTTTATTCAGATTCAGAAAGGAATTTAGAAGGGACTGGATACATTGGCTGCAGGTCAATAACATGAGATATGAGCCTAGTAATTTCAAGAGACAACTATACTTCCAAAGATAGTTTTGCATTTAAGTTATACTACATTTCTCAGTCTAAAAGGTCCATTTAAGTTTGAAGCATTAACTCTTTGCTTCCTTTAGAAAATGTATTATTTAGTGCAGGGATGCATTTTATGTTTACAAGACAACTGAAATCATTGAAGAGGCTGAAAATTATCAGTTGCTCAATATTCATGTTGGAAGCATAATCAAGGGATACTTAATATTAGACTGTCTGGTGGTGAAGAAAAACAATCATCATAATCTGTTGAGAGGTTTGCAGTTTTGTACAAGGACTTACAGGAAAACTCAAAACATGACTAAATATAAACCAGAGCCAGGGCAATCCGGAACTCATAATGAAGAAAATATTTCCAACAAATAAAAGGATGCAAATAACTTCTGCAGAAACTAAATGCTTTGTTGCGTTTTCAGAGAAACCAGTTCATACCTTTAATGATATAATTATTTTTTAGATAAAATTCTCAGCCCTTACCTTTGACTTAAGCTTGCAAAGATTGCAGTGAAGAGCACATACGCTGTGTTCCAGACAAAATGAAGCTCGAAAAACTATGGAAAAATAAAATTAAGGATTGGTAAATTAAGACCATATTGATTGGGGTTTTGTTTTTAATGTCAATGAACAAAATAATTAAAAGGCTATGATGTAAAATTATTTGAGATTGTAATATATATAATCACGTTAATTTCTCTGTTTTCTTTCTTCACTCCAAGCCCTCCTATAAACCCCTCTTTTTTCTATTTCAATCTGGTGACCCTTTTATCCACAATTTCTAATGTATATAGCTCAATAAAGGAAGTCATAAGTTTGCTATGAGGCCTGGTGTAGACTAAGACAAAGCTACTCATTGTAGATTACACTTAATGTGAAGAGTCACAGATTTTCTAGTAAAGTAGGAAGGGGTTAAGGGATAATGTATGCACCTTCTATTTACAATGAATGAATACAGGTTTTGACGTATTTGCCCCAAGTATTTAGTTTATTTGTAATGGCTTTTATAAAACCCACAACAATGACAAACTTTTATTACCAATTTGTTCTCAACATCTCTTCCTAATGTGTATAAGAACTTTGATGATGTGTCTGTGAATCAAGGGATTGATAAACAGATGGAGATTAGACAGATCCTACATTTAAAGGCACCTGGGTGTCTGTTTTGTGTTTGTTTCTTTCTTTCTTTTAAAGTAAAGATAATTGGTCGTATAGAGGATTGACTTTAGAACTAGAATGAACTCAGGTTGAATCCTATGCTATACACAGTGTATATGTTTATGCAAGTATTTTGCCTTTCTTAGTACTGGTTATCCCTTTATTGAAACAGGAAAATAAAAGTGTAATTATATTCTTTATAAGGCTAATATAAAAACACTAAAGTATATATTAAGAAAATAAAGAAGCATTACTAGTTTGGTCATAAACAGAGTAAATATTGTAAATTATAATGATTAACAAATCTATTCTGATCTATACATGCATATTATCTGTTACAGTCAGTACATTTCATACAGAATCAAATAGAAAAATTAAGATAATGATCATAAATATATATCCAAAATCAGATAATTGTTAATCAATCAATTAATTATTTTTATTTTAATTATTATATAAGCATATATGTTACATGTACATATGGTGCATAATTATATGTAAATATATCAAATATAAATGATGTTAATTTAGTTCATAGTTATTTAGAAACTTGAAGAAGCATATAGACTTAGATAATGCTGTACAGTCAAACTTAAGGAACTGAATATGTTCATCTCATAGGATACAGATAACTAGAAGAAATAAGCTTTTTGAGACATGATCTCACTCTGTAGCAAGGGAAGGACTGAAGAAGCTGAAGGGTTTAGCCACCCCACAGGAAGAACAGCAATATCAACTAACCAGACACCCCAAAGCTCCAGGGGACTAAACTATCAACCAAAGAGTCTACATGGAGGGACCCATGGCTCAAGCTACACAGGTAGCATAGGATTACCTTATCCAGCATCAATACGAGGGGAGTCCCTTGGCTTTGTGGAGGCTAGATGACCCAGTGTACGGGAATACTGGGCACTGAAGTAGAAGGGGTGTTCTACAAACACCTTTATAGAAGCAGAGGTTGCAGAAGAGCTGACAGGAAGTTTAACTGAGAAGGGGAATAACATTTGAAATGTAAATAAAATAACCAATAAAATAAAAGCAAAACAAAAACCAACCAAACAAAAAAGAATCTACTTATGTATAACCAACCCCAAATCATTACTTACTAGGTTTCATGTGGTCTGCTCTTAACTCCGATTGGACTGCCCTTAAGGTCCATTCTTTCTTGACTCCTAACTAACCCATGATGACTTTCTTCCCCTTCCCCTTCATCTTCTCCCTTAGCTTCCCTCTAATCTGAAGGCCAGGAAACCTAAACCCCATCTGTGTCTCTTCTCCCCAGCTATTAGCAGTTGGTGCCTTTATTTGCCAACCAGAAATAATTTTAGGGTAAGGTTTCAGGGCTACTTTCAGACTCAAGGTCATGGGGGCCCACACCTAGCATTACAGTAGACAGCAAGACCAAACTACAACACTTAGGCAGATACCTTGTAAGCACTAATAGACCAAAAACAAGACTACTATACCCAGCAAGACTTTTAATCACCATAAATGAAGGAAACAAGAAATTCCATAATAAAATCAAATTTAAATAATATTTATCCAAAAATCCAACTTTACAGAAGATAATAGAAAAATAGTCTCTAAGGAGACTAATTAAAACAAAACACAGACAATAAATAACCATATACCAGGAAAGTTAAAGAAAGGAAGCACACGTGCGCTCTCACACACACGCACACACACACTACTACTACTACTACTACTACTACTACTACTACTACTACTACTACTACAAACAACAACAACATCAAAATAACTGGAATTAGTAAGTATTGGTCAATAATATCTCTCAACATGAATGAACACAAATCCTTTTGGAGACATGGGGTGTGGGGGAGGAGGTGTAGGATATGGAACTGTTGTGGGGGGTGAACTGGGAGGGGAATAAAATCTGGAGTGTAAAAATAAATAAAAGAAAGATATAGGCAAACAAAATGGGTGTGGAAACATCATCCATCTTTCTGCTGCAGATAAGGGACTCACATCAGCACCAAAGCTCTATATGACCTCCACAGTGAAGGGCTGGAGAAGCTTTCCCCAGGAAATGGACCCAAGAAGCAACCTGCAGGAATCATTTTAATATCAAATAGGGTAGATTTTCAACCAAAAAAGAATCGAAGGAAATGGGAAGAACACTTCATACTCGTCAAAGAACAGGTCTGCTAAGATGATTTCTCAATTCTTAACATCTATGCCCCAAATGCAAGGGCACCCACATTTGTGAAAGAAACATACTGAAGCTTAAATCATACATTGAAACTAACACATTAATAGTGGGCAAACTAAACACCATAATCGCATCAGGGGACAGGTCATCAAGACAGAAGCTAAACAGAGAAAGAGTAAACCTAATAGGGTTATGAATCAAACGGATCTAACAGATATGTACCGAACATTTCACCCAAACACAGAAGAACCTCAGCACCTCACAGAACTCCTCTAAAACTGTCCATAGTTTGTACCAAAGTGAGCCTCAACAGATAAAACAACCTTGAAATAATCTCTTTTATCTTATCAGACCACCATGTATTAAAGGTGAACTTTAACAACAGAAAGCCCATACACTCATGGAACCTGAGCATCTGTACTGAACGGCCACTGTGTCGAGGAAGAAATGAGGAAGAAATTATTTCTCGATAGATACCAATTATCAAAAATAAATCAAGATCAGGTAAACAGTATAAATAGCCTATAAATCTAAGGAAATGAAGCAGTCAGTAAAAAAAAACTGTCTTTCAAGAAAAAGAAGAAAAGGAGAGGAGGAGGAGAAGGAAGAGGAGGAGGAGGAGGAAGAGGGACAAAGAAGCAGCAGAACATAACAGAAAAAAGCTCAGAACCCTTCCAGACTTTCCTAGAAGAACTAATTCCAACATTCCTCAAACGATTTCCCAAAAACAGAAGTAGAAAGATCACTGCCAACATCATTCTATGAGACAGAAGTCACTCTGTTACTAACATTTCACTGAGTCTACAAAAAAGGAGAATTTCAAACCAATATTCCTAGTGAACATTGATGTAAAAATACTCAATTATATACTCACAAACCATTGTCAACCAGATCAAGAAGGCTTCATTCCATGGATGCAGGGATGCATAATCAGTCAATGCAATCCACCGTACAAATAAATTGAAAACAAAAATTATGATTATCTCATTATGTGCTGAAAAAGCCTTAATCAAAACCTTAGACTCTATTATGTTAAGCCTTGGAGAGATCAGGGATACAAAGTACAAGCCTATATATAATAATGGCAACATACAGCAAGTCAACATCAAATTAAATTGGGAGAAACTGAATGCAATTCCACTAAATCAGGGACAAGATGAGGCTATCCACTTTCTCCATATCCGTTGAATATATTATTAAGTTCTAGTTAGAGCAATAAGACAAGAGAAATCAAGAGGTTACATGTTCGAAAAGAAGTCAAGGTATCATTATTTGTAGGTGATGAAAAAGTGTACATAAGTGACCCCAAAAATTCTACCAGATAACTTCTATAGCTGATAAACACTTTCAGCAAAGTAAAAGTAGAAGAATGCAAATAGATTGATATTTATCAATCTGAGCAAAGCTCAAGTCCAAGTAGATCAAAGACCTTAACATAAAATAAATCGAATAGAAGAGAAATTGGGGAACTGCCTTGAACTCATTGTTATAAGAGATAACTGAGCAGAACACCAAGAGTTCAGGCACTAAGATCAAAAATTAATAAAGTGAATGTCATGAACCTGAAGAGATTTTGTAAGGCACAGAACATCATCAATAAGAAAAAATGGCAGGCTACTTGATGGAAACCATTCTTCACCAACACTATGTAAGACAGAAAACTGATATCCAAATATTATATATATATATATATTACAATATATATATATCAAGAAGTTAAACACTAACAATACAAATAAGCAAATTAAAAAATGGGTACATGGTTAAATAGAGAATATTTAACAGAAGACCCTCTAGTCATAGAAACTCATGTCAAGAAATGTTCAATATCTTTAATAATTATGGAGATACAAATAAAACATCTCTGAGATTCCATTTTATCCAAGTCATAATAGGTGAAATAAAAAACTCAAAATTCATGGGACAACGCACACTGGTGAGGATGTGTAGCAAGGGGATCACTCCTCTATTGCTAGTTTGTGAACAAACCTGTACATCCACTTTGGAAAAAAAAATTGTGGTCTCTCAGAAAAAAATGGGAATACTTCTAACTTAAAATGCAGCTATGTCACTCCTGAGTATCTTTACAAAATTTGCTCCACTATACCACAAGGATACTTGTTCAACTGTTTTCATAGCACTTTTATTCATACAGCCAGAAGCTGGAAACAACCTAGATGTCCCAAGAAAATGTGCTTCATTTACACAGTTAAATACTACTCAGATATTAAAAATGAAGATATCATGAATGTTATAGGTAAATATCATCCTGAGCAATGTAACTTAGACCCAAAAGAATATGCATCATATGTACTCACACATAAGTGTATTTTGACCACAAAGAATAGAATAACCATTCTATAATGCACAGACCCAGAGAAGGAGAATGCTTTCTCTCACTCAGAAAGGGAAATAAAATAGACAGTGGAGGTTGGTAAATGGAGGGATCTGTGTGGGAGAGAACATGAATAAGGTAAAGGGGATCAGGTAGGGAAAGAGGTAGATATGTGAGAGCTCAGGACAGAGTGGATATTGGTGGGGTGCTTCTTTGTGTCAAGCTGGAGAACTGGGATTTGGAAAGCTCCTGGAAGTCTATAGGCTTGACCTTAGCTGAGATCTCTAGAAGATGGAGAGATGGATGCCACCCCTCTCCAATAACCAGGTAGGATTTCCAGTATATGGACAGAGACACCAAACCACACTCAAAACCTTCAAATCAAAATTTGTCCTGATATATATATCGAGAAGACTTTGAAGGAACAGCCAAAAATTGACTGGCCCAACTTGAGAACCATCAAATGGGAGATAATAAATCCCTCTAATGATTCTCTGCTATGCTTGCAGAGAGGAGCCCAGCATGGCTTTATCCAGCAGCTGGTGGAAACACACAAGATTCACTCGGGAGTGTTATGGAAGAGTGGGAAATAGAATTTTGGGAGCTGGAGGGGTCAAGAACCCCATAAACAGACCTCAGAATCAACTCAGAGATACTGAACCTCCAACCAAAGAACATGCAGAGGTTGAATGTAGGCCCCTGCACATTTGGAGGTGTGCAGTTGGAGCAATGACTATCTCTGACTCTGTTGTCTGTCTTTGCATCCCCTTCTTCTAGCTGGGATACTTTGTCTGGCCTCAGTGGAAGAGGATGTGCCCAGTTCTGCTTTGACTTGATTTATCAGGGCTGGGTGGTACCCAAGGGATGGAGGTAATAGGAAGAGTAGTTTGTGACTGTAGAACTTTGAGGGTAGGAGGTAGGGGGACTATCATTGGGATATAAAATGTGTGTAAATAAATTGATGAAAAAATGTGATATATTTACACAATGGTTTAAAAATGCATCCTGAAATATGCAGACAAATATGCATTTTAGAGTTTAGATGGAACTCTAAAATGTCATCCTGAGTGATGTAACCCAGACCCACAGAACACAAATATGGTATGTAATTACTTATATTTGATTATTATTTGCAAAGGCAATGATAACCAAGCCACAATCCACAGAAGCAAAGAGGGTAATATATGGCAAGGGACTGGAGGGAACTGATATATCCCATTTGGAAAGGGAAATATAATAGATATCTATAGGCAGATTGGGAAGTAGTGTAATGAGAGGATCAATTGAGTAGGGGACAGGGAGTTGTGAATTCTGCAGGGACAGGTAAAATTAAGAGACTTTTAAGGGGTAGTAAGAAAACCTAATACAGTAGAAACTTAAAATGTATACATATGTGGAAGTTATCAAAGGTAATCAATTAATGGAGAGGCAGAGTCCCACCAGGCCACATCTTGTCAATAAATGACAGTATCGTTATTGTCATTGGATCCCATTTAATTTAGTTGTTGGACACAGTGTTTCAAGGGGACTTCCAAACAACCACGGTTATCAGAACCCTGTGGAAGAATGGACCCTGTAAGGAGAATGCTGAGTGCTGATGAAAAATGTCCAAGAGAAAAGGTGAGAGTCTTGGGACCTCAATTGCTTCCAAACATGGAGCTGTTTCTAGAATGACTTTTCATGCTACTCTGAGATATGGAGGATGGGAATGAGTTTACGTAAGATTGATCCTTATTGCTTGATGTGTTTCAATTATGCCTCTATGGGAAAATACACTTTCGCCACATGTGGCTTGGCCTTGTGGTTGCACACTTTGCTCAGGCTCCTCTTCTTAACTCTAACAGTACAAATTGTCTGATGCTCTGAATAAAGTTGGCTACAGATGTGCATCTGACTCTTGCGGCTGCTTGCTGGGTCTTTTAGAGGACAGTCATGATAGGTCCCTTTTCGTGAGCACCCCATAACCTCAGTAATGGAGTCAGGTCTTTGAGACTCCCCTTGAGCTAGATCCCACTTCGGGCCTGGCACTGGACCTTCTTTTCCTCAGGACCTTCTCTATTTCCATCCCTGCAGTTCTTTCATACAGGAAGATTATGGGTCAGAGTTTTGAGTGTGGGATAGCAACTCCATCCCTCACTCAATGCCCTGTCTTTCTGCTGGAGGTAGGCTCAACAAGTTCCCTCTCACCACTGTAGGGCATTTCATCTAGGGTTCCCCCATTTGACTACCAAGAGTCTCTCACCTCCCAGGTCTTTGGTATATTCTGGAGGGTCCTCCCAACCTCCTTCCTCCTGAGGCTGCCCGCTTCCATTCCTTCTGCTAGCCCTCAGTACTTCAGTCCTTTTCCCCACACAATACCAGATCATGTTCCCCTCTCCCAACACGCAGCCCCATTTTCCCTCCCAGGTCCCTCTCTTCCTCCCCCATTATGATTGTTTTCTTCTCCTTTCCAAGTGGGACTGAGGCATCCTCATTTGGGCCCTTCAGCTTGTTGACCTTTTTGAGTTCTATGGACTGTATCTTGGGGATTCGGTACTTGAAATTTGTTTGTGTTTTTTGACTTTTTTCTTCTAATATTCACTTATTAGTAATAACATACCTTGCATGTCCTTTTGGGTCTAAGTTACCTACTCGGGGTGATATTTTCTAGTTCAATCCATTTGCCTGCAAAACTCAGGATGTCCTCATTCTTAATAGCTGAGTAGTATTCCACTTGTAAATGAACCACATTTTCTGTATCCATTCTTCTGTTGTGGCACATCTGGGTTGTTTTCAGCTTCTGGCTTTCACAAATAAGGTCGCTATGAACATAGTGGAACATGTACCCCTGCAGCATGGTGGGACATCTTTTGGATACTTTCCCAAGAGTAGTACTCCTGGGTCTTTTAGGTAGATCTATTTCCAATTTTCTGAGGAACCTACAAATTGATTTCCAGAGTGGTTGTACCAGCAATGGAGGAGTGTTCCACTTTCTCCACATCCTCACCAGCATGTGTTGTCACCTGAGGATTTGGTCTTAGACATTCTGATTGATATAAGGTAGAATCTCAGGGTCATTTTGATTTGCATTTCTCTGATCATTAATGACTTTGAACATTTCTTTAGCTGTTTCTCAAGTCATTTGAGAGTCCTCTGTTGTGAATTCTCGGTTAAGTTCTATATGCCACTTTTTGATTGGGTTGTTTGGTTTTGTGGTAGTTAGATTCCTGACTTCTTTATGTATTTTGGATATTAGCCCTCTATCAGACATAGGGTTAGTGAAGATTTTTCCCCAATCTGTAGGTTACCGATTTGTCTTATTGACTATGTCGTTTGCCTTACAGAAGCTTTCCATTTTCATGAGATCCCATTATCAATTCTTGATGTCAGAGCGTGGGCCATTGGAGCTCTGTTTAGGAAATTTCTCCCTGTACCAATGAGTTCAAGACTCTTTTCCACTTTCTCTTCTATTAGATTGGGTATATCTGGTTTTATGTTTTGTTAATTTAGAATTAAACAGTTTAAAAAGTAATGAATGAATAATTAACTTTTAAGTTAAAAACTGAACTCTCAATTATATCTGCTTAGAGAGGTAAAATCAGGTTTCTCTAATAGGATGACATCAAATATATCACCCACACTAGGATCAGGATTAGTTGCCCAACATGTAATTGGACTCCACAGCTATTTTTGTGTGTGCTTTTGTTTGGTAACAGTTTACTGTTTCTGTTTCTGTTTCTGTTTTGTTTTGCTTGGGGATGTGGCTTTATTTTTATTTTTGGTTTTGATCTTATATTGACTTTCTGTTCCTTTTTGAGAAATAACAAAGTTTCAAAGGTAGGGAGGATCAAAAGAATCTGGAAGTACTTAAGGAAGGAAAAGAATATGATCCAAGTATATTAGAATTTATAAATTATTTGAAATCATAAAAATATAATAAATCTTTATCATTTGTCAGAGTAATTTTAATTCTTGATTGCCTTCTTGTTAATCACCATTAGAGATGAAGTAATGCTATCAAATATATATTTCAATTAATAAATGTGAGCAGAAGGGAGGGATGTCTGAAGCCTAATAAATTAATCAAGGTTTCAGTTGATCAATTGATATCTCTTGCACACCAGGGCTTCCTCCACTATCCTTCATTGCCATGCACCTTAGAGTCACTCTTTGCTTCTAGGAGCATCTTGTATCTCACTTTAAACTCCTCAAAAGTATTACATTATTTTGTCACGCTCAAACCTACATGTTACACCAACAGTTTGGGAGATGAAAAAGGAGTTCAATATCATTCGTGAAAATAACCTTGGATACATGAAACCCTGTATTAACTTCATGAAAGAAGGGGCAAGATATAGTGATGAGGATAGACAGACAGACAGACAGACAGACAGACAGAGACAGATACTAGATACAGGGGCACAGATTTTTAAGATTGTATTTTAGCTTTCCCAATCATGTAGACTTAAAGGAGCAGTTTCTGGGCAAAGGTGAGTCCAGATGTCTACATAGCACAAAATAGGGTTCTAAATTCTAGAGCTGGAGTTTCAGGTAATTGTCAATAGAAGAATTTAATCTAGCTACATGGCGCTCTAGCAAGTGATCACATCCAAAGATATGATCCAAAAAGAGGGCAGGCATGCCCTGGATTACAGTAGGATCTAGATGAAATACAAACACACCAACGGTACATACCTTTAATCACTATCAAGGAAGGTAAAGGTAATTTGTAGAAGGAAACAACCATGTTTGAAAGTGATGTATAATTGAGAGTCAGACAACGTGATGAATCAGAGAAAGATCTGACAATGAGTCAGAGATAGGATACGCCCAACTTTCACAAGGACAGGGAAGAGAAGTGTCTTATGTGAACAGCATGGGTTGTGGGGTAGTTCAGTAATCAAAGTTCAGTTGGAAGAGTGTAGGTTGTATTCACTTTAGTTTGTGGAATTTGGAGACATTTTCCCAATGAGATCAATACAGTGAGAAGCTGGAAGAATCCAGTTTGAATCAGTCCGATTGGGAGATTAGATTGTATAGAGGTTAGATGCTTCCAGTCCTTGGTGTAAGGGTAGTAAGAACAAGAAAGAACTACTGTGGGCTCAGCCTAAGCCATGCACAGAGCTAGGGTTCTGCTCTCATCTCATCCCATCGTCTGAAGAAATAAAAGTTACATTTACAGTTGTGAATCATTCCGGATGTATGTTTTGAACTTAAATCATATCCTCTGAAAGAGCAGTGTGTGTCTTTTCTTGCCGAGTCATAACCTGTTTTCAAAAGCGTATAGTAGCAGTACAAGTTGATGGAGATAGAACAAATTCTGTGTCATTTTGGCTTGGATGTACATGTTCTCTCCCATTCTTCAAGCTATTTGAGTTCTTTGTAGATGTCATAATTCATGTCCTAAATTTGGTGTGAAGTCAGAATATTATGGTTGACAATGCAAAGGATTTTATTTAAGATAAAATTAATCAAACTTCAAATTCACACAAGCTCTTTTCATTTAAAAGATTCCCCTTTTCTGCCATTTACTGTTTCTGTCTGTTTATTTACTTGCCTAGTTTGCTATACGAAAAACAATAATTCTGAGAAAATTTTAATGTTTAAGAAAATTTGCCATCGTTAAGAATATATTCACTGAAATGTGTCTTCAACATTAACACTTTCCTAGTTTATATTTTATATAAAACTGGTAAAATTTGATATGCAATATACTCAGAATGAGTAGTAGCTCAGGATCTGATCATCCCAATGGATTCATTTGTTACTATTTCTGGTTGTAATCTTTGGACCCAGCTTGTGTTCAATCATCCAGATTGAAGAATGTTGGCCATTGCATCTGTATTTTAGCAAGAAGAACAGAAGAAAATTGAACAGAGATCACCAATTCTGCATTTATCATAAGACATTCAGTTCTCTGCAAGAACTGAAGCACATTTAGCAGGGAGGTGAGGTGTCATGCACAACCACAGAGTTCTTCACCGCAGCTAGTGACAGTGTTCAAATGGAAAGTGATCATGTGGTAAGCAACCCTCATAATAAGTGGACTAGGCTGATGCACAGTGCTAGGTTTTAAAGTACTATAGAGGATTATTGTAAACTCTTTCAATTTTCCTATTTCCAAAGAGTATCATATTCAGTGTTGGATGCTTACTGTAAATTTTTGGATGTTGGTATTGAGAATGTTTGCTGCATTCACTATTCTGTGGATTACCTCATGTTTTACAATTCACGAACAAAGCATCAACTTGAGATAGTAAAACAACAGAATGCTATTCTTTCCATTAGCTATAACATCATGTATGCCCCAACAGTTTTGGTTACTAGATAAATTTACCTTGATAAATGGTACTAACATGCTTTCTTCTTCCCATCATGATGGTTGCATCAAGCATAGGCTGAAGATATGTCAGAGTATCTAGTCCATGTTTTTCATTGTAGAATGGGGCATACCCATTTGCAATGCTGATAAAGTACACAGTAAGCTACCTTATCTTTTGCTACAAGGTACTCATTGATATAACACTGGTTTTAGGTCTAGGAACTTGTGCTTACATAGTACTTTTGTCATTCCATTTTCCTCATTTCCCCAAATCATTGCATGAGTATATAAGAACTGTTCATTTCCTAAAATGTATGATCTTTCTATATTGCTTTGTCCTTTACCGATTGATCTTCACCTATTGCTCTATATACCATTGTCTGAACCGTTGATAGGAGTGTTAATAGCAATTATATGCCCTGCCCTCTAGATGGAGACATTGATGTGACTGTACCACCTACTCTCTCACTAGAATAACATTTTCACACTCTCTATTGTTGATGATTGCTGCGAAGTTCTTCATGTTGACAGGAACCGAGACATTTTGTAAATCTTCATCTTTCTGTCATTATTGGTAGTCCTGAATTCTCGATAACTTCTGTCATATACAAAACATTTCCCTTCTGTTTGTGATTAATGAACATTTAGATGTCTGTTCTTTAAATTTTCCGGGCTCAAAGCTGTGTGCAAGCAGCTGTTTAACTTCGACAAGCTCGTTTAACACAGCAGAATCTCTTTTTTGAAAGATCTTTTTGATATGTCCAGAGATATGTGATTTTTATGATTTTGATAGCCCATGTGCAAACATCTAGGAATTACTGCTAATGAACTCAATGAATGGTATAAATTCAAAATACCAAACACATGTTATTTTCAGTCACTGATATGTATTTCAGACATTTAAATGCTTTAAAGTACATTACAATCTTCTCAAAGGCCCAAAACACATATTTGCTTATTGAATACACAGAGAATGTATATATATATATATATATATATATATATATATATATATCCAGTACAGAGAGCTGACCGTTTTATTAGTACTCTAAACTTAAAACTGTACTTTTAAAAAATGACTTTAAATCTACTAGAACTGAGTTTGTTTGGCTACGTTGAATATGTGAGTATACATAGGTTTGCTAAGAATCATCCAGAACTTCTAAGTGGACTTATTATGTAGTATCAGCCAATGGGAGTGCTAGATGCAGTAGACTTTATTTCACACATTTTAAGCCATCCTGTTGCAAGCATGGAGAGAAAACAGAAGCTTTCGTATACCTGCTCTCCTGTCTCCACGAATATGTGTGATGCACTTAAGATTAAATACAACGTCACTGCAGCCCAAGCTGACAACCGATCAGATTGAATTCAGTCAGTGCGCACAGTAGCATTCCTGTGTGTCCTGGGCACAGTTTTAGTTGATTCCACTCTTCTTTTGCAGTCAGAGCACTGAGTTGTGACTAAAAGGATTTTTATGACTTTCTTGAGGTGAACTAGGTGACCTGCAGATGTAAAGATGCTTACAAGTAAAGCAATGTGAGCATGCGAGGACTTAATGTTTGCTGTATTCCAAACCACCAGCTCTTAAGAATTCCCTGGATCCAGTTTCTTCAAAAGTACAATAATAAAAAGGAACAAAAGCTTTATTACTTTTATGAATAAATAGTGAAGATTTTAAACCAAATGAAAGTGCTAAACTGAGCAATTTAGCACTACTGTCCCACAAGACCTCTCCGAACTAATTAAATGCCCGATTTAATCGTATTATTTAGCACAATGGTCATTAATCTCAAATTTACTGCCGATCTTCTTTGAGAGAATATTAGCTTGTACAAGAAAGGTCTCCTTATGCATACCAATATCAGTCCAAAAATGTAGATGCTTTACATCTCCTCAGGAAGAATTAAACCAGTTAATACAGTACAGTTATTTTAAATGTTTTAAATATATGGAAATATTTAATATATATGAACAGATAAATACTGGTGAGTAGATGTGCTTTTGTCTTTTGTTTGCCTACATTTTTGTTTCATGTTTGAGATGCTTTTTTTTTTTTTGTCATGTTTTGTTTTTTTGTAGATTGAGCGTTGTGGTGCGACCTAGCTTTTCATTATAGCATTTTAAAAGCAGGTTTGAAATTATAACTTACTAAGATGATTATTGGCTTAGTTTATAGTTGAAATGCATTGCTAGTAAAAATAAATCATTATATACATTTATAATGTGTGCATGTGTGTGTGCGTGTGTGTGCGTGCGTGCGTGCGTGCGTGCGTGTGTGTATGTGTCAGGGGACATTTAAAATTGACTGTGTGGAGGTTAGAAGATTACTTGTTGATTGGTTCACTCCTTTCACCGGGTGGGTCCTGGAGACTACATCTCTGGTCATCATACTTGAGGGAACGTGTTATTTTCCATTGGGCCATCTCACTAGCCTCACAAAGCAAGGCACTCCCAATGCCTTTTGAATGTGTGTTATTATGCTGTTTCTTCATTCCCCAAAGTTGTATTTTGTAGTAATGTGTTAAAAAGAAAAGGAAAAAGAAAAAAATCCAAAACAAAATATATGAACCGTAAGTATTAGATAACTTGTTAAGTAGTATTACTCTAATTAAATATACTGACCTTTTTACACTGTGTCTTTCACTTCACATATACACTTTCTTATTGCCATTTCAGTAAGGAATGACAAATAAGTTGATTCAAGATATGATACAATGTATACAGTTATATATTGGTTTTACAGCAGACTGAAGAATTATTCCTGACAACATTGACTTTGGGAAAGTGGCTACTGCAGTTATGTATTTCTACAATCTTATGTACTGGGACTGACGTAAAATTTGTTGAGACCAAAAATTGGAGATCCATTGGTCAACAAAGAAAGACCACCTCTCCAACTTATAATAAGATAAAAATTGTTTTAGGACACTAGCTGTAATATTTCAACATCTGTTTAAGACAAATACATTTTATAAATATGGACGCTTATTTTAAATAATTTTCTATTATTTTACCCAAAACAAATTATGACATTAAAATAAATTGACCCTAACATATCATCAAGGTAATCTTTTCAACAGCAAAACAAATGTGACATCATCAAATCAGAACTATAGTTATATTATCTAATTCTTTTCTTAGTAACTCCTCAAGGGATCTATTCTCATTGTATTCATGAACTTTGTGTGTGTGTTCTAACTATAAAAGATTGTCAGAAACAAGTAAAAATCTTCCCTCAATAGGGAAATGGATTGAAAATCATCTTTTAATTTAATTGTGTGATCTGTGATCTGTGGTTTAAGTTTGGTCTAATACTTTCTTTAAATTTAGTTGTCCCTTTAAAATCCTCAGAGCATGGGTTCCCCAGTGGAGGAGTTAGAGAAAGAACTGAAGAAGATGAAGGGGTTTTTAACCCCATAGGAAGAACAACAATATTAACCAACCCATAGAGCTCCCAGAGACTAAACCACCAAACAAAGAACACACATAGGAGGACCCATGGCTCCAGCGGCATATGTAGCAAAGGATGTCATTGTCTGGCATCAACAGGAGGAGAAGCACTTGGTCCTGGGAAGGCTTTTTTTTCCCAGTGCAGAGGAATGTTGAGGTAGGAGTGGGTGGGTAGGTGGGAGGGGGAGCATTCCTCATAGAAGTAGGGGGAGGGAGTATGGGAGAGGGGGGACCTGGAAAGGGGATAATATTTAAAATGTAAATACATAAACTGTTCCAATATAAAAAGAAAAATAATAAAAAAATAAATTAGCAGTGGTAAAATACTTCCCTAAACTTAATCCATGAGTACTTGAACATTATGTAATGGAAGACAGATTATATTTTAAGAACCTTTTCTGAAATATCTTTCTTTTTCCTTTTCTATTTTGTTTTTGAGCTTATTATCTTTGCTGCTATAATATTTGACTAAAAGCATTCATTGGAGCTAAAATTCGTAACTTTCTACAGAAGGATTTTTTTTCCTTAGAAATAACTGAACCCTGAAGAAGTGATTTCATAGACATAATTGAATGAACCATACCTATTTTATTTCTGAATTTAGAACAATTTTATGCCATTACATTAGCTCTAATAAAATTCCTCATTCATTCAAGGAAAGTTGCTTAAAGATTGTCACAAAACAGATAATTTTAATAAACACACATAGAATTCTAAATCTGGACAATGTTTCAAATGTCAGTTGCCTTAATTATTATTTTTAGTAGACAGAAAACACAGACACAAAAACAAATAGGGCAATATTTTTCTCATTTCTAACACATTATTCAGTCTTCTGCTGCATAACCTAAGGGTGTTACGGTAATTTATTTGGCATTTTATACTAAGATTTGCTTCCAGTTGAATCTCACAGTCTGGCTAAGAACCTCATTACTGATTTCCTGATATTCACGTCCCTATTGCACAGGGGACATCCCTCATCAGTAGGTGATGGCGGGATTCAGAGAGGGTGGGGCTGATGATTTCATTTTGCTTTCAGGAGCATAGACAGCACCTTAGCGCGATGAAAGCCAGAAAGAAGAGTGAAATTTCTATTTCCCTAAGCATGACTCAAGCATATGGTGTCTTCAGAAGTAGAACCTTCCCAGTAGAACATCTGCTGAAGGATTCGAGACAGATCTGGAGTGTAATCCAGAGTCATGGCAGTGGCCTGTAGAGAGCTAATGGACCCCTCTACAACCTAATCAAAATGTTTTGATATGTTATAAAGAAGAGTGGAGGTTTAGAAAAGGAATTAAAGTTACTAATATGCTAAGTTTAAAGTAGAAAGAGTGCGTGGGAAGCCCAATGCAATCCGTGAAATGGAAACTTAAGGGTTGTTTGGAAAGTTGATTAGATGGTATTTGCTTGAGCAAACACGTGAGGGAATGCCTTGTTAAAGTGGACATGGGTATGAAAGGCTAAGGCAGATTCATGAGGGAACACCTTGCTGAAGTAGACACAGGAGAGAGGATGTTCTGCTAAAGAAAGCATGTGGAAGAACATGTGATGAAGGATACATGCTAACAACACTCATGTATTAGTCCACCTTACATTGAATAGTTGAACTGCATTTGTCAGGACTCCATGAAAAACATACCAAAATACTTCTGATGGTGTACCACAGTTTCTTGCCACCTCTGTGGACATAAGCTAATTGGATTCATGTGCTGAAGCAAGAGCAGTGGTGAGGCAAGACCTGGGGAGGACATGTGATGTATTTTTACACGGAGGGTAAAAATAAGACTCCATGGAATGATGGAGACAGAGCTTGGCTTGCTGATACAGCTAATTGTGTAATACTTTTAGGTCTCTTGTCTGCATTGATCTTTGTTTCCCTGAGAGAGGCCTTCAGAGTCCCTTCTGTTAACTTGAGTGGAGGCTAAGTCCTGGCTCTCTCTCTGCTAGGTCATGTCATACTGTTGCTAACCCCATGCTATTGAACTGGACTGCAAGTGTATCCATGAAGTGTTTGCAAATGGATCAAGCTGCTGCTGCCTATTAACTTGTGAACTGAACTGCTGATTTCCAGACAAAGCAGATGGGAGTTGCTCCAAAAAACCTTTCTAAACCAGTCCATTTCCACTGTATTCTTTCTTTTTGACTACCTCTGGTGGGTTGTGGGTTACAAGGGAGGTAAAAGTGTTTAAGAACACGTGATTGTTGAAGGGAGGGTGGTAATGGGGGGAGGATGGGGAGGGGAAGCCCATATATAGAAGGGGAGGGGGAGGGATTGGGGGATTTTGGCCCGGAAACCGGGGAGGGGAATAACCATCGAAATGTAAATAAGAAATACTCAAGTTAATAAAGATAAAAAAAATGGTAAGTGAAGCTCACCGATCTCTAAGCCTAAACAGATAAGTTGTTCCCCAGGAAAAACAAATATATATTGAAGAAATAAAGTGTATCAAATTAGTCTTAAAAGAAAAAGAAAATAAGGTGTTAAAAAATGAAAGTTACAAATTTGAAGGACACTTACAGGTTAAAATTGAAAATACCATGAAGAACAATGCTGGAAGGACCAGAACCAGAGGCCAGATGCCCATAGATTGGTTCCTAACTAAATTGTCATCAGAGATGCTTCATTCCACAATTGATAGAAACAGATGCAGAGAACCCTGGGGAACCCTGCAAAACAGTCAGAAGGATTCTAGGAGCCAGAGGTGTTCAGAACACCACAAGAAACCAACAGAATCAAGAAACCTGGATTCATTGGGGATAGGGAGCCTACATAAGTCTACCCTTAATCTTCTGTAGGTTCTAACCTAGGTTATAGCTGGGTCCCTTGGTATAGGACTCCTAACAGAAGGAGCTGGGCTGTTTCTGAAGCTTATTGCTTACTTTTGGGACCATTTTTCTCTTACTAGGCCACCTTATTCAGTCTTAATATTAGAGAGGCAGTTAATCTTATTGTAACTTGGTATGCCACATTTTAAGATATTCCTGGGAGGAATGCTCTTTCCCAAAGAGAAACAGAGGCAGAGTGGATGGGGAAGGAGGAGTTGGGAAGGTGTTGGGGAGGTGGGGGAAGGAGGGAGAGAGGTCTGTGGTCAGGTGGTAATATATGAAAGAATAAACTCACGAGAAAAGGAAAGAAGATACCCTGGAGAAAAGCTCGGCCAGCCAGGGCTGAATTTCAGATTGAAAGTGGAAGAGTCAGCATGCATGAAGTTAATAGAAGAAAAGGGAGGCTCCATACACCCCATCCTCAGATATGCTTCTCTGTCCACACTTTGATTTTTCCCTCTTTCAGAGTCATTTATTTACTTCTGACCTTGAATAATCGGTAGGCATTAATTTTTGTGTTGCTTTTACCAAATTCCCGATAAGCAACTAAAAGGAGGAAGACTTTATTTTGGCTAACAGTATAAGAAGAGGCAATTATAGGGGCAGAAAACCATGGTGGCAGAAGGATGGGGGCACCTGCTCACAATCCTCCCTCTGCTCTCCTGGGGTCAGAAGCAGGGGAAAGCTAAGAAGCCAGGCAAGCTCTAGAACCTCATGCCCCATTCATCCACCCCCAACTGCCTCAGTAACCAAGGAGACTCCACTTCCAAAGGTTAGACAGCCTTCTGAACGGGCAGAGTGTGTACTCGATCACACTAGCCTGTCTGTATATTTTCCATTCAAACCACAGCAAAGTTCCTGTTGGTTTGTCATTCGGGTCATTTGTTTCTTATAGGAAAACTAATAAATATGATAAGAAACCCAGCACATTGATTAAACTCTAGGACTTTTACTGTGTTTAATTTTTGACACCTACGATAAGAAAACTAAGCAAGGTAGCAGCATTGTGAGAATATTTATTTTGGACATTTTGTTTCCTTTCTGAGTGAAAACAGAACAATGATAGAAGTGTACAGAAACCTGGTTTTTGTGATGGCTTTAAATAAAAATTTTTTTTATTTTTTTTTATTTTTTATTTATTTATTTATTTATTTATTTTTTAATTAACTTGAGTATTTCCTATACATACCTCAAGTGCCATTCCCCTTCCCGGCTTCCGGGCAAAATCCCCCTCCCCCATCCCCTTCCCCATGGGTGCCCCCTCCCAACCCTCCCCCCATTGCCGCCCTCCCCCCACAGTCCAGTTCACTGGGGGTTCAGTCTCAGCAGGACCCAGGGCTTCCCCCTCCACTGGCACTCTCACTAGGATATTCACCGCTACCCATGGGGTCAGAGTCCAGGGTCAGTCCATGTATAGTCTTCAGGTAGTGGCTCAGTCCCTGGAAGCTCTGGTTGCTTGACATTGCTGTACTTTTGGGGTCTCGAGCCCCTCCAAGCTCCTCCAGTTCCCTCTCTGATTCCCTCAACGGGGGACCTATTCTCAGTTCAGTGGTTTGCTGCCGGCACTCGCCTCTGCATTTGCTGCATTCTGGCTGTGTCTCTCAGGAGCGATCCACATCCGGCTCCTGTCGGTCTGCACCTCCCTGCCTCATCCATCCCGTCCAACTGGGTGGCTGTATATGCATGGGCCACATGCGGGGCAGGCTCCCAACGGGCGTTCCTTCAGTCTCTGTTTTAATCTTTGCCTCTCCCTTCCCTGCCAAGGGTATTCTTTTTCCTCATTTAAAGAAGGAGTGAGGCATTCACATTTTGATCATCCATCTTGAGTTTCGTTTGTTCTAGGGATCTAGGGTAATTCAAGCATTTGGGCTAATAGCCACTTATCAATGAGTGCATACCATGTATGTCTTTCTGTGATTGGGTTAGCTCACTCAGGATGATATTTTCCAGTTCCAACCATTTGCCTACGAATTTCATAAACTCGTTGTTTTTGATAGCTGAGTAATATTCCATTGTGTAGATGTACCACATTTTCTGTATCCATTCCTCTGTTGAAGGGCATCTGGGTTCTTTCCATTTTCTGGCTATTATAAATAAGGCTGCGATGAACATAGTGGAGCACGTGTCTCTTTTATATGTTGAGGCATCTTTTGGGTATATGCCCAAGAGAGGTATAGCTGGATCCTCAGGCAGTTCAATGTCCAATTTTCTGAGGAACCTCCAGACTGATTTCCAGAATGGTTTTACCAGTCTGCAATCCCACCAACAATGGAGGAGTGTTCCTCTTTCTCCACATCCTCGCCAGCATCTGCTGTCACCTGAGTTTTTGATCTTAGCCATTCTCACTGGTGTGAGGTGAAATCTCAGGGTTGTTTTGATTTGCATTTCCCTTATGACTAAAGATGTTGAACATTTCTTTAGGTGTTTCTCAGCCATTCGGCATTCCTCAGCTGTGAATTCTTTGTTTAGCTCTGAACCCCATTTTTTAATAGGGTTATTTGTTTCCCTGCGGTCTAACTTCTTGAGTTCTTTGTATATTTTGGATATAAGGCCTCTATCTGTTGTAGGATTGGTAAAGATCTTTTCCCAATCTGTTGGTTGCCGTTTTGTCCTAACCACCGTGTCCTTTGCCTTACAGAAGCTTTGCAGTTTTATGAGATCCCATTTGTCGATTCTTGATCTTAGAGCATAAGCCATTGGTGTTTTGTTCAGGAAATTTTTTCCAGTGCCCATGTGTTCCAGATGCTTCCCTAGTTTTTCTTCTATTAGTTTGAGTGTGTCTGGTTTGATGTGGAGGTCCTTGATCCACTTGGACTTAAGCTTTGTACAGGGTGATAAGCATGGATCGATCTGCATTCTTCTACATGTTGCCCTCCAGTTGAACCAGCACCACTTGCTGAAAATGCTATCTTTTTTCCATTGGATGGTTTTGGCTCCTTTGTCAAAAATCAAGTGACCATAGGTGTGTGGGTTCATTTCTGGGTCTTCAATTCTATTCCATTGGTCTATCTGTCTGTCTCTGTACCAATACCATGCAGTTTTTATCACTATTGCTCTGTAATACTGCTTGAGTTCAGGGATAGTGATTCCCCCTGAAGTCCTTTTATTGTTGAGGATAGCTTTAGCTATCCTGGGTTTTTTGTTATTCCAGATGAATTTGCAAATTGTTCTGTCTAACTCTTTGAAGAATTGGATTGGTATTTTGATGGGGATTGCATTGAATCTGTAGATTGCTTTTGGTAAAATGGCCATTTTTACTATATTAATCCTGCCAATCCATGAGCATGGGAGATCTTTCCATCTTCTGAGGTCTTCTTCAATTTCTTTCCTCAGTGTCTTGAAGTTCTTATTGTACAGATCTTTTACTTGCTTGGTTAAAGTCACACCGAGGTACTTTATATTATTTGGGTCTATTATGAAGGGTGTCGTTTCCCTAATTTCTTTCTCGGCTTGTTTCTCTTTTGTATAGAGGAAGGCAACTGATTTATTTGAGTTAATTTTATACCCAGCCACTTTGCTGAAGTTGTTTATCAGCTTTAGTAGTTCTCTGGTGGAACTTTTGGGATCACTTAAATATACTATCATGTCATCTGCAAATAGTGATATTTTGACCTCTTCTTTTCCGATCTGTATCCCCTTGATCTCCTTTTGTTGTCTGATTGCTCTGGCTAGAACTTCAAGAACTATATTGAATAAGTAGGGAGAGAGTGGGCAGCCTTGTCTAGTCCCTGATTTTAGTGGGATTGCTTCAAGTTTCTCTCCATTTAGTTTAATGTTAGCAACTGGTTTGCTGTATATGGCTTTTACCATGTTTAGGTATGGGCCTTGAATTCCTATTCTTTCCAGGACTTTTATCATGAAGGGGTGTTGAATTTTGTCAAATGCTTTCTCAGCATCTAATGAAATGATCATGTGGTATGTATTTGTGAAATTTTCTTCTAAACAAGCACGCACGCACACACACACACACATCAAGATAAGCAAAATGATGTCACTTTTTATATATGAAACATACAAAATTAAAAATAATATATCCTTCTGAATAGAAGAAAATATATACACAATATGATAACTGTCCTCATTTAGGCTCATCTTGTATAGAATTATTCACCAAATCATATCAGTAACAAGCAAGATATAAAAAGTGTCATACCAAGACCTGTACATGGATAGTCTTATTTAGCATGCAAGTCTGCACGTTAAGCACTGTCTTTTTCATGATTCAAGGAAAAATCATTCTTGAGAAATATTAATAGTTATTCATCATTGCATAGTAGCCATCCATTACTCCAAGATTCAGTAGACACGATCATCAGATTGTCAGAATGTGATGTTGTAAGCTCTGTAATTGCATAATTGCTCCAGTAGGGATTTAACCTAAAAGTGCCAAGTTGTGTGCAAACAATGCTCCACATTCCTAAGTTATTCCCATCAAATACACCCCGAAATATTTAATACAAGTACATTTTATAAATTGATTGTAGCATTACCCAGTAAACAATATTACTATATACATACACCAAAATGATAGACTCATTGTGTAGAGTTTTATAATAACCTTTACTATAGTATAAGATCACTCAGCCAAGAGCCCAAGGATCCTACATTCTAAATTTATGTATCTACCTTATATACTTCAGGTGAATACCTTTCCAGGGTTCAGGTGTTAGCCACTCATGTCCAGGGTGACAGGGCTGTTAAATACCTCTGTGCTTTTAAGAAGTGAAGGTTTCAGGGGCTCATGAACTCAGAACAGAAATATAGTTGAAGTTTCCTTAAAATTTGAATATTCCCTCAGAATTTGCTGTCATTGTGATATGCCAGAGGCTGAGAGCAACAGGGCCACACAATTCAGGACAGACCGTTCTGGTCTGCAAGAGGAAACGACTCTCTTCACTGAGGGTGAGCTCAGAGCAGGAGTTTCATCTTAGTGATACCATGCTGATGAAAGAACTCTATTTCAAAATAGACTAACTAGGCAGATGTTTTAAAACTATGTTATTTGTTTATTGTTTCATGTGTGTGAATATTTTGGCTGTATTCATGGAGATACCCATGGATGTGTGAACTGGAAAATGAAACTCGGGTCATTTGGAAGACCAACTATGGCCTTGAATAATCTCTGAGCTATTTGTCTATCCCAAATAAGAAAAAAAGATTATCATTATTTTAGCCACAAGAGTCTGTATATTTTCATAACCTATAAAATCAACCTCTGACAGCCATACCTCAAACAAATGTCAGGTTAAAAGCAATTTAACTCAGAATTTACAAAAAGGCTACTAAAACACTATCTTAGTATAGTAAGATAGAATTCCCCTAAAACCCTTCCCCACACCTGGGAATATATAGACTCAGTTGGCAGAGAGAGAGAGAGAGAGAGAGAGAGAGAGAGAGAGAGAGAGAGCTGGAGCGATTGGAGCGAGAGGGAGAGGGAGAGGGAGAAAAAGAGAGAGAGAGGATTAATTTAATAGGAACTTTGGTATGGATCTAGGTTGCAGAGACTAAGGATAAACATGTTCAAAATCTATTGTATTAAGTTGTCAAAAATTAATAATAAAACAGTATACTAAAAAGCATAACACAAAATACCATCTAAGTGCTTTGGATTAAGGAGGATCAATAACAGTATCAGAAATCAAGTCATTTTCATGGGTCCGTGTGATATACAAGAAACACGAATGAGCCACTTGTCAGTGTAAAATCTTTGTAAAGGAATTGAATTCAAACTGAAGATAAAAATGTCAGCAGCTTTTTCATAGTCTGTTATTACTGCTTATCCTATTTTGCCATCAGAATAATTTAACTCAGAGAGCTTTATTTTCATCAGACATGATGTCTACACTCCAAATAATGACAGTACATATCCTTTCTTGAAATATTTTATGGACTATTGCATATTTAGACCTCAGTGATCCCTCAAGTTATCCCCGATGGCAGGTCTAGAGTTTGTCCAACTCTCAAATCTCCTGAGTCTTAAGTCATAGATCACATTCAGACACTGATGTTTTGTCTCCAGTTTATTGCATTCGAAAATAATGTAAACTCCTTTTGCTCTTGAAAAGACAGTTTTAAATCAGCCTAAAATACTATTACACTGCAGCCTCTCACTGGCTGAAGCAGCATTGTGCATTAAGAGGACATCTGCATTGAGCTTCATTACACAGTGTAGATTATTTCTCTGAAAGGTTAAAACTAATTCAGCTCCTAGCAGTGGATAGGAGTAGGCACAATTGCCTCTGTCCAAGGACACTCATGTAAATCAAATGTTAATTTCATCTCTGTAAGGTGCCATTAAAATGGCCATAAGCTGTCAGCCCACATTTTAGCCTTTGAAGACAACATGAGTTTAAGTACTCTGGTATATCCTTGGCCTTCTGCTCACTAAGGGAGTTTCTATTCGGGAGCATTTTACTGCCAAGGTCTGCCCATCTTTCCACTCTTCAAAGTAATATCCAGTAAGGGAAAAGTCTTAATTGGTGGTAGCACACGAAGCAGAAGCCCAGGGCCCATATTATACATGTTAGGATATAAGATACTTGGCTTAAAACAGATTCTACAAATAGAGTTTATCTCTAAGGTGTATAAAGTTGTAGGAATTAGAGAAGGTTTGAAAGAGCCGAAGAGGCTTGCAACCCCATATGAACAACAATGTCAACCAACCAGAGCTCCCAGGGACTAAACCACCAACCAAAGAGTACACATGGATGGACCCATGGTTCCAGCTGCATATGTAGCAGAGGATGGCCTTGTTGGGCACCAATGGAAGGAGAAGCCCTTGGTCCTGCCAAGGCTGGATTCCCCAGTGTAGAAGAATGTCAGGGGGGCAGGAAGAGGGAGTGGATAGGGAGGGGAACACCCTTATAGAAGAAGGAGTGGGGGATGGGATAGGGGGCTTATGTCCGGGAAACCGGGAATGGGAATAACATTTGAAATGTAAACTTAAACAATCCAATAAAAGAAAAAAAGATAAGAAGGAATTATTTATATACAACACAAAATATTTTGCACATAGTCAAAGAGACAATGATGATTAAAATCAAAACTGTGTTAAGTGGTATGATAAAAATGTTCTTATGGCTAAGACTTTTTATAGTAGAATATTGGATGGAAACTTTTGAAATTTGGGTACTCACTTAAAAAAATACTGAATATCATTCAGAAGTGATTGAGCAATGATGTAACTAAGAATTCATCTCTAATGCCCATACCTTGCTGTTTCACTGAGATATTTCATGTTAGAGACACTGACAATGTTAGAAAATCTGGATATTACTTAAGAAACTGGGTGATAGTTATTTGGAACATGTTGATATCACCTAACTTTCCAGATTGGCACAATAAATGTTCTTCTCTAATATTATAGTATTAGCAATACACTAAAATTACCAGGGATGATAAGTGCCGAAAGGAATTATTAGAATTACAGTCTTGGCATTGAAATTTAGGTATTGACTAAATTTATCAAAATAGAGATTATGATAAAATATGGAAAAATTAAAAACTACCAAAACTCTATATAAGTTTTATTACAGACAATACAGGTATGTTTGACACCTGAAACACCCATCAGTAAAAGTTTAGAGGGGCACAGAACACAGAGACTGAAGACCCAGCAATTTAAAGAAACCAGAGACAAGGACACACTCTTTATAGAAGTGCAAACAGAGGGAGAAGCAATCTTGGCACATCTTAATGAACTGTGTAGAAATTGAGGGTACACATGAAATTAAAAAATTATATGACGAGTAAAAAACAAGCCCAGGAAATGACAAAACAATTAGATATAATCACTCTTGAAAAAGTAAAAACACATGGAATTGGAACTTATTTCAGAGTTCTAAAGGAAATCCATTTGCATATAATTTTGTCCTGAGTGTAAAGCCCTTAAAAATTAACAAGGGGAGAGATTTTTTATTATATTTTTTTTCTTAGAAGCAACCACTGAGAATTAGTTATAGACAATTCACATTAAAAAAAGTTAAAGAGTTTACTTTGGGAATAAAGAAATTATTCTAGAGAAAAACTATAAAAATATAAAATGATGTGTACTGCCTTGCTAAGCTTAAACCAGAGAACTAATTAAGCAAAAATATTGTTAGTAGAATCCATTACAGCCTGGTGGGCACAGCAGTGGGTACAAACTAAAGACTGTGACTGTTTCTCACCCAGAGTCCATTAACAGTTAATAGTTCAGCAGGGAGTGTAAGGCTGTGTGCCCCTCTGATCAGAATAGGAAATAGTTCAAGCCAGTCTGTCGCAGAGAGATAACATAGTAAAATGATTTAGGAGGAGGGAGTTAAACGGGATATTAAGAGACAAGACAGGGTAGGTAGAAGTAAGGAAAAATACACAGAATACCTGAATGAAATTGTCAACAAATTTAATGAAAATGTTTAAAATACTGGAAAGATGAAAAGGAGATGATAATGCTTTGTGAAGGCTGATGAACCAGCCTGCCTCCATCTTGGACTTGAAGGCAATCTTTTAGTAAATAGAAACAAGATTCATCCCTGATTATGATTAAATTTGTGTTTCCAAAGTTTGGGGAATGTGACACTGTAACCATAGCAAAAAATGGTTCTGTATTGTATGTTCCAGGAAAGGACACCTATGCCTCTGCTTCAGAAATTTGTTAGGACCACATCGTTGTGATTTGTTATGACAACGTTGTTATGACCACCTTCTGCTATAGTCATAGGTCAGTGCCCTGCTCAGCCATCATCAGAGAAGCCTCTTGCTTCTGTGGATGAAAACAAGTGCAGAGACCCAACCTTGTAAAATGTGCATAAATAAGAGGTCTTGGAACAGTCAATTTTACACAGGGCGTCTCCCTCAAAACCCTCACCTCAGTGAACTCTGAGGACAAGGATGTAGAATGATTCTAACAGCCAATGAAGATGGACCACACCAAGGAAAAATTATCTGACAAAACTGGGCTGATGCACACATGAACTCAAAGAGACTCTGACAGCATACACTGGGTTTCCATGGGTCCAAGCCAGAGAGCACTCCAGAACTTAGAGTAGGAAGTCACATCTCTAACCAAGAAACTATCTCCAACTGATGTTTGTTTGCAAAAATTAGCTTTCTCCAAAGGAATCTTATTTTGTATACAATCCACAAGTAAGGGTAGGTATAACTCCTAAAAGTTGATGACTGACTCCAAATCAAATGAATGTAATTTGGGAACATTATTTATAATAAGATTAAGATTATTAATTTTATAATTCTGTGTCTGAGAATTTCTTTTTACCTTACTAGTCTTTTTTGTTATATATTATGATTTCTGATTTTAATAGGTTTCAGCGTGTGTGTGTGTGTGTGTGTGTGTGTGTGTGTGTGTAGTCCTTTTTGTGTATATACCTTTGTGCTTTTTTCTTTTTAGTTTATTCTATTCTGGTTTGTTTGTTCAATTTGCCTCTTTTGAGAGAGAGAGAGAGAGAGAGAGAGAGAGAGAGAGAGAGATAAAGCATTGAGTTGGATGGTTAGGGGAGAATGAGCTAAGAGAGGGGTAGCTTTCACCATAATATACTGTATGAAAAACGTAGTGTCAATAAAAATAAATAAAATATGATATTGCTACAGGAATTCTATAATAATGAAGTAATAAACCATTAGTTAAAATGTCTGTCCCATCACAAACATCATGGCTCCCAAAACCCAACTTTCATAGTTATATGATGTGAGTTCTCAATAAAGAGCACACAACTGAGGAATAAGTATTTTCACTGACTAACCTTTTCAACTCTTGCATCTTATTACTTCACATTAGTACTCTGTGTGGTTTCGTTTACACTGAGCCAGACTTTAGATGGTAAAGGAATGAATATAGAACCTTGGAAGTTGTTCTTAACAGTTCAGGACCTTCTGATGCTTCATATATTTTCAAGTATTGTAAAGGCTTAAAATGACTGATTTCATTATTCTTTAAGAATTTTACCAATATATTTTGCTAACTATAGATCGTCAATTAACCACTGAAGATATTGTTCTTAGTATTTGATAATACCTGTTTAGGTGCTTACACAGAATACAGGAACTTTGCTATTTTATCTTTAGTACAGAGGAAATTATGTTTTAAAACAATAAAAATAAAGAATGAAAAATCCACAAATAAGTAATATAAGTAGCAGCAGAATTTTGAAATGTAGTTAATGTAGTCCCTGGCAAGGTATGTCAAGTAAATCAGTAAAAATGTATTTTTACAATTGAGTTTGTGTGTGTGTGTGTGTGTGTGTGTGTGTATTTGTGAGAGAGAGAAAAAGAGAGAGAGAGAGAGAGAGAGAGAGAGAGAGAGAGAGAGAGAGAGAGAGGTGATGGGGGAGAGCTGGTTCCTACAGCAATCCCAGCTTTCTAGATTGTTTAAGACAGGGTCTATGTTTCATTCTTCATTGTTGACTACAATAGCCAGTGAGCCTGTGAAGGAACAAGAGCTTCTGTAGATGGTCCTGACTCTGCTCCCATTTTTCAGTAGAATCTCTGGGATTATAGACATATACTACAGTGCTCATCTTCATGTATGTTCTAAAGATTCAGACTCAAGTTCTTCTGCTGTGTAGCAGACAGTTTTAAGTCTTCGCCATCTTTCACGTAAAAATGATATTTGTTTTGAAAAAAGCTTCATTTGCATATGAGAAAATTGAATATGTGCATATGTGAACATTAGCTTTACATACAAAGCAAAGAGCAAGGGCCAAAACTTTCAGATGAGTAAATTCGTATCCTAAGAAAGTGAAGTCAACAGGGAAAAGAGAAACCCAAAGTGGGAAATGATGACGTCAGGCACATTACACAGGAGAAGGATCATGCAGGATTTCAAAAACTGTGAAACGGAGCCCTTCTTGAAGGTTTGCCTTTTAACACTTTGTAATGACGTTGGCATTGTGTGAAGAAGAAATTATGAGGCGGCAAGCACAGACTGCTTTGAATAACGGACTGGAGTCTCTAAACAAAGAACTTGGAGATGCTGTGGGTAAAATATGCTCACATGAGGGATATTTATTACATTACAGGCATAAACCCAGCCAAATATCCAAAATGTAGAAGAAAATAATAGCTACAGTAGTAGTTCTGAAAAGAGTGACTCTTGAGATAAAAGGAAGGAAGAGTGAACCACCGTCGGGGGCTGAGACAAACAGGAAGTGGAATCGCAGTAGATGGCTAAGTGCTGAAAAGTGCGGTGAGGATGAGAAGAAATGGAGTTGCCACGTGGAATGGGAACGCTACTGCAGGATGGCTTGAGTGCACTACTGTGAGAAATTGTATTTGCTTTTGCTAAGGAGCAATTGAGTAACTGTGTAAGTGGCTTTCCTATAGAGGCTGAAAGAAGCTGTTTTCTGTCCAAAACCTGATATAAATTTTAAAATACATGTTTCTTAATTTCAAGGGTATGTACACAGTTGTACACACACACACACACACACACACACACACACGCATGTATGAGCATGCGCGCGCACACACACACACACATACACACACACATGCACGCACGCACGTATGCGCATGCGCGCGCGCACATGCGCACACACACACACACACACATGCATGCACTCATGCTCATATACAGCCCCGCACGCATGAACGCAGGCATGCACACGCACTTGCACATGCACACACACAGGGTTTTAAACATTGAAAACATTTCCATAAACATTTCCTTTAGAATTCTTGACTGTTTACTCTTCCTTTCTATCTGTTTTTTTCATTCACTTAGGTATCTTCACCATTTCATTCCTTCCTACCTACCTTCCTTCTTTCCTTCTTCCCTTCCTCCATCCATACCTCCTTGTTTCCTCCATCCATCTTTCTTTCGTTCTTTTGTTTTGTGTGCCTGTTTGTCATCTGTCTGTCTTCTTTTCAAGTCAAGGTTTCTCTGTGTAGCCCCAGCTGCCCTATCACTCACTCTGTACACCAGCCTGGCCTCAAACACAAGGATCCACCTGCCTCTGCTTCCCCAGTGCTGGGATAGAAGGAAAGGTATGAATCACCACAGCTTAGCACTGGAATTTCATTTTACATAATGCTTATAGCACTGACAACTCAAAAGGGAATCTGATACACAGTAGGACAATAAATATTGTGTATAATAGCCATTTAAACATCACTTTTGTTATAAATAAATTTCTAATAAGATAATAATGTTACAAATGAAGACAGCTGTTTGTTTGATCTTAGACTTTTATGTACCATGGCACATAATACTCAGATTACTGGACATAGTTTCTTTTTAAAAGTATACTTAATACATATCATCTAATTCTCAGTTCTTCAATATATTAAATAAGTATTATTATAGTATATAATTCCTAGTTTGCTTAAAATAAGATAATATCTATAAATCCCACAATTGCACTTCTTTTCATATTCTGAAATTATGTGAATGCTCAATCTTTATTATAAAATATTTTTTCTAACACAACTTAATTGGATTAGACTGAAACAAGATTTTCACATTCAGAGTTCTAGTTTGACTCCAAAATGGTACTTGGAAAAAATATCTAGATTTTCAGATATCTGAGGTTTTGAATCCAATTGTTAAAAAACTATATGTCTTAGAAAATCATAAAACCATAGGTTAAATTTTGCAGCTCTACCTTAAGAGTACATTATTGGGTAGCAATGAAGGGAAGAAAGATTGAAAGAAGGCAGTAGGCCTTGACTTCATGCAAGATTTTAAGTGAAATTGAGTGTTCTCAAGATATTAGATACTTCTCTTTCTTTTGTATAGTTAAACAGCTATGTTTCTAACCCACATTTTTAAGACATGAAATCAGGGGTGACTTTTAAGCTCACTAAATTATTCCCTCATTAATTGCGGCTGGAAAAAAATGGATAAAGTGATTTAAACCAACATGAACTTTCATGAAATTTCAGTAATTATTGCAATAACTTTGGAGGGAAATTAAATTGTCCATCCAGTAGGCAATGAACTCACACTCAGCATCCCCATGAATTCACAGGTGTGAACTGGTCACAAAGAAATAATTGGGAGAACTCCAAACCCATGAGAATGCAAGGGAATGTTATTTTTTAAGAGGACATGAAGCCAAATATCTGGCATTTAATCTTGATTCAATCCATGAAAATATGTCAGTGTACCTCTGCTATTTTTGCAGATAGTAATTATGATTTTTTGTCTCCATTCTTAGGTTCTTTTTCCCACAAGAAAGCTATATTTAGGAAAATTCAACACTGTGTTATGTTTCTCTCTCTCTCTCTCTCTCTCTCTCTCTCTCTCTCTCTCTCTACCCCCCGACTCTGTGTGTGTGTGTGTGTGTGTGTGTGTGTTTGTGTGTTCCTCTCTGTGTGTGTTTGGTGTATCTTCCTGTCAGTCTGTTCTTTCTGACTCTTAAAAAAAAAACTAAACAAAAAAAAAAAAACTTCTTTTAGGCCTCAGGTATTTCTATAATTAAACCAAAGTGATAACGTGTATTTGGAAATGAATATGAGTTTAGAAAAAGCATTTATTAATTTGTATATGTGGGCATATCTTTAATTCTAGAACACCATGAGAACTGCATCTAAAAACTTCTCAATGGCTGCCTTCCAGTCTTCCAATCTTCAGCAAACATCACTCATAGTCCCCTGATAGTCAAGACTCACTGTCTGCCATAACGGTGGGGCTCTTGGCAGAAGACTCTCCCTAAGCATGGGACTTTGGGAGCCACAGCCTGGGGCTATGTTGGAATAGTAGTTGAGTTTCCATCCTGCCAGAGAGCCCCGAGCTTCCATTGGCAGTGATGTGTCCCTGCCTAGGCAAGCACTCCTGCTTGTAAGGGAGCCGGAAAAGCTCCTACAGAGCTGTAGGAAGTAAATACAAGTGTCAAGCTCAACAGCTGATGCTCAGCTGTGACCTCAGGTATCTTTCCAAAACTTAGAGTCATGTGCTCTTGGAGCACCTAAGTCAATTTGGTAAATCTTAGAAATCTTACGACATTTTTAACTCATTAATTTTTGAAGAATGTTAGTGAAATGAACTATTTTTTTCATTAACCATGAAAATTAACTTATTTTACAGAAAGGTCAAATAAAGATCTACGGTATGTTGTTCACAAACACACACACACACACACACACACAAACACACACACACACTTAAAAGTAAACCTGTAAATAACTGTAGACATAAACCATAACATTCCCCACTTACTTGCTCACGCACAACAAATCCTATCAACCCCTTATGAGATCTTTACTGTGGTGGTTTGAATCGGAACTGCCCCAGCTATGCTCAATTATTTGAATGATTTGCTTCCAAGCTAAGAATATCACTGCAATCAGGCTTTCCAACCACAGAGTCTTCGTATTATACTCAGTTTGGTTTCTTCCCTTCCTGGGTGTGGATGAGAACCTCTCAGCTTCTTGCTCCTGTTGCCATGTCTGATACTTCCTTTGCCCATTTGACCCACACAGAAAAGATTCTTGTCTCTCTGGATCCACAAGCCAAAATAAATCCTTCTATTTTTTGCTTTTGGTCATTGTATTATATCACTGAAAAAGAATACATATAGCTTTCACACACTTTTCATGTTTTCTTAAAACCCTAGGTTTCCTAGATTTAACACTGAAACTTTGTGGAGCATCACTAATCTGTCTGATGCGGGCTCTCCACAGTCTTCCTGTTAGGAGAGATGATTTAATATCCACCAGAGTCCTAAATGCGTCTGTAGTTGCATGTTCGCTGATCTGATTACTATTACACTGCCTACTTTAAAAGAATAATATCAATACCTATTTATAACTCCCTAGTTTACTAGTACTAACATATTGTCAATCATTCCTGATTAATGGGATGAATAAATTAATGAATACTTAATATTTTAAGCTAGGGGGTCTAGTGAAAATCAAAGAAAACTATATTTGTAATGATTCAGGTCATGCCTCTACAATTTTAAATATTATATCACCTTATGAAACATTAACTATACTTACTACATGAATTTAATGTGCACACCATAACCAGGGTTGCCTACACACAGATGGTTGTAGGTCAGCACGTTCAATTGGTTACTTCTCACTTGCAGAGATGAAACACTGAGAACAAAGACAGTTTCTAGAAAGAAGACTATTTTGACTGGGGTTACAGAGGAATAAAATCAGTCTTATGGTGGAGGAGGCATAACAGCCAGCAGCTGGAACAAGAACAAAAAGACTACATCTTCAGTACAATGCTGAGAGACTGAACTGGAAGTGATATCAGGCTATGGATTCTAGAATCCCATCCCAGAGAGCACACACATTAATCATATCACACGAATTCCACTGATTTTATTCAGACATACACATGTGAATTTGTTCTATTTCTTATGAAAGTATTTTAAACCTTTTTCATAGGTGGCTGTATACAATTGTCTATTATATATTGCATTTATATGTTTATGTGTACAATAATATTATGTATAGATTTTTACGTTTCTTTTTCATATATAACAGACCCACATGATCCTACTTATTTCTCTCTTCTGATGATGCTTCTCATAATGATTCCTGAGTTTTAAGTATTAGCATATTCTTTGCTTTATTTCTTATTTATTTCTAGATATGTTAATTGTTTTCTTTTGTCAATTTGACCCAAATATAGACATACCAGAGAATGGGACATTGTACTTGAGGAAATTCTTCCGTAAATTTACAAGTGGGATGTCTATTTGGCAATATCTTATTTGGTAGTTCGTTCAGTCAGGAGAGTACAGTTCGCTGGAGGCTTTCCAAAGGTATGTCGGCATGAGCTGTATGAAAAGGTAGATGAACAAGCCAGGGACAAAGCAAGCCATTTAGCAGAGTCCTGGGTTAGTTTCAACTTCCGTTCCCACTCCAACTTCCTGGCTTGAGTTCTTTACTTGTCTTTCCTTGATGATGCATTCTGTAAGCCAAATAAACCCTTTCCTCACCAAAATTGTAAGATCCTGATGTTTATTGTAGTGAGAGGAGCCTCCCTACAATACTAGATATGGGAGGTAAAGAATTCATCTTACTGTATTTAGCTTTATTGTAACATACTGCTTATAATGTTAAGAATAAATAATATCAATAGCATTCCCTTGTGAAAAATTTTAACCAGAAACTAAGAAATTTTACCCATCTTCTCCCCAAGCTTGGATTTTTGTTAACTTCCCCTCTATATTTTTGGATTGTCTACTTTCAGGAATGAACACTGGTTTCAGGAGAAACTTGAAAATAACAGACAAATCCAACCTTGTCTAAGGATAAGTGACCGAAATGACACTTCGGTAAAGTCAGCATTGACTTGGTATAATAAAGACATTGCTTACTGACGTGGATTCCAAGCTTTTCACGAGCATTTGCTTAGCTACCTTTTCTTGGTGAAGTTTAGTGCTACTTGCCTAGAAAGGATACTACAGAGAGCTGGTCTTTGCCTACATTAATTCACGATCAACACCTCTTCTAAAATATCTTCCCAGAGAGCAGTGAACTCTAGAAAACTCCCCAATTAAGGATCCCTGTTCCCTTGTTAACAATTAAAAATTAAATTGAAAACTGATAAACAGAGGTGTGCATGTATCTCTGTATAGTGATATAGAACCCTTTGGTATGTGCCAAGGAATGGTATGGACGGGTCACATGATGGCTACATTCCATTCTTTTCAGTATAATGTGAATTGATTTCAATGTAGACACAGTAATTTTCACTCCCACCAGCAAGGTGTAAGAGAGGAGGCAAAAATATCAATAAAATAATAAAAAGTCCCACAAATAAAAAGCTCAGAGCCTAATGGATTCAATGCCAAGTTCTTAAAGGACTTCAAAGAGCTGACAATAGAACTATTCAAATTATTCCATAAAGCAGAGAAAGGAAGTCTTCAGAAGTGGTTTTGCAAAGCCAGTATTAAACTGAAAACAGAACCACTAAAAGACAATAACAAGAAAAGAGAAGGGGCCTAAGGATCATCTATTACTATTTTTTTTGCCAGTTCAGTTTAGCATCATATCAAATTGCCTTCTAAATAATTACCTATATGCACAGACTACCTCTCAATCTCCATAAGAGTTGTTTCTTTTGGCAGTGGATGGTGGTTACTAAGGAGACTTGCTATTTGTCAAGTTGCCAGTGCTCATGGGATACAGAGGGAGAGAGAGAGAGAGAGAGAGAGAGAGAGAGAGAGAGAGAGAGAGGGAGGGAGGGAGGGAGGGAGGGAGGGAGAGAGAGAGAGAGAGAGAGAGAGAGAGAGAGAGAGAGAGAGAGAGAGAACTTGAAAAACAACAGGAGTGAAATGGTGTATTAATGACAGATCCCACAGCTGTGATTGCTTGCAAAACCTATTACAAGGCAAAACTATCTTGGGCATTGTGAACTTTTGATCTTCCTTCTTCTTAGGCTTCCTACGATCGTTGAATTTTTTCATAGGTACTCCAAGCTTTGGGGTTATAACCACTTATCGGTGAGTGCATACCATGTGTGTTCTTTTGTGACTGGGCTACCTCGATCAGAATGATATTTTCTAATTCCAACCTAAGAATTTCATGAAGTCATTGTTTTTGATAGCTGAGTAGTACTCCATTGTGTAAATGTACCACATTTTCTGTATCCATGCCTCCATTGAAGGACATGTGGATTCTTTCCAGCTTCTGGCTATTATAAATATGGCTGCTTTGAACATAATGGAGCATGTGTCTTTGTTATATGTTGGAGCATCTTTTGGGTATATGCCCAGGAGTGGTATAGCTGGGTCCTGAGGAGTACTATGTCCCATCTTCTGAGGAACTGTCAGATTGATTTCCAGAGTGGTCGTACCAGGTAGCAGTAGAACCAACATCAGAGGAGTGTTCCTTTTCCTCCACATCCTCTCCAGCATCTGCTGTCACCTGAGTTTTTGATCTTAGCCATTCTAAGATGTGAGGTGGAATCTCAGGGTTGTTTTGTTTTGCATTTCCCTGATGACCAAGATACAATTCAGAAACCACATAAAGCTCAAGAAGAGGGAAGACAAAAGTGTGAATGCTTCAGTCCTTCTTAGAAGGGGAACAAAATATTCAAGGGAGGAATTACAGAGACAAAGTGTGGAGCAGAGAATAAAGGAAAGGCCATCCAGAGACTGTCCCGCCTGAGGATCCATCCCATATACAGACAGTAAACCCAGACACTACAGCAGATGCCAAGAAGTGCTTGCTGTTAGGAGCCTGGTATAGCTGTCTCATGAGAGGTTCAACCAGAACCTGACAAATACAGATTTGAATGCTCGCTGCCAACCATTGGACTAAGCACTGGGTCCCCAATAGAGAGTTAGAGAAAGGACCGAAGGAGCTGAAAGAGTTTGCAACCCCAAAGGAAGAACAACAATATTAACAAACCAGGTACCCCAGAGCTCCCAGGGACTAAACCACCAACCAAAGAGTACACATGGAGCAACCCATGACTCCAGTCTCATATGTAGCAGAGGTTGGCATTGTTGGGCAGCAGTGGGAGGAGTGGCCCTTGGTTCTGTGAAGGCTCAATGCCCCAGCATAGGGGAATGCCTGGGGGGTAAAGCTGGAGGGAGTAGGTGGGTGGTTGGGGGAACATCATTATAGAAGCAAGGGGAGAGGGAATGGAATAGGGTGTTTCTGGAGGGGAAACCAGGAAAGGGGATAACATTTGAAATGTAAATAAAAAATATCCAATAAAATTAATCTAAAGGAAAAAAACAAAGAAGGCAAAACTAGCCAGCCAGATCACATGATCAAATTATTTGTAATGTTGTGAGGAACGTTTTCATTGATTTCTATAGTGGCTCCTTTAATTTCCACCTATAGTATATAAGTATTTTACCCTTTATACTCTATACATGGTTAACTGGATTTGTTATTGTTTTATTAATGATAACCATTCAGACTTAGATGAGAAGGTATTTAAATGTAGTTTTGACTTCATTTTCATGATAAAAATGTTAAATATCTTAAAGCATATTCACGTATTTTGGGCTATTTGTACTTCCAGTGAACATTGCTTGCTTACTTTATTTAACCATTCATTGATTGTATTTGTGTTATCTTAAGTCATTTTCTCGTCTTTACATATAATATAGATATATTATATATTAATATTTGTGTATTAATTTTCCATCAGAAGGCTAACTAGCAAACATTTTATACTATCTTTTAGGCTATTTTTGTAATGAAATTTCTTTCTTCCTTTTTTTTTTAAGTGTGAGCTTTTGAATTTAGCACAGTTCTATTTGTCAACAAATGTTATTTTCTTAACTTTTAAATTCCAACTTTGACACTCATTGCCTATGTCTATATCTTTTATAGAATTATTTTATCAGTTAGCTCATAGACTAGTAGGCTTCTATATTCTGCTTACTGATAATTGTTTTATGAAAAAGCTGCATCAGGTTGCGTGTATATTATATATTATATTTTATTGTATTATATTTATTATGTCCTTCTCGAGATGGTCCTCTTAGTAAATGTAATCACCTTATTTACCATTTTTAGACTTATTATTCTATAATATAGGCACAATCCATTTTTGACTCTTGGTTGTTTGGTGCATGATTTTTAAGTGCTTTCATTTTAATCTTTGTGTGTCTTTGCTAGTAGAGTGTGTTTCTTGCAGGGATTAAATAATTAAAACCTTGTTGTAAATCTAATCTCTAAACTATCATTTATTTTACTATTCCACAGTAATTTTAATTTTAATTTCTCACATTAGAGAGACTAAGCACTCTCGAAATGCAATTCCACTCTTTTCAGGATTCAAAGTTGGAAATAAATACTTTCTTTTATTTTTGTGATGATAATTTTATTCATTCCTTTGCCTATTCTCTTTCGCCTATCCACACACTCCTCCTTGCTCTCTTTTAAATTTCTATTCTCAGTTTCACTAATCGCTGTTACATTCATATAGAAAGGTAAGTATAGATTCCTAAAAATAACCTTCTCAGTCTACATTTAATTTTGGACATCCAAATGCTGTGGACATCTCTGGGGAAACTTAGTTACCTCTAGGTGTGTGTGTGTGTGTGTGGTGTGTGTGTGTGTGTAGTGTGGTGTGTGTGTATGTGTGGTGTGGGGTGTGTGTGTAGTGTGGTGTGTCTGTGTGTGTGTAGTGTGGTGTGTGTGTAGTGTGGTGTGTGTGTGTAGTGTGGTGTGTGTGTGTAGTGTGGTGTGTGTGTGTATGTGTGGTGTGTGTGTGTGTAGTGTGGTGTGTGTGTATGTGTGGTGTGGGGTGTGTGTGTAGTGTGGTGTGTGTGTGTGTAGTGTGGTGTGTGTGTGTGTAGTGTGGTGTGTGTGTGTGTGTAGTGTGGTGTGTGTGTGTGTGTAGTGTGGTGTGTGTAGTGTGGTGTGTGTGTGGTGTGTGTGTGTGTAGTGTGGTGTGTGTGTGTGTGGTGTGGGGTGTGTGTGTAGTGTGGTGTGTCTGTGTGTGTGTAGTGTGTTGTGTGTGTAGTGTGGTGTGTGTGTGTAGTGTGGTGTGTGTGTGTAGTGTGGTGTGTGTGTGTGTGGTGTGGGGTGTGTGTGTAGTGTGGTGTGTCTGTGTGTGTGTAGTGTGTTGTGTGTGTAGTGTGGTGTGTGTGTGTAGTGTGGTGTGTGTGTGTATGTGTGGTGTGTGTGTGTGTAGTGTGGTGTGTGTGTATGTGTGGTGTGGGGTGTGTGTGTGTAGTGTGGTGTGTGTGTATGTGTGGTGTGTGTGTGTGTAGTGTGGTGTGTGTGTGTAGTGTGGTGTGTGTGTGTGTGTAGTGTGGTGTGTGTAGTGTGGTGTGTGTGTGTGTGTAGTGTGGTGTGTGTGTGTAGTGTGGTGTGTGTGTGTGTGTAGTGTGGTGTGTGTAGTGTGGTGTGTGTAGTGTGGTGTGTGTGTGTAGTGTGGTGTGTGTGTGTGTGTAGTGTGGTGTGTGTAGTGTGGTGTGTGTAGTGTGGTGTGTGTGTGGTGTTTGTGTGTGTAGTGTGGTGTGTGTGTGTGTGTGTGTGTGTGTGTGTGTGTAGGCCTCATACTGTTTCTCTTTCCTATCCACTTTACCATTTCTGTTGTTGTCCCTGTTCTGCTCACATTTAAGCAGACATCTAGTGAGACTTCATGGGTATAGTTTCTTACAATACAACCTTACAGTCAATTCCATGATCCTCTGGCTCATACAGTGTTTCACTGCCTCTTCTACAATGTTCCTTGAGACTTTTGTGCAGGAATTTTATTTTTTATTTTTTGTAGATATGTTCTTTGGGACTGGTCTCCAGAAACCTGGGTTTTGATTAGTTGTGGTTTTAAAAGATTTCTGCCTATTGTAAAGAAAATCAACTTTTTTATTGGATGTTTTATTTATTTACTTTCAAATGTTACCCCCCTTTCCTGGTTTCCTCTCCAGAAGAAACCCCCTATCCCATCCCTGCTTCTATGAGGTCACTCTCCCAATCACCCTCACCCTTCCTCCTCCCATGTCCCAGCATTTCCCTTCACTGGGGCATCGAGCCTTCACAGGACTAAGGACCTCTCCTCCCATTGATGTCTAACAAGGCCATCCTCTCCTATGTATGTGGTTGGAGCCATGAGCTCCATGTGTACTCATTGGTTTGTGGTTTGGTCCCTGGGAGCTCTGGTTAGTTTATATTGTTTTTCTTCCTTTGAGCTACAAATCCCTTCATCTCCTCCAGTCCTCTCTCTAACGACTCCATTGAGGACCCAGTGCTCAGTCCAATGGTTGGCTTTGAGCATCCACCTCTGTATTTGTCAGACTCTGGCAGAGTCATTCAGGAGACAGATCAAAGACCACATGAAGGTCAAGGAGAAGGAAGACCAAAGCATGGATACTTCAGTCCTTCTTAGAAGGGGGAACAACACACTCAAGGGAGAATATACAGAGATAAAGTGTGGAACAGAGACTGAAGGAAGGGCAATCCAGAGACTGATCCACCTGGAGATGTATCCCATACACAGAAACAAAACCCAGACACTAATTCAGATGCCAAGAAGTGCTTGCTGACAGGAGTCTGATAAATTATCTTGATGAAGGATGAGGAAGACAGTTATCTGTGAGAATAAGGACAAATGTTTAGTGAACTTAGCGATTATACTGGTTTAGTAAATGGGGATTGTAGGACACAGGATGGATGAGCTATTCCACTTTGACCCCTCTCCAATTTCACTCATATTGATAACTGGCACATTTATCTCCTCATCCTAGAAGTCAGGCCATGGCTATAAGAATATTCTGCTTATGAGGGCTGAGTTGCCTATATTACCAACTACAATTACCGTAGGTCTATAAACAAGTAGCAAACTTTTGTAGGTCCTCAAACATCCTTTTGTAGGATTTGGGGGATGATCTTTTGCTTTTCAAGTGCAATGGGAGACCTTTGTGTTCTGAGTAGCTCACCTGTAGTGACCACTCAGACACTGTATAGCCAGTTGGAAGACTTTCTTCCTGCCTGTTGGGAATATAAATAGGTACGATTGATCTAAGGGTAGTCTTGAGTGTTCAGAGCTTTTTCTGTTTTTGTTTTTGTTTTTGTTTTTTAAAAAAAAACACTTCTACAGTAAAATTGACTAAGTTTCCTGGGATTCTCTATGAAAGATATGAAATTCTAATTAAACTAGAAGTGTCCTCAGCATTAATACAAGATAAGGGAACCTCGACATGCCTCTTCTTGTCACATTTGAGACCCATAATCATAACAGTCCTTGGTTTTTTTGGTCTTCTCAACGGAAAGATTTTTCTGTACAACTATATATGCGGGTTTCTTTACCACAGCACCAGTGAGCAAGTGAGGAAGAGCAGGAATTCATACTACATGCTTGAGTCTTGACCACAGTGCTCTCTTAGAGTACATTGCTTCTACTTTGAAGTTTAATATTTTTGTCAACATTCACTGTTTTGGGTTGATGTGACTTTCTTCCCCATGCCTAGCACTTCTGCCTTGAACTATTGCACAGTGTTTTGTTTGTCACCTGAAGACAAGGGAGACTGTCCTATGTCTCTAGTCTTCAATCTTCCTGTCTGTAAATCAACTTCTTAAGGGGGAAGAGGGTGAGTCACAGATCTTTGTCTCTAATTCTCTCCATTCCTATGCCACACAACATTTAAATATGATCCACTTCTTCCATTTCTCTGTTGAGAACAGACAACTTCATTTCCCCTCTCTTTCACCTCATATGCAGTTTGTTAGGTGAACCAAGTCCTCCACTTCCAAAGCCATCACGTGCAATTATTGTCCTATTCGCCTGTGTCCTCATAGCTGTTCTCACAGATTTCAGTTTAACTCCCTAGTTTTTGATATTTACAAAGAAATGGGCCACAAATCAAGAACTGCAACATAAAACGAACTCCACGCTTTGGTTTACGACCTTACTGTGCCTCACATTTTCTCTGATTAAATGCCGTAGCTATTATAATCGCCCATATGGTCCCTGTGGTCTGCTCAAAACCCATGAACAGAGGTAATTTTATCGGTTCCATTCACTGACTATATCAATGCCTTACTCAATGTAGGTGCTCAATAAATGTTATCTTATGAGTAATATTTGAGCAATTAGTGAATCTGTGATCTGTCCAGTCTCCAGGCTGCACAGATGACATAGATGATCCCTGAGGGGACCTGTTCTGGATTCTTTTATTACTTCACCAAAGGCAAAATGATGGTTCCAACTGAATGCAGGCAGACATCCTGTTGATGATAATAGGGTCAACTAATTTTGATTTTGAGACCTGGAAAGCAGCTTCTCTTGTATAAACAATAGCATGACAGTGTAAGTCACCATAAATTTTGGAGAAAGAGAAACAAAATTTTTCAGTTTGAAAGCTTTTATTTTTGATGTATGTAAACTATAGTATTTGAGAAAAGAGGTCTTGATAGGACTCATGCTACAGCAATTATGTCTTATATTTAAAATGAAGAAAACATAACATATTAACAGAGGACTTCAGTAAGTTAAAGAGACCATTTTTTTTAAAACTAGTGGTAGAGACCAGAAATTAATTTTATTTTTCTCATGAACCACACCATATCACTGTGTTTATTAACACAAAAATATGCTGTTTATGTCACAAGAGTTGTCCTAATGGATCAAACTGAGACTATAGGATATATTAGAAAATAAAAGAGTTCAATCCAAACATCATGCAATTTTTTTAACACAAAATGCAGCTGTTGTCCCACAAGGAGTAAGGTATTTTATTTAGAGCCAAATATGAGGTATTAAGAGCCAAGGACAGCATATTCCACAGAACAGATCACATGGTCTTTTGAAGTCACAAAACAAATTTAAAAACTAAAAAAAAATCAGTTAAATAAATGGTAGAGGCACTTTTTCATCTCTGGAATAGAGATGCTTCTTATCATCCCCATATTGAATCTTATAAGATTTATAGTCTTAGAATTACTAAAAGAAAGAATCAGAGATACCTAACATGTGTTGTAAAACTAAAAAATCCAAGGACATTATTTAAAATGTAAAACCAGTGATGTGTCTATTAGAAACAATTAAAGATTACCTTAAAATAATTATGGCTGCCAGACTTCTAAATATCCTCCTTTCAATCCCAAGGCTGCCTGATGAATCTTCTACATGGATGTGGCTTTTGTAGGGAAGTTCAGATCATGGTACCATCCCCAACACTGATTGGCAGAGAGATGGAGTAGAGCTTTAAAAGAAGTAGTAAAGACAGGCATGTGGTTTACTTTGACTACATAAAGTTATCTGAGGGAAGAAGAGATATTTGTTGATAATAAAAATACATCTATTTTTCAAAGTCAAAATGTGTCTTCCCTCTTAAAAGATTCACATTTCATTGCTAACTTCCCAAATAGAAATCAATTTACACAAAGCACAAAGGCTATTGTATGTATAGAATTCTATATTTAAAATTGTATATGTCATTATGTAATCATTTACCTACAATATATCTACGTGAAAATTTTTTTCAAAACACATATTATTAAATTTATTATTTTAGTTTTATATAACAACCATGTAATAAGATTGCGTTGGCTCTATAATTGTAGTCCTAAACTCTATTTAAAATCTATTTTAGATTTGTTTCTTTTTTGAAAATGAGACTTTAATAAGTATTCTACTTACATCTATTTACATCATTTCTATTATTCTCTCTTTCCCATTCACTCCTCTATATTTGCCTCAGTTCTCCTGTTTCTTTAATTACTGGTGATTCCATTTATTGTTACTCATGTGTATCTATATTTAATATACTTAGAAATGACCACAGAGGCCTGGTGCCCACAGATCACAGAATCTCTCTTTGAGTAGCTATTGAATACTTCCTGTTTTTCACCTAGAGGTCAGACTCTTTAAAATTTACTCCATTATGTGAATATATCCTATCATTGTAAATCCAACACACTATCTTTATAGTATATAAATAATAGCATATGATATTATTGACATTATTTTAAAAAATCAAATAATGCTATTTATATAATCTTACCTCCAGTTTGTGTTGCAATTTCTTATATATTTAATATTTTTAGGAATTGTCTTACCAATGATAAATGCAATGGAATAGACTAAATCTGATCAAATCTTGAAAAAGTTGTTAAACAGTCTCTATTTATCATTTTGTTGAGTTTAAATTAAAGAATAATGTGTTGTTAATTATATATTTGCATGTCTTGAAAGTTCCTCATGCATACAGAAGACAACATAGTTTATCTTCTAAAGCAGGTTTCAAAATTAATGTGAAAGACATGGAATAAATAATTATGTATATAAAAAAAGGAAATGCTGTTTTCAAAATAGTATACAATGTTATCAGAAACTCTTCTGACAATAATTCTTCTAAAATACAGGTCCCATGAAATTTTGAGTAAAAATCCAAACTGCACAATAGTATACATGTTATCTAAGCACAATTACTCCCTTAGCTTGTACTGTCATCCACTCAGTATATAGATGATGTGCAGTAAACAGTCAACACAAAACAATAAATAAACAATAAAAGAAAAAGTGCTAAGCACTCATGTATACTCCTACTGTGGTAGGAGGCAGTTCATAAAAGATAACCAAGAGGACTGAGACAGGGTCAGAGACTGTGGGTGATAGGAGCTCCCCATCCCTAAAAGACAGACACGGGAGAGTTAAATGAAAGACATGTCCTCTAGGGTAGGTGCTACACTGAAAAGCAACTGAAATGATGTTTTAAAATGGATTTGTATAATTACATCATGAAATTTCACATTTTGACTTCTCAGTGGAGCTGTCAAATGTTAGTAGAGAAGTCAGTTATCTAATTTTTGTTCTAAAGATAGAGAAGGTCATTTAGCTGAAATAAATGACAATTTTAGAAAAGTTAAGAGATTTTTTGATAAGTGTTGACAACTCTCTGAGGTACTTAGTGATGTGATATAACTTAGTTTCAGATCTGCTTGCTTCTGTAAGTTGGCACATGGTTTTTACTTACGGCAGAAATTAATCAGCTGTACAATAGTAGTCTAAGGAAGAGCCTGCTACCCCAATTGCTCTGATATGCTTGTGGTGGTACCAGATGAAGGTGTTCAGATGCCAAGAGCAAATGTGTAAAAAGAGGTTCAGTTTCTTCTCCACACTTTTAAGAAATGCAGCTAGGATATGCATTTCCTAACACATAGGAATGGGAAAAGATCTTTACAAATCCTACAACAGATAGAGGGCTTATATCCAAAATACACAAATAACTCAAGAAGTTAGACCGCAGGGAGACAAATAACCCAATTAAAAAATGTAGTTCAGAACTAAACAAAGAATTCACAGCTGAGGAATGCCAAATGGCTGAGAAACATCTAAAGAAATGTTCAACATCTTTAGTCATAAGGGAAATGGAAATCAAAACAACCCTGAGATTTCACCTCACACCAGTGAGAATGGCTAAGATCAAAAACTCAGGTGACAGCAGATGCTGGCGAGGATGCGGAGAAAGAGGAACACTCCTCCATTGTTGGTGGGATAGCAGACTGGTACAACCATTCTGGAAATCAGTCTGGAGGTTCCTCAGAAAATTGGACATTGAACTACCTGAGGACCCAGATGTACCTCTCTTGGGCATATACCCAAAAGATGCCCCAACATATAACAAAGACACATGCTCCACTATGTTCATAGCAGCCTCATTTATAATAACCAGAAGGTGGAAAGAACCCAGATGCCCTTCAACAGAGGAAGGGATACAGAAAATGTGGTACATCTACACAATGGAATATTACTCAGCTATCAAAAACAATGACTTTATGAAATTCACAGGCAAATGGATGGAACTGGAAAATATCATCCTGAGTGAGGTAACCCAATCACAGAAAAACACACATGGTATGCACTTATTGATAAGTGGCTATTAGCCCAAATGCTTGAATTACCCTAGATGCCTAGAACACATGAAACTCAAGACGGATGATCAAAATGTGAATGCTTCACTCCTTCTTTAAAAGGGGAACAAGAATACCTTGGCAGGGAATAGGGAGGCAAAGTTTAAAACAGAGGCTGAAGGAACACCCATTCAGAGCCTGCCCCACATGTGGCCCATACATATACAGCCACCAAACTAGATAAGAGGGATGAAGCAAAGAAGTGCAGGCCGACAGGAACCAGATGTAGATCTCTCCTGAGGGACACAGCCAGAATACAGCAAATACATAGGTGAAGGCCAGCAGCAAACCACCGAACTGAGAACGGGACCCCCGTTGAAGGAATCAGAGAAAGAACTGGAAGAGCTTGAAGGGGCTGGAGACCCCATATGAATAACAATGCCAACCAACCAGAGCTCCTAGGGACTAAGCCACCACCCAAAGACTATACATGGACTGACCCTGGGCTCCAACCTCATAGGTAGCAATGAATAGCCTAGTAAGAGCACCAGTGGAAGGGGAAGACCTTGGTCCTGCCAAGACTGAATCCCCACGTGAACGTGATTGTTGGGGGGAGGGTGGTAATGGGAGGAGGATGGGGAGGGTAACACCAATATAGAAGGGGAGGGGGAGGGGTTAGGGGGATGTTGGCCCGGGAAACAGGGAAAAGGAATAACAATCGAAATGTAAATAATACATACTCAAGTTAATAAAGATAAAAAAAAGAAATGTAAATACTCAAGAAATACTCAAGTTAATAAAGATAAAAAATTAAAAAAAATAAAAATTAAAAAAGAGAAAAAAGAAAATAAAATTAGAGAATGCCACCCTGGGCTCCAACTGCATAGGTAGCAATGGATAGCCTAATAAGGGCACCAGTGGAAGGGGAAGCCCTTGTTCCTGCCAAGACTGAACCCCCAGTGAACAGGATTGTTGGGGAGAGGGAGGTAAGAGGAGGAGGATGGAGCGCTTGCCTAGGAAGCGCAAGGCCCTGGGTTCGGTCCCCAGCTCCGAAAAAAAAGAACCAAAAAAAAAATATATATATATAATAAAAAAAAGAGGAGGAGGATGGGAAGGGAAACACCCATATAGAAGGGGAGAGGGAGGGGCTGGGGGATGTTTGCTTGGAAACCTGGAAAGGTAATAACAAGTGAAATGTAAATAAGAAATTACCAATTTAATAAAGATGGAGAAAAGTAAAAAAATAAAATTAGAGTATGAGATTGCTATTTTGTATAGGAAGTTACTTGTAAAAGTTCATCCTTAAGAAGTCTGGATGTGACCTTGATAGAACATAGTCATACAACTGGATCAAGGAATTAAAACTAAGAAGATGGTGGCTGAAGAGGTAGAGAAAATGGGCATGCTACCCTGCCATGTCTGCTGTTCTGGACTCCCAACATGCAGGAGGTTGAGGCTGGAGTGTAAGGTAAATTTCAACTACATCATGAGTTTGTAGTCAGCCTGGGTCACATGACATCGTGTTTCAGGCAAATATAGATAAATAAATGAGCAAATACTGGATCTCTACATAGGTCACACTTATCGTTCAGAGGCTGACCCATTCATCGGCATGGCATTCATTCACATATTCTTATGTGAGTCTACAAACATAAATGTCACATTTACTTCTGATGAAGTAGTGAGATGAGAGCTATACCCAAAGTTTAAAAATGCATAGCTTGGTCTGAGTCCAGAGCATTTCTATCTAGATCACCCTGGGCCTTGGCCTGGAAGCTTCTAGTCTCTGTACAAACTAATGCTCTGGAAGCCTGGAGCTTGATACCTTCATTTTCCAGCTTCCCTGTGCTAAGCTAAGTATGGAGGAATTTTAATCCAGCAATATGGTTGCTCTGGCAAGGGATCAAGACCTTCAAGGGATCAAGACCTTCTAGGTCTGTGTGATCTGACTGGAATACAGATATGCCCTTAATCATTGGAGACAGATGCAAAGCAGATCTCTGAGTTCTCGTCAGTCCATTCAGTTGAGTTAGATTTGGAGCAGTTGGGCTAGTCAGTCAGTTGAGAGTCAGTGCAGCGATTGCAGTGCATCAGAGTTGGTTTCCTTTCTCGGTTTATTCAGCTCAGTGCAGGTCCGCAGAGGGAGTTGAAGTCAGAGAATAAGAAGGGACACGAAGATCAGGACAGATTGCCAGAGTTAACTTGAGGCCAAGCAGAGCAATTCAGTGATAAGCTGAGAGAAGCCGGATTGAATCAGTCAGCTTGGAAAGAAGTTTGAGCCAGAGCAAGAAAGTTGAGGCAACCAGAGTTCAGAACGAACTAGAAAGGCTGGACTTGTTCAGCAGCAGGCCTCAGAAAGAAGTACTTTAGAGAATAGAAATTACTTTTACTTCTGGTGCCCAACATGATTGGAGAAGAAGAGACCTAACCATTTTGAAGAAAAAAAAAAAAAAAGGACATCTGACCGGAAGCCAAAGAGGCTATTTTCTTCTGAAATAGTCTCCAGAGGAAGAATGTATTCCACCCAGAGGGATTAAAGGTGTGCGGTACGTTTGCACTCCAGCTCCGTCATATCTTTGGATGTGATTCCTTGACAGAGCAGCCACGTTATCGAATTAAAATTCCCCTCCAGTTAGTGTTAGCTTGGGATTTTATTTGAGGATACATACATACATACATTCATACATACATATGTACATACATACATACATCATACGTGTATGTATTTGTGTGTATTTTTTAAAGTAAATTCTAAAGCTTCCTTATAATACTTAAGCCTTTGAGTTGATATATAAAATCTTTTGTATATAGTTCTTTCCAATACTTTATTTCTTGGCCTTTTTATTTTTCTGTCTCTAAGACCATGCTGTGTGTGGTCTGGCTTTTGTCCTCTCCTGTCTTTAGTGTCATAGTTTGCAGGGTCATAGTTGAAGTGTCAGATTTCATTTTTATACTTATAATTTTTATAGATTTGTTGACATAAATAAAAGGCTATCTTTCAGGTTCACTGGTTTATGTACCTACTCTTATACAAGTACAATTCTCTTAGGGTTATTGTATTACTGTGATTTAGAAAAAAAAAAAAACAGGCCTGAAAACTTTCCTTTTCTATTTCTATGTCATACAGGTTTTACTCTGAGGCAGCTCTTGGATTGCCTGTAACTTTTAAAGTTATGACCAGATTTTTACTAGGAATTACATTTATCTATACTTCATTAGCTTGGACATTTTAACTTTTTGAGGAATAAATTAGTTTTTATTTATTTTACGAACATTGTAAAGAAAATTTGGTACAATTACACAATGGTGTACTCAGCTATTAAATTAAATTATTAAATATTAAATTACTCAGCTATTAAAAACAATGACTTCATGAAATTCACAAGTAAATGGAAGGAACTTGAAAATATCATACTGAGTGAAGTAACCCGGTTATAAAAGAACACACATGGTATGCACTCATTGATAAGTGGATATAAGTCAAAAAGAAACTCAGAATACCCACAATACAACTCACAGACCATATGAAACCCTAGAAGAAAGAAGATCACACCAGAGAGTGGATGCTACAGTCCTATTCAGAAGAAGGAAGAAAATAATCTCCGATAAGTAGAGGGAGACAGAGATCTGGGAGGAAGAGAGGAGGAGGAAGAGAAAATGGGGCCCAGTCCAGATATGGGAGGAGACAAGAGAGAAGTACAGAGGATCAGGAATTTGAAGTATATATGTGGCAGTGGGAGAGGGGGGACTAGGGATATCTACTAGAGAGTCCCAGATGCCAGGGACCCAAGATGTTTCCAGGACCAAATAGGGAGGACATTAGCTGAAATACTCAACAAAGAGGAGAGACAACCTGTAGAGACCATATCCATTGGATAGGCCCCCAGTTGAGGGAGGGGGCCAACTGCCCACCTTAAAAATATTAATTCAGAATTCCTCCTGTCAAAAGGAAATGCATGGACAAAGAGTGGAGCAGAGACTTAAAGAAAGGCCATCTAGAGACTACCCCACCTAGGGATCCATCCTATCTGAAGACACCAAACCCAGACACAATTGGTGATACCAAGAAGGGCTTACTGACAGGAGCCTGGTATAGCTGTCCCCTAAGAGGCTTTACCACAGCCTGACCAAATAGATACAAATGTATACAAACAAACACCAGACTGAGTGTGGAGACCCCAATGGAGAAGTTAGAACAAGGAGTGTAGGAGCCGAAGGTGTTTGCAACCCCATAGAAAGAACAACAGTATCAACCAAACAGACACTTCAAAGTTCCCAAGGATTAAACCACCAATCAAATAGTAAACATGGTGGGACCCACGGCTTCAGCTGGATATGTAGCAGAGGATGGCCTTAACAGGCATTACTAAAAGGGGATCTCCTTGATTCTATGGATGGTCAATGACACAGGGTAGAGGAATGCTAGGGTGTTGAGGCAGGAGTGGGTAGGCAGGTTGGGGAGCACCCTCAGAAAGGCAGGGAAGGGGGAGGGAATAGGGGCTTGTGGAGGGGAAACTGGGAATTGGGGTAACATTTGAAATGTAAATAAATAAAATAACCAATTAAAATGAAAAAAATATATACTATACACTTTCTTTTAATCATATTGTTGAGATTTGGGAATCTCTGCACAAACCATTCAGACACTGACCTCAGTCAAATAGGAATAATTACTGAACGTCACACTCCAACGTCACACTGCTTGATCAGGGGCACAGGTCAGACTCACAAACTGACTGTGACATTGAGTCAAGATCCTTAGGGCTTGTTAAACCTATGATCTACAAACATCTGTGCCAAGTAATTTCACCAATCAGGACTCAGAAATAGGGGAATTTTCTTAGGAACATGTCCTTGTTGTATTCTGTTCCCATAGGCTGGGGTATTCAACTGTGGCAGGGGACTTGCCTTGTCTAACATTCATATCTTAACTCATCAATCGGGATGGAATTTGTCTATCACTAATGTCTTAACTTGCCAACCAGGATGTCAGTTACCCACATAGAAGTATCTTTTTGCCAAGTTACATGTCTGTTTTCAGGGAGGTCTTAAGAATTAAAAATTTACCCAATCCCTACTCAAAATGGAGGTATTGCTCTAAATAATTTTTATATTGGCTTCGGGGACTCTCTCATGTCTGTCTTAGGTGCAGCTTATAAAAGCAAATACCACAAAAAGCTCATACACAAGTGTAGGAAGTGTCGTTGGATGTTGGTTTGGGTTCAAGCTTATTGTGGGTAACTATAAAAGCCTGTTCTAAGTGACTTCTGTTATGATTGGTTTCCAAGAACACCAAAGTATAAAACATCCTAGTAACAGCAGTAGTGACGTATGAAACAATTTCTTTGTGACGTGAGCAAGCGTAGAAAATGGCGGGGTAACCAGAAAACAGTTACCTATGCCATAATATTTTACATAGGCCTTAACATATATCTATCTACCCTTGAATTCAACTCAAATTCCCCTTTGTTACTCTTCTTAATAGAGCTCCATTCTAACCATAAAATTTTTAATAGCCCACTAAGCCCAGTTAGTTTTGCTCTCATACACATATGTGTATGTTAATCCAAAGGAACATGGGTAAACTCCCATTAACCGCCATTAGAGAGCACTGAATCTTCTTCACCTAGGAGATTTCATTTCTTTCAAGCTAAAAATCAGGCCCCAATGACCCTTTTCCTTCCATACTAGAATAATTCATACATGTGTACATGACATATATACATACATACATACATACATACATACATACATGCATGCATATATATGGTCATGTCCCAAGGAACCACAGTTAATTTGAAATTCACTTTCTGCTTTCTGTTTGGAACAGATTTGTTTTATTTTCTCTGCAAACCTGGGCTATGCTGTCCAGGACCACACCGACGGACCTGTGAGAATTGGCTTTCTTGTTTTTTCACCTAATCAGAAACTAAAGTTCACAATTTATCACAGTTGAGTGTGATATTGCCAGGAGATTTGTCATGTTTGGCATTTACAAGAATTAGCTACATATTTTATTTTATTTTTAAAGGTTATCTTCTGTGAGACGGTCCAGCGGGTACACACACCCGCTTTCAAGCCAGATGTTTTCTGTTCTATCCAGAGGACCCGCATGGTAGAAATAGATAAGTGGATCACCATGTGCTGTCAGCGACACCTACACACACACGCACATATGTGTGTGTACACATGCTCACAAATAAAACAAATGTACATGTACATGAGAGCTTCCTTATTTATTTGTGCATGCATGCGTCCATTGGATGTTTCTAGGCAGATGACGGCTGCCTGCCAGAAGTTGATGTCAGATACCTAGGATGTGAAGTTACAGAGTTTCAAAAGTATTCATGAGAAACCTGCTTTACTACATGGGTGCTGGGATGCAAATTATAGTCTGCTGAGCAATCTCCTCAGCCAGTGATAGATTTTTATATTCCATGTGCTGAAGAGTGGTTTTATAATGAACTGATTTGGGATTGTGTGAATATTTTTCTGTAAGTAATGAGGAAATGATAAGTTTCCTCCCACTCCTTTCTGTTAACAGTGTATTACATTTATCAACTTTGTGAAGCATGGACCTCAAGGATAAATCCTACTTGAAGTTTATAGCGCATATATAATTTGCTTATTATGATTCTGAATCCAACTTACAAAATTTGAGGTTTATCCTGTCCACGGTCAATAAAAATAAGTTGGGATTTTATTTTATTTTCTCTTTGTTACATTGTTTGTTTATCTCTTCCTTCCCTCCTTCCCTCCTTCCTTCCTTCCTCCCCCCTCTCTCTTTTTTCCTTTCTTTTGATCTCTGTTTCCCCTTGTGTGTGTCCCCTTTCTCTTTCTCTGTATTTCTGTATCTCAATGTCTGTCCCTTTCTCCCTAGTTCTCTGCCTCTGTCTCTGTCTCTTTGTCTCTGTGTCTGACTCTCTTCCTCTTTCTGTTTCTCTTTCTCTCTGTCTGTCTCTCTGTCTCTGCCTCTCTCCTCTCTCTCATTATCTCTGTCTGCAGTCTTTCTAATATCTTTTCATTTCAGGTGATTTCTTTCATTGTAAAAATTAATCTGATGCATTTCCTTCTTTCAATTTTTTTTTGAAAATTTCTTATCAAGTGTTCTTATTGAATCTTCTGCTAACAATTGGTGGGTGCCTCTCCTGAAAACAGTTGGCCCTGAGATTTTTCTTATTAAATGCTCTGGTCACTGATTCGATCACCTTACTCCTTAATAAATACGTAAATTTTTATTGAATTATTTACTTTGCAAAGTATGTAATTTTAGGAATTTATCCATATCTACTAGTCATCCAGAGTTTTGGATTATGATTGTTTTAAATAGTTCACTATGTTCCTTGGTATTTATGCTGGCAAATTTTATGTCAACTTAACAACAGATAGAGTCATTTTGCAAGAGGAAACCTAGAAGAATGCAAATCGTTCTGTTCTTATTTCCCTGTACAACGCCCAAGTCCAAGTGGATCAAGGACCTCCACATAAAACCAGATACACTAAATCTAATAGAAGAGAAAGTGGAGGAAAGCTTCAAGCACATGGGCACAGACTCCAGAGAACCAAATAATCCTATTTAAAAAATGCGGAACAGAGCTAAATAGAAAATTCTCAACTGAGCAAACTCGAATGGCTGAGAAGCAGCTAAAGAAATGTTTAAAATCCTTAGTCGCCAGGGAAATGCAAATCAAAATAACCCTGAGCTTCTACCTCACACCAGTCAGAATGGCCATGATCAAAAACTCAGGTGACAGCAGATGCTGGAGGGGATGTGAAACAAAAGGAACCCTCTTCCATTACTGGGGGAATTGCAAGTTTGTACAACCACTGTGAAAATCAGTCTGATGGTTCCTTAGAAAATTGGGCATAGTACTACCTGAGGACCCAGCTATACCACTTCTGGGCATATACCCAAAAGATACTCCTACATGTAATAAGTACATATGCTCCACTATGTTCATAGCAACCATATTTATAACAACCAGAAACTAGAAACAAGCCAGATGTCCCTCAACAGAGGAATGGATACAGAAAATGTGGTACATTTACACAATTGAATACTACTCAGCTATTAAAAACAATGACTTCATGAAATTCACAGGCAAATGGATGGATCTAGAAAATATACAAAAGGACACACGTGGTATGTATACTATTAGTACATGGTGAGTACTGATTAGTGGATATTAGGCAAAGAGCTTGTAATACCCACGACATAACTCACCGACCGCATGAAGCTCAAGAGAAAGGAGGACCAAAGAGTGAATGCTTCCGTCCTGCTTAGAAGGGGGAACAAAATAATCAAGGATAGTAGAGAGTGGGAAGAGCTTGTGAAGAAAGAGGAAGGTGAGGGGAAAAAGAGGGGTCGAGTCAGGTATGGGAGGAAATGTCCAGAGGGTCAGGAGCAGAGGGGTCTTATCTGGCATCAGTGGGAGGGGAGGCCCTTGGTCCTGTGAAGGCTTGATGTCCCAATGTAGAGGAATGCTAGGGTGGTGGGGTTGAGAGTGGTGGAGTACCCTCATAGAAGCAGAGTAATAGATGGGATAGAGGGTTTTCTGAAGGGAAACCAGGGAAGGGGATAACATTTGAAATGTAAATAAATAAAATATACAATTTACAAAAAAAGAAAATGACAAAGAAGAAGAAGAGGAAGAGGAAGAGGAAGATGATGATGATGATGATGATGATGATGATGATGATGATGATGATGATGATTTCCCTAACAGATCAGTGTTCAGAAACCTGTGATGATTTTCCTTCTTGGTGATTCTTGTTGGAGGACCCAGATCCCTGAGGGCAGTGCTGATGTTCCTGAGTGCTAAAAGCAAACAGGCTGAGCAAGCCCTTGACACATTCATCCATGACTTCTGCAATCAGTTCCTGTCTCTTAGTTCCTGTTTTGAATTCTTGCCTTGAGTTCTATGATGATGGACTACAAGCTCTAAGACGAAACAAACCCTTCCCTCCCCAGGTTGCTTTTAGACACGCTGTTTATTATACTAATAGAATGTCCCATTAGTGTTTATGTGCTATTGTTCTAGGATCCTTGTACTACTGTGACAAACACCGTGAACCAAAATAACTAAAAGAAAAAAAAGATTTATTCATTTTTCTAGTTATAGTTGGTCATAGAGAGATGGCAGGGCAGGGATTCTTGTAGTAAATTAAATGCAGGCTTGCAATGTTACTTCTGACCAAGGATCTCATTCAGAGCTAAGCAGGTATTAAAAAAAAATCACAGGGAAATGCTGCTATCTGGCTCTTATACCAGTTTATATTCAACTAGTTTTTAATAAACAGTCCATGACCAGCTATCTAACCAGGAAATGTTGTTGCTCACTGTGGCCTGGGCCCTCCTCCATCAAATACCAATCAGGCAATGCTACACAGACATGCCCTCAGGCAAATCTAATCTGGGAAACCAGTCCTCTTGTCAAATGACTCAAAGCTACCTCAAATTGACTGATAACAGCTAAAAAGAAAGGTATTCCTTGTTCTATTTTATTTCTCTTCTGCACTTATATGGCAGTTATACCCTTTTCTGCGATGATCTCATAGCATTTTCCAACTTCATCTGTTTCCCTGACCACAGGTATCTCTTCTGCTGGTCTCTAGTCTCTTTTGTCTCTATTTGCTTTAATAATTTTCCCCACCTACTGGAACTAAGCTTGTTCTCTTCTAGACCCTGGAAGGATACAGTTCAATTATTTATTATTTGTGATCTTCCTTTCACTTAGGTAGACATCTGTCCATGTAATTCACTCTTTGAAACACTTTGGTTGTATCTTACAATTTTCAGTACTTTTGTTTGTATTTGCCTCAAGAATTTGACATACTTTCAGAATTTTTGCTTTAATTTTTAAAAACAGTCTTTCTACCCTTTAATATTTTACTTCCTCTTCTGGAAGTTTCATAATACATGAGTTAACTTGCTTGATTTTGCTTCACGACTCTCTCCCTTCCTCCCCATCGCTGCTGCCTTTCCTTTGGCTTTTCATTCCTTTGCACAATCTCAAACTAAATTTTCTTTAAAACCCTTTTTTCTTCTGCTTGATCACATAGATAACTGAGGCCCTGTTTACTTTAAATTCCAGCACCATAATTTTCATATGATTATGTTTAGCTTCTCTCTGTCTTAGCTGAACATCTCATTTATATATTTTCATAATAAATTTTGCTCATCTCTCTATACTACTTTGTACCTAGGTGTCTATATACCCTTGTTAAATTGAATCATTTTTAGTCAATCCAAACCATTCAGCTTCTTAAATTCAATTAATACAGCTTCATTTTAGTTTTGTGGTGTTTTGTTTTTCTTTTTAAATTTGTGTGTTCTTGGCAGCTTTGTATTGGTTGTATTTTATGGACTAGTTTTCACTCAACAGTATAAGAAAGAAAAAACATCACCACCGTATCCTTATAGAAATCCTAAGGATCTCTTGGTATTTTATATGGATAGCCTTTATTCAATCCTCTTGCTTCTTGTAGCAAAAATAGTCAAAGACTGTGCATCTTCTCCTGATCTCACAAATCCAGCCTTTCTTGCCAAACACTGCATGGAAATGCCCTGAAGCATTTTTTCCTCATCCAGCAGAGTTGCCTAACTGCCAACGTCTCTGTGCTTCATGGACTTACATAGCTATATAACAAAGTGGACCCACTCTTCCTCATATATTGGAAAGGGTAAGATGGCATATGGGTCTGCACTCCAAGATAACCCAGAACATTCTGTTGTGCTAACTGTCTATGGTGTGTTTTGTTTTTGAATGTTGACACAGGAGTTTTTCTGCTATTCATGGTCCCTTCATACCAAAATGGTTATATATTTATTACACTCCAGTTTTCTCCTTTGGAAAGAGTCATAGGACATGTGCAGTTTTGGAGACTAAGCCATGTAGTCTTAGGAGAGGATGCCATGGGTAAAATGAAATTGTTTATCTTACCTTCTTTAATTCAAACTTTTGGATCTACCAAAATGCTATCTTTTTGGGTATTCCTATAGTCTTATAAAAATTCCTGCCCATTAGCAGGTGTTAAAAACATCTGATATCATCTTGCTGATACTAGTCAGATAATTTTATTATATGATGTTTCATTCTTTTCTTTGTATTTTACTAAAGAATATTTTGATGCCAGAACTGTGAGGAAGACTATTGGCTACATGCACGCACACACACACACACACACACACACACACACACACACACACGAATAAATGAATGAATGAATGAGTGAATGAATGAAATAATAAATAATACTTCTTAGAATGTGCAAGTAAGAATGAAGCTCTGTGTGAAAACACATTCCTAACTGCAGAAGAATCTGAAGTCATATACAACAGTTGAAAAATGAATAGCATCATGGGATTTGGAAATCTTTAGAAGATAGTAAATAGTCCTTGTTTATTCAGAGGAGAATTTTATAGATTTCTAAATATTAGACTGTGTAGTGAAAATGTAACATGCAGAGAATAATAAACTAGTCCTAACAGATTTCTGGCTAATTCATTATTCCTATGTAGTAGTAACTGTGATCAAGAAAGAATATTTTCCCAAAAGTGTTTTCAGAGAAGACAATTTTGTACTTGTTCATGTTTTCATCCAAAGCTGCTACCTGACTTCACTACCTTGATTTGGGATATGAAGGATAACCAAAGGTTTGTTGTCTGTCTTCTTTCTTTTTTCTTCCTTCCTTCCTTCCTTCCTTCCTTCCTTCCTTCCTTCCTTTCTTTCTTTCTTTCTTTTTTCTTTCTTTCTTCCATCTTCCCTTCCTTCCTTACCCCCCCTCTTCTTTTCTTTCACATTTGAAAAAAACATATATCCATCTAGATCAACAAAAGCTAAATAAAAGATTCTACTAGATTTAGGTTGGGGGACTAATCAATTTAAAAAGGTTGCTGTCTTTTTTCCACTAAGACAGCATTTTCAACAAATGGTATTGATTCAACTAGAGGTCATCATGTAGAAGAAGGCAAAGTAACCCATTCTTATCTCCTTATACAAAGCTCAAGTCCAAGTGGATCAAGGACCTCTACATAAAACCAGATACACTGAAACTAATAGAAGAAAAAGTGGGGACTAGCCTCAAACACATGTGCACAGGGAAAAAATTCCTGAAGAGAACACCGGTGGCTTATGCTCTGTGATCAACAATAGACAAATGGGACTTGAAAAAATTGCAGTCTCTGTAAGGCAAAGGACACTGTCAATGGGACAAAATGGTAACCAAAGAATTGGGAAAAGATCTTTACTAATCCTATATCCAATAGAGAGCTAATATCCAATATACACCAAAAAAAAAAAAAAAAAACCAAGAAGTTAGCCATTAGAGAATCAAATAATCCTATTAAAATGGGGTACAGTGCTAAACAAAAATTCTCAACTGAGGAATATCAAATGGCCATGAAGCACCTAAAGAAATGTTCTACATCCTTAATCATCAGGGAAATACAGCTCAAAGCAACCAAGAGATTCTACCTCACACTAGTCAGAATGGCTAAGATAAAAATTCAGGTGACAGTGGAAGGGGAAGCTCTTGGTCCTGCCAAGACTAAACCCCCAGTGAACGTGATTGTTGGTGGGAGGGTGGTAATGGGGGGAGGATGGGGTGGGGAACACCCATATAGAACAGGAGGGGGAAGGACTAGGGGGATGTTGGCCTGGAGGCCATGAAAGGGAATAACAATTTAAATGTAAATAAGAAATACCCAATAAAAAAATTTACCCCCAAAAATTTTATAAAAAAAAATTCAGGTGACAACAGATACTGGTGAGGATGTGGAGAAAGAGGAACACTCCTCCATTGTTGGTGGGATTGCAAGCTGGTACAACCACTCTGGAAATCAGTCTGGAGGTTCCTCAGAAAAGTGAACATTGTATTATCTAAGGACCCAGCTATATCACTCCTGGGCATGTACCCAAAATATGCTCCAACATATAACGAGGACACATGCTCCACTATTTTCACAGTAGCCTTATTTATCATAGCCAGAAGCCTGAAAGAACCCAGATGTCCCTCAACAGACGAATGGATACAGAAACCATGGTACATTTACACAATGGAGTACTACTCAGCTATTAAAAACAATAAATTCATGAAATTCTTAGTCAAATGGATAGCACTAGAAAATATCATCTTGAGTGAGGTAATCTAATCATAAAAGAATACACATGATATGTACTGACTGATAAGTGGATATTAGCCCAAAAGCTTAGAATACCCAAGATTCAATTTATAGACCACGTGAAGCTCAAGAGGAAGAAAGACAAAAGTGTAGATGCTTTAGTACATTTTAGAAGGGGAAACAAAAATACTCACAGGAGGAAATATGGAGACAAAGTGTTGAGCAAAGACTGAAAGAAAGGACATCCAGAGACTGCCACACATGGGGAACCATGCCATATGCAGTCTCCAAACCCAGTCACTATTAGGAATATCAATAGATACATGGTGACCAGAGCCTGATATAGTTGTCTCCTGAAAGGCTCCATCAGAGCCTGACAAATACAGATTTGCATGCTCCCAGTCAACCATTGGACTGGAAACAGGGTCCCCAATGGATGAGTTAGAGAAAGGACTGAGGTAGCTGAGGGGGTTTGCATCCCCATAGGAAGAACAACAATATCAACCAAGCAGGAGGTAGGGTGTGGGAGGATGGAATACAGGGTTTCTGGAAGGGAAACTGTGAAGGGAGAGAATATTTAAAATGCAGATAAAGAAAATATTCAATAAATTTTTTTGAGGTTTGGTAAGAGAATCATGGATGAAGGTTGCTCCCAGTTATATGGGTCCTGCACATCAGCTACATCACTAAAGGAGATTCTACTCCACACAGCACCTGGTAATCTCTTATATTCCTTGGTGGTTGCTATACTGTCTGCTGAGCCTTCCCAGACAGCTAAGATTGGTTAATGGCTAGGACTTGTGTGTGTGTGTGTGTGTGTGTGTGTGTGTGTGTGTGTGTGTGTGTGTGTGAGAGAGAGAGAGAGAGAGAGAGAGAGAGAGAGAGAGAGAGAGAGAGAGGAGTGGTGGTGGCTACATAGCAGTTGCCCCAGATGCTCTGGAGAGGTGCTACAGTATAGTAACCGTTCCTATTTAATTCGTCCATGTTACATACTGATCAGGAGAACTTTTATATTGTCGAAATCATACTGGCCCTAGATGAACTGAAATAACTGGGCATCATGACTCTCTCTCTACTTTTTCCCCTACCTTTATTAAATTGGGTGTTTCTTATTTACATTTCAAATGTTATTCCCTTTCCTGGTTTCCATGCCAACATTTCCCTAACCCCTGCCCCTCCCCTTCTATATGGGCATTCCCCTCCCAACCCTCCCCCCATTACAGTCCTCCCTCCAAGAATCCTGATCACTGGGGGTCCAGCCTTGGCAGGACGAAGGGCTTCCCCTTTCATTGGTGCCCTTACTAGGCTATTCATTGCTACCTATGAGGTTGGAGTCCAGGGTCAGTCCATGTATAGTCTTTGGGTAGTGGCTTAGTCCCTCTCTTTACTTCTGACCAGTAGACTGCTTTAAGTTTGATTTAAAAAACTTCCCAAGCTGGACTTTAAATGATCCTTTTGGCCTACACTGCTTATAATATTCTTGTTAGTTATAATTCTCTTGCTATCAGGCAAAGGATGAACAGATATAGTTGTATGGGGAGAAAGACTTCCAACCAGTAGGCTCAGCTTAGTGTCAGTAGCAGCCCCTCTATAGCAAAGTCAGTAGAATGTGGGTTTTTTTTTTTTGGTTTTTTGGGTTTTTGTTTTGTTTTGTTTTGTTTTGTTTTCTGCAAAGACACCAGGTAAGTTTAGACAACAGATTGTTCTCCTCTACACAGAGTATCATGAATGATAACTGATGTTTTTCCCGCAGTTATGAAAGATGTATGGTGATTCACAATGCTAGATACAGGAACATGCTAGAAAAAAACGATGCATGAGATGTCAACCATATGCACAAATAAATATTAAACGTAGTGCATGATAGGAAAAGCATATTGGACTTATAATTCCACGGATAGTCTAAGGGTCACATTCTCAGCTCCCTATTTGCTCTCTGAGAGGTCTTTTCAAAAAATCACAAGAACTTATTCGTCAATAAGACAATTAGAATAACCTGTAAAATTTGCAGTTGCCAAGTGAAAAGATACACAGCTCAAAATTTAATCATAAATACATCAAGTACCGAACCCTGTAGCTTTGTATACTTTCACTATTATTATATTTACCTATAGTAATACATGAATTTATTATGTGAATTATGTTAAATGGTATTTCAGAGAAATATAAAAAGTTGCCATTTATTTTATTATGTCGTATGGCAATATACTCGATAACTGTTTCCATAAGAAGGAAGTATACCACATCCATGTTTTGTCTAAGTACTCTACAGTACTGTAAAAAGTAGCAAGACGTAGCCTTTCAAGCTCACTGAGAACACGTAAAATTACTTTCAACCTCATGAGGTCTTGCATTACATTTACCTTGGATTTTGCTATTTTCAAATTCCAAATCTTACTTTGCTCTTACCATTAAATTCTCATTAGTTTCCTGCCTTTTCCTTTCCTTTCCTCCCCCCTTCAACCTTCCCCCACTCCAGGAGATTAGTAATGCAAGTGACGCCCACTCCTTAGCTTATGTGATTCCAAAGGAAATGACTCACCTGGGAGAAGTATCTTCAGGATGTATTTAAAGAGAAGCACGCGTTTTAGAAGTATAGAATGACTAATGAAAATAAATCTACTATTCCCTGTCCTTTCCTAAAGTTTAAGAGAGGAATCTATTTTTATTTTTTCTTTCATTAGTAAACCATAATATGACACTCTGGCAAGTTTGGTTATAGGTTCAATAATCCATTGACACAAGGATAACCTTCTGGCTTCCAGACCTTTCTGTAAAATGACGACAAAGCCATATCAAAAGAAAACCATCCTATTTTATGGCAGAGTGCATTTCAAAGTATAGAAAAAAAATAAGGCTGTGATTTTAACATTAAAAATGCTCTAACCCCCTTTCACAGCTAGCAAACGCTGGGACATGTTTTTAAACGGCTTATAGAAGAACCATTAAATTTTACTGCAGACATCAGGAGGAGGACAATTACTCACACGGATCTTTAACAGGTTTTGTGTCTAACAGCTTTGACACTATCACACTGATTTTTGTCCCTGCCCTGACGTGTCGCTGGAGAAGTGTCTGCAGTCTGGAGTCTAATGCCACTGCAATTAAATCCCCCCAGGAAGCAGACGCTTTAGAAGATGTGACCGGACTGGAGACACTGATTCTTGCTCAGATTTTGAAAATACATCATCGATCATGGCTACTGATTTCGACAAACAGCTCTCACGGAGGGAAGGTAGGAGCAGAGCAAAGGCTTGATATTTCGCTTGGTAGAAAATGAAGTCTGCCCCGCTTGTCACGTCTTAACTCTGGTACAGCCTGTGCCTTCAGCTGATAACCCGAAGGATGTCAAATAACCTTTGTTCCCAGAGGTCATTTTGATCTTTGCCTTCCCATTTTGCCCTCATAACAGATCTATTCATTTTAAGTTCAACATCAATTGAGAGAAAAGAGAAAGCTTTAGATTTTTTTATTTCCTCCAGCGCATGTAGGGATCCTTGCAGCTGCTGTTAATATCAACCCCTGCTTCTGGATTGTTTTTGTATGCATATCAATATTATTACACTTCATACAATGCCAAGCCAAATAGTAGGCATTTCAATTGACTGTACTGATTTTGCCAAACAAAGGAATCCCATTAATAGTACTAAGGGGGTCTTAAGTGAGACAGGATAAGAACTTCCAGAATACTTTTTGAGCCTTTAGTATTTCCTAATTTGACGAGGTTTTAGGAAATGGGGGATGAAAGAGAGAAGGGAGAAACACACACACACACACACACACACACACACACACAGAGAGAGAGAGAGAGAGAGAGAGAGAGAGAGAGAGAGAGACGGAGACAGAGACACACACACACACACACACACACACACACAGGTCAGTAAAACAAAGTCCTAAGACATCGTGATAAGAAAAAATAAATAATAGTTAATAGGCAAGTCTTTGCTTGCTCATACCACTTTTTTCTAGAGGATTCTTCTTTGCTCGAACTCCAACCTTCTCAGTCTGCATATTTGCTGTTACTCTAAATGTGAAGATGAAGTTAAATGATTCCAACTATAACATATGATTTTTTAATTGAATATTTTATTTGTTTACATTTCAAATGTTAGCCCCCTTTCCCAGTTTCCTCTCTGGAAACCCCCTATCCCATCTTCCTGCACCCTGCTTCTATGAGGGTGCTCCCCACCCAATCCCTCCCACTCCTGCCTCCCTGCCCTGGCATTCCCCTATACTGGGCATTCCCCTATACTTGGTCCTTCACAGGACCAAGACCTCTCTTCTCATTGATGCCCGACAAAACCATTCTCTGCTACATAGGCTGCTGGAGCATGGGTCACTCCATATGTACCCTTCAGATGATGGTTTAGTCCCTGGGAGCTTGGTGAGTAGAGGAGGGGGGTCTGGTTGGTTGATTTTGTTGTTCTTTCTATGGTGTTGCAAACCCCTTCAGTTCCTTCAGTCCTCCCCATGCTCAGTCCAATAGTTGGCTGGGAGCATTCTCCTCTGTATTTGTCAGGCTCTGGCAGAGCCTCTCAGGAGACAGCTTTATCAGGCTCCTCTGAGCAAGCACTTCTTGGCATCTACAGTAGTGTCTGGGTTTGGTGTCTGTATATTTGATGGATCCACAGGTGGGGCAGTTTCTGCATGGCCTTTCCTTCAGTCTCTGCTCCACATTTTGTTTTCCTTTCGACTGGAACAATTCTGGGTTTAAAAATTGGAGATGGAATCAAACCCCTTGAATAAAAATTTATTGACAATAAATAATTTTATAACATCAAAAAAATTAGAGATGAGTGAGTAGCCCCATCCCTCAACTGTTGTCTAACCTCTAGATATGGTCTCTGCAGGTTCTTCCTCCCTTTTGCTGGGCATTGCAGCTAATCTCATCCCAGTTGGGTCTTGGGAGCCTCTTGCTTTCTTGTCAACTGGGACTTGCTAGTGGCTACCCTCAGTTCCCTATCCCCACTTGCTACACACCTCTGTTCAAATGACTGACCCTCTGCATATCATCCCTGTCTCTCCCCATACTTCTTCTTGACCCCCCTTTTCCCTAGTCCTCCCTTCTTCCTTTCAAATCTCTATTCCAACAAAACTAGCCCATAATGTAGATGTTAGTAAAATGTGGTAATATAATGAAATTTAAGTGATGAATAACATCTAGAAGACATGCAAAAGAGTGGAATTTGGGATTGAACTACATTTGATGGAAATATACACATTATATTGGATAATTTGAATTACTATAAAGCCCATAACTTTTCTTGAAAAGTTAAAAACTAAAGACTTTTTAAAATTTTAAGTGGTAAATTATCTTCAGTAGGTTATTTCCTTATATATGCTAAAGAATATTTGGAACATGAATTTTAAAAGTAATTTTTTGTTTTTTGTTTTAACATATGGGGTATTAATTTTCATCAAATCCAGATTTTGAGAACATTTCTCCTTTCTTTAAGTTGTCCCTGTCCTCTGTCAAGTGTTTCATTGCTTGCAGAATATCACAAATCAGATGTCAATGTGTTTAAATATTCATCCTCCTTGGTAAAGCAACATCAAAACGTTTTTATTTCTCCCATTTTAAGGGGTTATGGTTTTAAACACAATGCTAGTCTGTCATCTATTGATTTTACATGAAATAGAAACTCAGGTAAAGAAACTGACTAAAAATCTAGCTAAGAAATTGTTTAGGCATTTCTTGGACTTCTAAATGACCAACAGATATATAAATAAACTCTCAATTTCCTCAGTCATCATGAAAATATATATCTAGAATACGATGATACATCTCTGTAATCCTGTTAGGTTGATTTTTTCAACAAAATTCCAATTGTTAGAGTGAACACAGAGAAAAGAGAATCCTAATACAGAGTTGTCGGTTATGTATGTTATCATAGACATTATTGGAAACAGTATTTTGATTCCAAGTTTAAGTGACATCATTACATAATCATAATTTCAATTGTGTGTGTGTCCAAAGGAAATGACATATATATTTAAGGAATATTTGAATTTCAACATTCACTTCAGCATTTTAGCCAATAGTCAAGATACCAAATTAATAATTTAGTATTAAATTAATTAATTACGTATTCATTGGTAGATGAGTGGCTAGAGAATGCATGTCTAAATTAAACAAGCAAATATCATGCACTTCTACTTGGTCTTAATCAAAACAGGCATCTTCTAATTTGCAACACAATTAGTGAACCAGAGGATATTTCTTTAAATGAAATGGAGAAGCAGCAGAGAAAAACTCCATGACTTTACTTATCTATGAGGTTTAAAATAAACGAATAGAAAGAAACAATGTTGTAAGTGATTTTCAGGGCTTGGAGGGGAAAGGCAGGTGGTAAGATGAAGTCTGAGCATTGGCTAAAGGGGCTTGAGACCCCATAAGAACAACAATGCAACCAACCAGAGCTCCCAGAGACTAAACCACCATTCATAGAGTACACATGGACAGACCCATGGCTCCAGCTGCATATGTAGCAGAGGATGGCCTTGTTGGGCACCAATGGGAGGAGAACCAGTGTAGGGGAATGTCAGGGTGGGAGGCAGGAAGGGGTGGGTAGATGGGTGGGGAAACCCCCTCATAGAAGAAGGAGAAGGGGGATGGGATAGGGAGTTTACGGATGGGAAACCGGGAAAGGGGATAACATTTGAAATGTAAATAAAAAAATCCAATTAAAAAAAAAAGAACAAATAAGATGATCAGTCTCAACTGATCGGGACCCCGAGCTCTCTCAGACACTGAGCTACCAAGGAGGCAGCATACACCCGCTGATATGAGGCCCTTGACACATATACAACAGAGGACAGCCTGGTCTGGCCTTAGTGAGAAAAGATGCTCCTAACCCTAACCTTTGAGAGATTTGAGGCCCTGGGAGTGAGGAGGTCTGGTGGGGTGAAGGTGGTGTTGTGGGGGGTTGGGACATCCTCTTGGAGACAGTGGGTGGGGAGGGGCTATGGGATGAGGAACAATCAGAGGGCAGACCTGAAAGGGGTAGCATCTGGATTGTAAATAAAGGCTTAAGAATTAAAATAGGAAGGTGGGAATAAAGATCAAATATATATCATAATAATAAAATTTATGGTGATATTTTATGTACTTGAAGATAACTAAGAGAATACATCCTAAATCTCTAATCATATGTAAAGTAATACATGTAATGTGATGAATAATTTAAAGAAACAGTTATAATTAGGTTATAGTTTATTCTATATAAAATATCAAACTTTATATCATAAACACATATATACTTTACTCCTGACAAAGTATAATTATTTGAAAATAAGAATGTATACTGATTAGTCTATATTATTTTTTATTGTTGCAGATTAACTCTGCGAATCATGGGTTTACTTTGACATTGCATCATGTACGTGTATCTAGAAAGTTTGCTGTGTGAGTGTACACCGATATAATGTCAACCATTGGCTCCCCTCATGTCTTTTGGTTTAGGAATGATATATGACTTTTTTAAAAATCATCAATTCTCTCAACTACAGATAGAAGCTATGTCCATAGTTTACCAGAGAGTTGATGTGAGTCTATAATTAGATCTGATAACACTTGGACAATTTGTTTCTTGAATGAATGATTCAGAAGAAACCAAAAACTGGGAGGCCAGCAAATGAGCTGTAATTTGTATGAAATCATGTCTTCAATTGTGGCTTGACTGCAAGATCTTATATCCCTAGATGATAGATATACAGATAGATAAGTAGATGGCCTGAGATGTACGTATTTCTTTTAAATGTATGGAGACTACTTCTGTATTTTTCAAATGGATAAGCACTGTCCTTGGGAATATTTATAAGCCCTTCTCAAAATCAATAAAATAAAACTATCAAACTGGCATCTTCCTAATAGAATAAACAGAATTCAACGTGGATTCTTTCATGTCATGGCATTGATCCTTCTAAAGTGAGAATGGGGATGCTATTCAGTAGCTCCTTAACTTTACGAGAGGTATATTGGACGAGAATAATGTATTTGCTATGAAAATGTTGAAGAATATGGGCTGGAGAGCCGGCTCAGCCATTAAAGACTAGGACCATAACCAAAAATATTGAATAATACAGTAATTCCTTTTCAAAAATAATTTAAAGCTACCATGAATGACTACTAAAAATTTACCCTAGTTTTTAATTGTGTGTTTGTATGTTTTGTATATATGTAACAATGCAGCGAACATTAATTACCATTTGATCAATAGTGTTAATATAATATAGCCCATACTGCAAGCAGTTCTAACAGAGAATATAAAGGAAGCTAGAGAGAAAAAAAAATGATGGAGGCATTTTCCCCGGTAAGTATCATTTAATTGCTGCACACATGTTTTCATGTAAGCACTGTATCACTAAAAAAGTGCTGCACGCTTAAGTACCATCTCAAAATTGCCAGGAGGACTGATTAATTTTGCCCTCTTTCCCATTTTCTCAACAATCTTTGTCTTCAGAGCGGATAAATGCAGTGTCACTCTGGGTTCGCTTGGCAATCTTAAAATTGTCACAAGAATGGATTGGGTGCCGTTTTCTCTTCTTGTTACAATCTTTGTCATGAGCTCACACAGACCTTTTAATGCTTGATATACTCTCACTCTCATTACATATTCTCATTCCCATAACAAAGATTATAATGAAAGAAGAAAATGTCATAAAATTAATCCATTCTCATAACAGCCTGTAACGAGGGCAGAAAATTGAGCAAAATTAATCCGTTCTCATAACAATCTGAAGATTGTAATGAGAACAGAAAATGGCATGAAATTTATCCTTCTTGTGACAATCTTTAAATTGTAACGGGGCAGGAATGGGATACAAGATTAACAAGCCCTTGGGACAAAGGCTCTAACTAGAACTGAAAATCATGCTAAATTAATTTGAGAATATATGGAAGTGTGTGTGCGTGTGTGTGTGTGTGTGTGAGTGTGTGTGTGTGTGTGTGTGATAAAATCTTGAAATAATACACTGTAGTTCCTTTTTTTCATCTTTATTAACTTGGGTATTTCTTATTTACATATCAATTGTTATTCCCTTTCCCGGTTTCCAGACCAACATCCCCCTAATCCCCCCTCCCCTTCTATGTGGGCTTCCCCTCCCCATCCTCCCCCCATTACTGCCCTCCCCCAACAATCACGTTCACTGGGGGTTCAATCTTGGCAGGACCAAGGGCTTCTCCTTCCACTGGTGATCTTACTAGGCTATTCATTGCTACCTATGAGGTCAGAGTCCAGGGTCAGTCCATGTATAGTCTTTGGGTAGTGGCTTAGTCCCTGGAAACTCTAGTTGGTTGGCATTGTTGTCCAAAAGGGGTCTCAAGCCCCTTCAAGCCCTTTCAGTCCTTCCTAAGATTCCTTCAACGGGGGTCCCATTCTCAGTTCAGTGGTTTGCTGCTGGCATTCGCCTATGTATTTCCTGTATTCTGGCTGTGTCTCTGGAGAGATCTACATCCGGTTCCTGTTGGCCTGCACTTCTTTGCTTCATCCATCTTATCTAGTTTGGTGACTGTATATCTATGGGCCACATGTGAGGCAGGCTCTGAATGGGTGTTCCTTCTGCCTCTGTTCAAAACTTTGTATCCCTATTCCCTCCCAAGACACTGTAGTTTCTAAACTATAGATTGTAACATTATAACACCAAAATTATAACACCAAAATAATTTTAAACCATTTAAATACTAAATATTTTTACTCCATTGAGGTGGTAAATTAAATATTCATGCTCACTCTTTACCTGTTTCCTGAAGAAAAACTGTTTGAAAGAGATTTCATTTTTTTTGAAGATAAATTATAAAGACAAAGAACTCATTAATAATCTATTGCTTATCCAAAATTTATAATTGAAAATAACCCTATAAAATGAATAACGCTAGTGTAACATAATATAAAATAATAATCATGCTACTCCCAAAGCACAGCAGATACTTCAGTGTATACATTTTGGCTCATGTGTACTAGAAGTATCAGGGTTCAAATATTCAAAGGGAAAAACATCCCTGGAAAAAAAGGGGATTTAAGGAATGTAGACTGACAATTGTGAAAGATAATATGCATTAAGGAATATTACCTCTATAGTGGAGAAATATTAATATGAGAAATGAAATTTTAGTGAACAATTGTTTAAGTAGTAGGTTTTGCTCAGGAACAGCATGGGCTTGGAGCAGGATTCTGATAAAAGGGGTATTTGAGAGCAGTGAAAGGAAGAATTCAAAGTAAAAATCATGGGTCCAAGTTAGTGGCCTATGTTCTGCCTGAGACAGTCTCCAGACTGCTTTCTCTCCATTTTCCTTTATCTGGAGATCTCCAGACAGCTCGACTTCATGTTCTCATCAAGACAACTCTGCAACCAGTTCTCTCTCACTCTTCTACAATATTATCTGGATAGCCCATTTTTTCTTTTATTTACACATCAACAAAGTCATTAAAGCAGGTTCCCTTTAGACCATCCACAAATTATCATCCCTTGACTCTAGTCCCTTGACTCTTAGTAGACAGGAAACACATTCTTTTTTTAAATATTGTAAAAGAATTCAAAGATCTGACTGCCTTTGTTAAGGACAGAGGATTAACTATTTGGATGGGACTTTTCTACCAGGGGACTTTTCTTACCATTTCTACCAGGACTGAGCCTGAGGCTGCATTGCCTCTGCCCCATGCTGACCTTGAATTTAGGACTCAGTCTGCCTTTGTAAGCATAAAAATAAATTGGTGTGATCTTCTATGATCACGACTCCTTAAATCTTTTTCTTTCCTTCCTTAGTAACTTTATAATAAGTTAACTCATAGCACAGCTGTTTTTGTTTTTTTCAGAATCATGAAGCTCCTGTATAATTCATATTGCATCCTTTATTTTGCATAGTTGAGAAATTAAATTTTTTAAACTCATGTTTTCAGAGTTCTTTCCCACAGCCTTAAAGGCTATCAGGGTGGTCTCAGCACTTACCATTTTACTAAGATATTAGCCTCACCTTTGCCCCCCAGATTTGTGCTGTCTCTGATTATCATAAAGTCATTAACGTCAAGAGGGAGGACATTCCTTGAGAAAGGAATGTGAAAATGTAAATTATTATATAAACAAGCCTTATGTCCACAGCAGCCATCAACACTTGTGGAGGTCCATGCCCTGTTGGCCATGTTTCAAAGCCAGAAACCATGTCGTTTCACCCCTACAAAAAGCCAGGTCAGACCTGGTAGTTTTTATATTTGTTTTTGCTGTATTATTTTCTTTTGTTCTATTTTTATATTTGTAACGTAATAACATTATTATCATACCCCACTGTCTCCCTAAACAAAATTCTATTTATTCAAGTAAAATTTAGGGCAATCTGCAATCTGGAATTTTTAACTCTATGGATGATGAATAAGAAAATATTTAGATTATATGTACAAAAAATCTATTTCAAGTGTTGTATTTTTCTTTAAAACAATAATTATGCTTTTAATTAAAATAGAATTACATCCTTGTTCCCCTCCTTTCTTCCATGTAGCCCGTCTGGATTACCCTTACTTGAACCCCTCTCATACCTGCCCAGTCTCAAGTAGATAGCCTCTTGTTGTCTGATATTGTTACACACACACACACACACACACACACACACACACACACACACACACAATTACATTCATTTATTTGAGATTTTTGTGTGTATATGTATAAATATGTATAGTCTGCTAAGTCTGTTTTTAATGCTTCTGCATATATGGCTTCAGATCTGACCACTCTGCACAGAACAAACAATAAGGGAGGTCATCCCTGGAGGAAGCTAATCCTGTTCTCTCAGAAGTCAATAGTTGGCCATAATTCTTTATCTCGGGGTTGAACCCCATGAAAATTTATCCTGTTCACATTAACAGATACATTGTATTGCCATCCTTTCAGTCTTGTTTATGCACTAGTTTGTAGGAGATGATGTTTCATAGCAGATTCTGGCTCTTAACAAAATTTCCTCCCATGTTATCCCTAACGTCTTCTAAGTTATGTATGCAATGGCTTTTACTTGCATATATTTGTTGGTTTAGGTTCCCATAACCTGTTAATCTCTTAATTGTGTTCATTTTTGGTTTTCTCTGAATATTTTCATTTGCTGTAAAAGGATGTTTAATCCTTGAAGAGCGGCAAGCACATTTATCTGTTGGTAAGAGGATGATGTTTAGAATAATGTAAGATATTATGTTGGTCCAGAAAAGTGATGTTTATAGATTCTTTTCCGAGATTCATTATCTCGCTAGAATTGGGTAGCTTGCTATGTTTCCAGTATTGTGCATAGTTATCCTCCTGTTAATAAATTTTACAGTTGTAGCTGTTACTAATCTTGAGTGCCTCTTTTACATTTTTGTATATATCTTATCATCCTCGTAATTTTTATATTTCACAGGTATTACTGCTGGGTGGGGTTGTTTAATTACCTCCCTCCCAGTTTGCTCACATGATATATGCTGGAATCAGAGAAAGTACATTACAGGAAGGCAGATTTCAGATTAGATCTCGGTTGAATCATTTTAATTAGCTTTGCTTATTATGCAGTGTCTTCAACAATAGGAGCCCACTCACAATTTTGAGAGGCAACCAAGAGATACATCGATAATCTACATGATTGATGAACTCCTTTGAATACCCCGAACAAGCAACCCTTCACTCTCCAGAGATCTTCTATAGTCTGTCCAACCTTTATTTTCAGTATCACACTTTCTCCATGCCCCATCCCATACGTTGCTCCCTCTTAGTCTCTAGATTTCTTTCCTTCTAAAATACTTATAAGCAGTAATTCTTATTCCTATGCCTACTTCAAAGTTTTCATGTTAGTGCATGAAAAAAATTTTTTGAGTAATTGTGAAATAACATAATGAAACACTTGATGTGTATCACCAGATTTAAACTATATAATTTATCCACGTCAGAAATTGCTATTTTTCATCTTAATATTAGATATTATCTATTATCTAAATAAATTTAGATAAAAGCCTGTATGCCACTCCAGTACAGTTTGACGGAGCCCAACTTCAGCAATGGTCTTGCATTCTGTGACTTTCATTTCATTAGTATTATGACACTCTTGTTTTAAGAGGCTGAAACAGGAATATTGGAAGATCCGTGGAGGAACTGATTACTAGCAGATTAAACTATATCCAGAAAGAAACAAGACCTTCCACATTGCTGTGGCCATACTGCAAAGTTCAGAACTGTATCATGTTAAGGCTACAACCAAACACCATGTTGCAGAGTTTGGGTAATAAATAGAAAATATGCTCAAAGTTTCCAATATAAGGGGATTTTAATCATTGGAAGTGACAGGTCAATTTAATCTTATTTAAACATACTTAAAATATGTATTAGAGCATTATAGACCACTTTCATACACATATATTGTAGTTATACGTTTTTTAATGCAAAAGCACAAAACAAAGGAAACTATGAGGAAACAAATGACTTTTCTTCATAAACCTGGCTCACAGTTTACCCTTTAGTAAAACTATGAAGAGATTTTCCTGTGACTTATGTTTTTATTAAGAAAATATGGCTTTTCACCAATAATGTATTAAATTGGAACGCACCTCGATCTAAGGATGAAAAGGTGGAACAATGGAGCAGTACAGAGGAAGGCCTCCTCTTTCTGGGATCCTATCCTGGTGATCTTGCCCCCTCGCCTTCCCACAGTATTCCACAGACCATACGAATCTGAGCTTATGATGTCTGTTCTTTCAAAGGATCTATGAACAGCTCTTCCTTTACGTCTTTCATGACAGGACCTTTACAACCTTTCCGCGAAGAGCTAAATAAATGAAAAGTTTTTCATTTCTTCTTTGGTCAGCAAAAAATAGCTTTTGTTGATGATGAAAAGTGCAACCTCCCAAATTTCTCATTTTTTTCCACGAAGCCGAACCTTTCCTTTCTGAAGGCTTTCACAAGTACTGTGTATCACTGTATTTATCTTTCCCATGGAGGTTGAAAAATGGGTAGCAATTTAGACACAGTCCATGCTTGTTTCTCAAAATGTGGCATGAGGGCCATGTAACATTGATTGCTAGGTTGGCTCATATTGATTACATGCTTCTTATCAAATATGCACTCTTAATGTGGTTATAATTACATGCTTTTCTTATTAAAAATAGAAGATATAGCAAAACAAAGCATCCATTATTGTTCCCAGAAAGAAAAGGAACCTTATAAAAATATCATCCATTATACCACCAATTTTTTGAAATACTATCTTTCATGTTTAAGATAATTGCTGTTCAATAATCCATTCTGAGTAAAATAATTACATATAACAGCACAGGTTTCAAATGCACATTCTTTTTAAAGAATAGGGAAAATGTCATAAAAGAGGTTTGTATCTAATAATTTATTGCAATTTTAATGATATACTCGCAATTTTCTGAATTGCCACTGGAGGTGCAGAGTCCTGAGAAAAGGGGAAAAAAATAAAAATGAGGCGCTTCATTTTACTGATGTACAAAAATGAATAAAGCAAATAAAACTAATAATATTAAATATCTCAATTTAGTATTGTTGCCATCCATTTAGTTTCTAAAATCTACCTTCAAAATGATAGATTACACTATAAGAAATTGAAATTATCACTTGTTTATAAAAAAAGAGAAATGTATGGCTATCAGAAACTTTGCCACTGTTATGAAGAATGAATCTAAATCCATTTATCATGGATGTTTTAATGTAAGCACTAATTATTTCTGAAATATATTCTGTGTACAATTATATGTGTAGTCTAAGTAAAACTAATTGGCACATGAACCCATTACACACTTTATGCTCTAATTGCAAACCAAATAAAAAGCCATTCTTTTGCCTTCAACTGGAATGAATTTTCCTGTGTTCAAATGTTTTCTGACTTTAGTTTTCCTTAGAAATTTAAACCTTAAACACCACTAAAGACCATCACAAATTGAATTTATCATGTAATTAAAGATTTTAAAATGATCATTAAATATACCATAAACGAATTCTCTCAACCAGAAAACTGGATATGCGAACAGTGATGATTGCCTGTAGAAATAACTGTGTTGATAGAAATAGACCCACGAACACTGGGGTGAATCATGTATACAGATCTACTGTCATTCGTGACCACATAACTATTGCTTTACTTGAGAGTAAATTGTCACCTTTAACTTTATGCCACTGTCTATGCTAACAATTGGGAAAGCAAATTCTCCAGTTATGAATTCAATTAAAAATATTGCACATTATGTAAAAATATGGATCTTCCCTGAGAAGAAAAATGTATTCTCTGTGGGATATGGATGTGCAACAATGTAAAGAACATGAAGATAATTGCCCAAAAAGCAATCAGCACAGATGAGCAGAGGTGGGCACTGGAAATATGAAAAGGAAATAAGGAAGGAGTAGCAATAGAGCCATAAGTCTGACTGCTATTTGCATGAGAGGAGGAGCCACAGATAACTTTGAGTTGAGTGCTGGTTGAGAGTGGATTTGAGACAATATTAATAAAACCCCGTAATATTAATGAAGATAGCAAGCAGGTTGTCTTGTAAGAGGCAAGGGTCATATGGCTAAACCAAGTGGCTTTGGAGCTGGGAAGGAGTGGTTAGGGTCAGCCCATATAAATAGGAGTCATCAAGACTCCTGGGTAGTGAGTGTGTTGCTGTTTGCTCTCTGTCTTTCCTCTCACAATTAGAAAATGATGGCCATATCCCAGGTACCACATATCATAACAAACAAGCAGAAGTCAAGAAGTTACAATTCTATAAGTTAATATCACATATGTTTCACCTTCAGGCACACTCATTCATGTTTGACAGCCCAGACCTCCGGTCTTACTAGCACGGAAGTTGTTGTCCTGATGAGATTAGCTCATTAGAAAACAGTAGGAATTTAGTCAGAATTTGAGAAAATTATTCTGGGCAACATCATTTCCTATCCAAAACAGCACTCCCTAGACTTTCATTAAACACCATACCATGATGTTCATAGTGGCCTTATTGGTAAAAAGCCAGAAGCTGGAAACAATCCAGATGCCCCTCAGATAAAGAATGGAAACAGATAATGTGGTTCATTTACACAATGGAATATTACTCAACTATTCAAAACAAGGACATTCTGAGTTTTGCAGGCAAATGGATGTAACTAGAAAATATCATCCTGAGTGAGGTAACTCAGACCCAAAATGACATGTATGGTATGTTCTCACTAGTAAGAGGATCTTAGCCAGAAAAAAAAAATGTATGGAATACCCAGGATATAGTCCACAGAACTCAAAAAGGTTAACAAGCCAAAGGGCCAACTGAGGAAGCCTCAATCCCACTTGGGAGGGAGAAAAATGGAATCACAGGATGGGAGAGGGAGGGAGGGGGAGGGAGAGTGGGAGGGAAGGAGGGAGGCAGAGTGCTGGGTTGGGAAGGGGATGAGGAAGGGAAGAGGGGAACATGATCTTGTATTGGGTAGGGAAAAAGGATTGGCACCTTGAGGGCCAGCAGAAAGAATGGAAACAGGCAACCACTGGAGGTAGGAGGTGGGGGAACCTCCAGAATGTACCAGAGACCTAGAAGGTAAGAGACTCTCAGGAGTCAAAGGGAGAGACCTTAGATGAAATGCCCTACAGTGGGGAGAGGGAACTTGTAGAGCCCACCTCCAGCAGAAAGACAGGGTATCAAGTGAGGGATGGAGTTGCCATCCCACAATCAAAACTCTGACCCAAAATTGTTCCTGTCTGAGAGAACTGCAGCGATAGAAATGGAGAGGAGCCTGAGGAAAAGGAGTTCCAACTACAGGCCCAAAGTGGAATCCAGCTCAAGGGGAGGCCCTAAGGCCTCACACTATTACTGAGGCTATGGAGAGCTCACTAAAAGGGGCCTATCACGACTGCCCTCAGAAAGAACCAACAAGCAGCTGAAAGAGTCAAATGCAGGTATTTACACCCAACCAACGGAAGTTGGTGACCCCTGTGGTTGAATTAGGGAAAAACTGGAAGAACCTAAGGAAGAGGGTGACTCTGAAGGGGGACCAGCAGTCCCAACCTGAACCCCCAAGATCTCTCAGACATTGGACCGCCAACCAGGCAGCATACACCAGCTAATATGAGGTCACTAACACATACACAACAATGGACTGCCAGGGATGGGTTCAGTCAGAAAAGATGCCTCTAATCCTCAAGGGACTGGAGGCCTCAGGGAGTGCAGAGGACTGCTGGGATGGGGATGGGGACATCATCACAGAGATGAAGGGAGTTGGGGGAGGAGGTATGGGATGTAGAATAGTCAGAGGTGGGCTGGAGGGGAGCATAAAATCTGGAGTGTAAAAATTAAAAGATTAAATAAAATTAGTAAAAAATTAAGCTATCTGGCTTGTATTCTATCCAACAACCTCTAATGGACTAGACTTGAAAACATTGAGAATTGAACCCCTTTTTGCAGATATTGCTTGAAATTTGTTAGCTCTGAGATTAAGTAGTGAGGCTGATCATTTGTGGTTAAATTTCTAGTTAAAAATTTCCCTATAGCTTACATTTTAACTCTCTGCTTACTTTAAGTTTGCAATTATATAGCATTTATTAATTTTTATCTCATTGTTATTGTGACAAACAGAAAAAAAAGATATGAAGAACATGAGGAAAAGCCACATGCCCATGCCTCACTTTGATATGTGTGAACATGAGTGGACTTTTAAATCCAGCTTTTTAGAATAATGGTAATATGTGTAATTAAATATTTATGTAGTTGTTTACCTAAGACATCCCTTCAAAATGTAGGAAAGTTGCTCCAACATATAGAAGAAAAATCTTATTAAAGGGGAAACTACTGGAATATCAAAGTAATTGTATTTTTTTACTATGGTCTACCCACAAAACTTTGTAAATATTAAAGTGTAAATGTAATATAATGGAAACTTGTAATGAGCAGGCATTAACTAGGCAGTTTTGTGAATTTGCTTCTAAACCTGTGAGGTATTTTCACACTTTATATGGCATATTTCAGTTTCTTCCCTTTTTTTTTCTTTTTAGCGATTTCTTTTTCCTTAGATTCTAATATAATTATATAACTCTCCCATTACATTTCCCTTTCAAATAAGGTTTCTTTCAAATTAATGTCCATTTTCATTATTATTTGATATGTGAATATATAGATATATTTATAGACATAAGCATTTCTAAATACAACCTACAGTGTATATAAGGCTACTTGTGCATTTGTCTTTATAAAACAATAACCCTAAGTGTAGTAGTGACCCACACACCCTGACAGCAACCAAACGTTATCTATTTATAATTTAGACTCCCTCAATAGATTAAAATCAGTCCTAACACTGGAACCTGGACAAATAAATTGTGAACTCATGGATCTTTATTAAAATGTACATTGGGATGACTCTAATTACATTCTCTCTCTCTCTCTCTCTCTCTCTCTCTCTCCATATATATATATATATATATATATATATATATATATATATATATATATGTGCGCGTGGATGTGTGTGTGTGTGTGTGTCTGTGCGCATATCCTTATATTTACACTTAAGTATAGCCCTCATCTCTTCTCAAAGACATTTCTCTTTCCTTTCTTATAAAAAATAATTTTTCTTTATGTACTGCAGGTGAAATCTTTAGAATAACCAGTTAGTTTTAGAAATATAGTCCATTATTATTCTTATGTTGCTTTTGTAAAGAAATCTTACAAGGTTTGGGAACAAAAAGAATTTGTCCTTAAATATTCCACATATACAGAATATAAACAGTTGGAACCTGAAACACACACACACATATATATGTGTGTGTGTGTGTGAAAAATTATAAAGAAGTTATCCAATAAATACAATTACAATATATATAATAAATACAGGTATAACAGGAAATGGAAAAAGGTTTTAATTAAATGTTTAAAACTTATAAAAAATCATCTAAGCAGAAGTAACCATTGTTCTATAAGCCCAGTGACTATGTCTCTTTTTTCTGTGTCTAATGTCCTTAAACACTTGGAATACCCACTTTCTGCAAGACCTGTATTTCTTAGTCACAGAGCCTGTTCTGAAATCTAGAGCAAAGTGAAGGGGTTTTCCACCTACCTTTTTCATTTCTTTTCATGATACCATATTTAATTCTGCTTGTGTTCTTCATACTGGCATTTTTCAGAAAGCTGAGTCTTATTTTGTCCTTTTTTTATGCTGATCTATACTAATTAGCAAGCCTTGATTGTTTATATGCTAATAACATTAAATGGCCTTACTAAGTGCTTTCATTTTCTTATTTTTTTCCTTTAAATATATTTTAATTCTCTTTATTTTATTTGTTTGAGTACATTTAGGTTTCATGTTATATGAATCTTGGACACAGAAGTCTAAAATGTATATATAATTATATACCTCATATACATTATATAATTAAAATAAAATACCATGTACTTAGTCAATAAAATAACAATCATATAATAAATTACTAAATCATAATGATTATCCTAAAATAACTATTGTACTGTATCTTAGGTACAACAATTTTCCCACTACTTAATTAATGATACTCTAAATTAAGCTGATATATCTAATATGATAAAGATGATTCTTTTCATATCATATAAGCAACTTTGGCAATTCAAAAGGTGTTCTGTTTAGACAGTGCAGAAAAGTAGCACTTTACATATTGATACCTATTATGGTTGATTTCAGACACTTTAACAATTGTATCCTGTCACTTCTGACAGCTGTACTTATGAGCAAATTCTGCCGTGAAAATGTCCCCTGATTCTTAATAGCACAAAGATTCCACACAACACTTTATGAGGAATACGTATAAGGACTAAAGCAAAGTTAGAGAGGATTAAAGTCTCAGCGGAAGAGACAAGTCTCATACTTCAGGTAAAAGTAGGAAGCAGAACCACATTTCCACATTTCTTTAAGTTTATAGATTAATTCAGTTTCTGCTGCTATTTTCCTCCTTTTGGTATCTCCTTGCTTCCTACTGGCAGAATGTAAATGGATTCTGGTGATGTATAGGTCTCAAGTGTTTGAATTGAATATAAGCTTGACCATATTTCTACAATGAGTAAATTAATTTTTTCCTTCTAGAATTATCATGAATATCATCTTAAAGCATTTCCCCCTAGAACACTAAGAGGACATGCGGAGAAAGGGAAACTCATGAAAATACAGAAAGAGTACATTCAGTTCTTGATATACTTTGTAATATCTTTGAGATGATAACAAGACTCTTTTTCTGTACAGTGCGAGTTCTTTACAGTTGGTATTTTTCTCTCATTCTGTAATGCAATGAAAGAATCATTCACTACATATTCAGTCCCACTGAAACAGGGAGCAAGGGGAAGAATGAGCACAATGTTTCAGCTTGAATTCGTACTTAGACATCACGGATTTGTAAGTTTTATGAAGAGATGATATGACATTCTACTTTTGGTCAAATTAAAATATGTCACTTGAAACTAGTTCATCTAATTGGGAGCTTGTTTTCTTCCAATTCTGAATTTGTCAATCTTGGCATTGAAGAAAGAGTACATTGGCAAAGGAGACAACTTACTGAACAGTAAATATACCCACAGCTGAGGCACTAAGAGTAACAATAAATAAATGGGACTCCATGGAGCTGAGAGCCTTCTGTAAGGCAATAGGACAAAATGGCAGCTTACAGAATGGGAAAAGATCTTTACCAACCACAGATCTGAACCATAAAGACCCTTGCTCAACTATGATCACAGGAGTTTTATTCATAATAGCCAGAAACTGGAAATATCACAAAAGTCTCTCAACTGGAGAATGGATAGAGAGAATGTTGTTCATCTTTTTTTTTCACATTGGAATACTTCTTACTTATTAAAAACAAGGATATAAAGAATTTTTCATGCAAATGAATGAAACTAGGAAACATCACCCTGAGAGAAGTAATCTAGATGGCATATGTTTATAAGTGGATATTAGCCATAAACTACAGGATGACAATGCTATAAAACACAGACCCAAAGATACTAGGTAAGAGGTCACAGGAGGGGACCCTTGAATCTCACTGAGAAGGGGAAATGGATTATATATTGGGTGGGGGAGTGTGGGGATGAAAATAGGAGGAATGAAGTCAGAGGAGGACAGAAGGGGCAAGAACTATGAGAGAACAGGTGTCAAAGTCATGGGGGAGGTGCATCTCTAGTAAGAGCTAGAAACCAAGGACAAGGGAAACATTCAGGAATCTATGAGGGTGATTCTAGTTAAGACTCCTAGCAACAGGGTTATCTTGAAATGGCCACTTCCTGTAACCAGGCAAGACTTCCAATGGTGGGCAGTGGAGCAGAAACTGAGGAAATGGCCAACCAATGACTGGCCCACATTGAGACTCATACCTTGAGAGCCATCCCTGACATTATTAATGATATTCTGCTAGATTTTCAGAGAGGAGCCTAGCTTAACTGTCCTCTAAGAGGCTTCACTCAGCAGCTGATGCAAACAGATGCAGAGACACACAGCCTAAGTTTACATTGACCTTGGGGACTCTTATGGCAGAAGTGGATGAAGGATTGATAGAAACAGAGAGGCCAAGTGTACCACAAGAAAACCTAAAGAATTACCTAACCTGAGCCCACATAGCCCAGAGACTGTATGCATGGGATGGACTTAGGCCCCCCTATAGGTAGGTAACAGATGAGCAATATGGCACCCCAAATGAAGATGTAGGACTCCTGACAAGTGGAGCAGGGGAGGTCTCCGACTCTCCTAACTGGGATGCCAGGTCTAGGCTCAACAGAAAAAGATATGCCTAATCCTACTGCAGTTTGAGAATATGCCAAGGTGGCCTGGTAACCATCCATCCAACGCCTGCCATTCTCAGAGCAGAAAGGGAGGAGGAGTTGGAAGAGGAGCGATTCGAGGGAGGGTTTGTGAGGGGACAGGGTACAAAGTAAATGAATTAATTAGTTAATCAAAAAACAAGTATAAAAAGTTTTTGAATATATGGTTGATGTGATGTCTGCAGGATTTGACAGTCTTTCTTTCTTTCTCCCTTTCTTTCTTTCTCTCTTTCTTTCTTTCTTTCTTTCTTTCTTTCTTCCTTTCTTGATATATATTGAAAGACTTTCAAACTTTTATATACCCAGTTAACTTATTTATCATTTTCTTCTGTACAGAAGGTTCTTCTTACTTCTAAAAAAATCATTTTCAGCATAAAATATGTTGTCAAAATGTTCCACTATTATTAAAATAAAATATCTCCTTTGTCCTGAAATTGCCACTTAGCGTAGCTCGCTACACTGAATGTGTGCATAGGAAATTATCTCTGTTTTTTTCCCCCCTTTGGTGAATCACCACAGACATTTTATTTATACATAAGAAAACGTTGTCTAGAAATATTTAGAAACCATATTGTTATTAAAACCACTAACAGGAATGAAGTCAAAATGCTAAATGTGAAAGTGTAACAAATCCCATTAACGGTTACATTTAATATTACTGGGAAAAATGTTGGAGAGTGCATTTTACTTTAGTACTTGTGACAGTTCTAATTCCTGTATTTTTTTTACTTCGGCTCATTATTTTAATGTTTTCACACATTATTTTAATGTTTTCATAAATAAATGTTTTACTGTCTTAAATACTTCTGTTAAATACTTAACTGAAACATCTCAGTAATAGATAAAAATACAGGCTCTGTGGCTATTCATCCTTTGTATTGTATTATGATGATAGTTTCTTAATGCCTGTTGATAGCAGCACGTACTGAAGTTGATAGTTTTAGAGATGAAAGATCTGTATTCTCTTCAGCTATTGTCAGTTATGAAACGTAGCTTGAAGTATATACTTAATTTCTACTCCTAAACTTTCAAACATACATTTGTTACAATGAATATATGAAATTTTTCCTGTGCATTTTAACATATCTTAAAAGTTAGATATTTTCCAGATAATGATCATGAGGCTGTTATCTCTCTTTATACTTTATTCATAGAACCAAAGTTTTCAAGCTACTTTTAGATATTGTTTTATTATTTTAAATGTTTAACATATTGAAAATGTCTACTGGTAATACAAATAGTAGTGAGTGATATTAAAATACTGCAACATAAAAATACTTGTACAAAATCCTGACTTTTTATGACTATAAGTAAGGGTTCTCTTTAGAAACAGAAATGATAGTGTGTGTGTGTGTGTGTGTGTGTGTGTGTGTGTGTGTGTGCATGCGTGCGCACATGTATGCATGTTCCACACTTTCTTGTGACAGCTTATATGTAACCCAAATAAGAAGGAAACTCTTGCTCTTTGCCAACTTGCCTTCACTCAGGCTGTCAAGATCATCCCTCCGGGTCATCAAGCCTTCACAGGACCCAGGCCTACCCCTCCTATTGATGCCAGACAAGGCCATCTTCTGCCACATTTATAGCTGGAGCCACGGGTCCCTTCATGTGTATTCTTTGGTTGGTTGCAAGCATCTATATCTTTATTGGTAAGGCTTTGTCAGAGCCTCTCAGGAGACATCTACATCAGGTTCTTGCAGCAAGCACTTCCGAATATCAGCAAGTCTGGGTTTGCTGGCTGCACATGGATGGACCCCCCAGGTCGGGCAGTCTTTGGATCGCCCCTCCCTCAGACTCTGCTCCACTCCTTGTCCCTGCATTTCTTTTAGACAGGAGCAATTCTGGGTTAAAATTTTGAGAAGGAAGAGTGGTCCCATCCTTCAATCGGGGGCAGATTCTCTCTCCCTTTTGTTGGGTATTTCAGTTGATGTCATTCCTGTTCAGTCCTGGGAGCCTCTTGCTTTTCTGGCTTCTGGGACTTTCTGTTGGCTAACCTCATTTACCATCCTCCATTGCCACACACCTCTGTTTAATATCCGGATACTTTGACACCTTGCCCGTCTCCTCCTCCAACACTTGTAACAGATCATGTCGCCCTCTCTCCAGACCCCATCCCCTTTCTCTCCCCATCCCACCCTCCTTCCCCTTGTGGTTTTTTTCTTTTTCTTTCTTCTTCCTCCCACGGGGGACTCACTTGGGCCCTTCAGCCTGTTGACCTTTTCGAGTTCCCTGGACTGTATCTTGGGTATTTGTACTTTTTTTTTGTCTAATATCTACTTAGTGGGGACATGCATGTCCTTTTGGGTCTGAGTTATCTCACTCCAGATGATACTTTTCTACTTCCATCTATTTGCCTGCAAACCTCAGAATATCCTCATTCTTAAACGCTGAGTAGAGGAAAAGATTCCCTGAACAAAACACCAATGGCTTACGCTCTAAGATCAAGAATCAACAAATGGGATCTCATAAATCTGCAAAGCTTCTGTAAGGCAAAGGACACTGTGGTTAGGACAAAACGGCAACCAACAGATTGGGAAAAGATCTTTACCATTCCTACAACAGATAGAGGCCTTATATCCAAAATATACAAAGAACTCAAGAAGTTAGACCGCAGGGAGACAAATAACCCTATTAAAAAATGGGGTTCAGAGCTAAACAAAGAATTCACAGCTGAGGAATGCGGAATGGCTGAGAAACAACTAAAGAAATGTTCAACATCTTTAGTCATAAGGGAAATGCAAATCAAAACAACCCTGAGATTTCACCTCACACCAGTGAGAATGGCTAAGATCAAAAACTCAGGTGACAGCAGATGCTGGCAAGGATGTGAAGAAAGAGGAACACTCCTCCATTGTTGGTGGGATTGCAGACTGGTACAACCATTCTGGAAATCAGTCTGGAGGTTCCTCAGAAAATTGGACATTGAACTGCCTGAGGATCCAGCTATACCACTCTTGGCCATATACCCAAAAGATGCCCCAACATATAAAAAAGACACGTGCTCCACTATGTTCATCGCAGCCTTATTTATAATAGCGAGAAGCTGGAAAGAACCCAGATGCCCTTCAACAGAGGAAGGGATACAGAAAATGTGGTACATCTACACAATGGAATATTACTCAGCTATCAAAAACAATGACTTTATGAAATTCGTAGGCAAATGGTCGGAACTGGAAAATATCATCCTGAGTGAGCTAACCCAATCACAGAAAAACACACATGGTATGCACTCATTGCTAAGTGGCTATTAGCCCAAATGCTTGAATTACCCTAGATGCCTAGAACAAACGAAACTCAAGACGGATGATCAAAATGTGAATGCTTCACTCCTTCTTTAAATGAGGAAAAAGAATACCCTTGGCAGGGAATAGAGAGGCAAAGATTAAAACAGACACAGAAGGAACACCCATTCAGAGCCTGCCCCACATGTGGCCCATACATATACAGTCATCCAATTAGACAAGATGGATGATGCACAGAAGTGCAGGCCGACAGGAGCCAGATGTAGATCTCTCCTGAGAGACACAGCCAGAATACAGCAAATACAGAGGCGAATGCCAGCAGCAAACCACTGAACTGAGAATAGGACCCCTGTTGAAGGAATCAGAGAAAGAACTGGAAGAGCTTGAAGGGGCTCGAGACCCCATATGAACAACAATGCCAAGCAACCAGAGCTTCCAGGGACTAAGCCACTACCTAAAGACTATACATGGACTGACCCTGGACTCTGACCCCATAGGTAGCAATGAATATCCTAGTAAGAGCACCAGTGGAAGGGGAAGCCCTGGGTCCTGCTAAGACTGAACCCCCAGTGAACTAGATTGTTGGGGGGAGGGCAACAAGGGGGGAGGATGGGGAGGGGAATACCCATAAAAAAGGGAAGGGGAGGGGGTTGTTTGCCCAGAAACCGGGAAAGGGAATAACACTCGAAATGTATATAAGAAATACTCAAGTTAATTAAAAAAAAAAAAAAGCTGAGTAAGATTCCATTGTGTAAATGAACCACATTTTCTGTATCTATTCTTCCATTGTGGGATATCTGGATTGTTTCCAGCTTCTGGCTATCACTAATAAGGCTGCTATGAACTTAGTAGAACATGCACCCCTGTGGCATGGAGGGGCATCTTTTGGGTATATGCCCAAGAATGGTATTGCTGGATCTTTAGGTAGGTCTATTTCCAATTTTCTGAGGAACCTCCATACTGATTTCCAGAATGGTTGTAACTGCCTGCAATCCCACCAGCAATGGAGGAGTGTTCCTCTTTCTCCACATCCTTGCCAACATGTTTTGTTACCTTAGATTTTGATCTTAGCCATTCTGATTGGTATAAGGTGGAATCTCAGGGTCGTTTTGATTTGCATTTCTCTTATCACCAAGGACTTTGAACATTCTTTAGGTGCTTCTCAGCCATTTGAAATTCCTCTGCTTTGAATTCTCAGTTTAGTTCGACACACCATTTTTTGGTTTAGTTGTTTGGTTTTTTGGTGGTTATCTTCTTGAATTCGTTATATATTTTGGATATTAGCCCAGTATCTGATGTGGGGTGAGTGAAGTTTTTTTCCCAATCTGTAGGCTGCTGATTTGTCTTATTGACTATATCCTTTGTCTTATACAATTTATTCTGTAACAGATTATATCCCATGCAGTTGTATGGCAAATCCCTACAAATGTTCTTTAAAAATACATGTATTTCATTCTAAAATGATATAGGGTGGACAAAAATTACATAGGAAAATTTCTACCTTAAAAATCAGCACACTACCTTGGATAAATTGGAAACTATTACATAATTATTCTGGATTAGAAATTCCATTTTATGCATGACTGCATCTGGAAGTCCACGAGAACATTTTTTCACAATGTCAACAAGGAATTAACTATTAAAGATATTTATGTAAATAGCCCCTTTGTCTGAATATTTTTGGTGAATTTCTTCATTCTTTTCTCCTTGAGAAAATGGTAATTCATTGTCTTGATGTAATATTTGCAACTAAAATATTATTTTATTATTATATTATTTATTATATTAATTTTCCTCAGAAATATGACTTATCTAATGTTATTCACTAACCTTACCCCGTTTTTTGACACATACAGTATGTAGTTTTTCAAATATTTATATGTTTGAATTTCTGTTTTCATTCTTATTGGCTTACAGTGATATCACTGGAAATGAATTTTTTTATGTGTCACAAAGACTTTCAGTTCTGTTTTACTTAGCTTTCATCCATTATTATTCCTATTTAATCCATATTCCTATAAAATATACTATATTAAATCTTAATAAATTATAATATATTGTAATATCTTATAAAGAAACTGTTACCATAAGTCTAAATGAGCAGCCTTAAAATTCAAGCCTGTTCATTTTTGTGTATTATGGGTTTCAAACTTTTACTTATACATAACAAACCTTCTCCAGTTTATTTCTCTAAGCTTATTATATTTTCTGGACAGAAGATAGACCACAAAATCACATAAAAGAAATTCTGAGAAGACCTTGTGTGGACAGAGTTGTAAAAATGAGTAAACAGTGAAAGTCAAGGTTAGATACATAGAGTGGTCCCTGGGAACAGTGTTGAGACAAATTATTATATGTTCATAGTTTTCAGAGTTGAATACATTAATATTTATTAAACAATCGTACATAAGTTTGCCATACATTTAAGAATGGGCAAGTGTTCTTGTCTATAGTTTACCAAGTGATAGCTGAGTTTCAGAGATTGGTTTGTCTACATTTCCACATCATTTTCAGCATGGAAAAACAAATCTGTAGAATTGATAGATTCATAGTAGCAACAGGGATACCGTAATGAAGGCAACTTCATTCCTGAAACAATTCCCCACCCATACGTGAGAAAGGGGTAGGGGCAGCGAAAGACAGAGCAGGCAGAGAAACAGAGAAAGAGAGATGACTAGCAACTAGAATTAGCTTCACTCAGTGCTATTCAACCTGTGGTTTGATTCCTTTGGGATCGAACAACCCTTTCACAGGAGTCACATAAGACCTTCTGTATATCAGATATTGATATTGTTATTCCTAACAACATATATTATGTTACAAATATAACAAAATTATAGTTATGAAGAAACAATTCAAATAATTGTATGGTCGGGATCATTACAGCCTGAAAAACTGTACTAAATGGTTACAGTATTCGAAACAATGAAAATCTCTGTGCATAACATACGGTGTTTTGAAGGGAAAACAACAAAATTTCTACATTTTCTTCCATCCCAGACAACCCAAGACCACATTCCTTTATTCAATGTATTATATCATTATTAGCAAGACTTGGAGGAAAAATATATCTAAACATGTGTCGGTTCTTACAAAACATCTTAGGTGGGCTTGAAGTTAATTTATTTTGTTCATAAATCCAGAAACAAAAGGCAAAAGACAAAACAGGAGAAAAATTGACACTATGGATGATATCTCTGAGGTATAAATTCTATAGTAAGCAACAGTAAGTCAAATCTAAAATCTATGTATTTAGTTGGTATGGTAGGCTGTATGCTCAGTTGCTTCCCAGGAAAACAGTGGCTGTCCAGTGCCTAGCAGCCCACCAGCTTTGGTCTTATTAAGCTACTGAGCATAGAAAAGAGTCAGGACCAAAATGAAGGACACATCCCACCTTATTATTTCTAAACATAAACAGAAGTTATCATTATATGGATGGAACGTATCATTATATGGTTATAATCTGCCATTTCCATGTGTGCACATATGCTTATGTGCATGCAAGAGCAACTAATGAAAGAAGAGGCCATGAATTTGAAGAAAAGTGGGGAGAAATATACAAAAAGGTTTTGGAGGGAGAAAGGGCAAAAAATAGTCACCATTTTAATCCTCAAAAAAAAAAGTATAGAAGAAAAGAACCCTGAAAGAGTGAAGAAGAAGATGCAGAAACATAAGTAGAAGCAGCAGGAAGAGGATGGGGAGGAGGAGGAAGAGGAGAATGAGGAGGAGAAAGAAGAAAAAAAAGGAAGGGGAGGAAGGAAATGAAAGGAAAGTAGAAAGGAAGGAAGAAAGGAAGGAAGGAAAGAAATGAGGTGGAGAATAAGAACAGACGAAGTGGGACATAAAAGAAGAGAAAGGGAGATCAGGGGATACAAAATGTTCTCGGTTTCTTTAAGTGTCCCTCAATGTTTTTCACCTCTCTTTCTACTTTGAGCTGCCACTTTTAATACTTTATAAAAGACAGTGTCCTTTCTCCTGGCTTATCTCACACTTTCCAGAATTTTTTAATAGGGGGATACTTTATATTTCGGCTTAGGAATGCAGAGATTAAGTAAAGCTATGCGTTATCTTTGCTTTCACTGTACAGTAGGTGTAAACATATATTATGCTTAAAAATGCTAAAGGTAGATAGGCCTTATCCATATTACTTTATATAATGTTACTTATTGCTATGTATTTATTGTTTATATTATAAAAGGAATAGCTAAGTAGATTATAATTTTGTACACCCCGGTGTGATTCTGTATATTGAAAACTGAATATCTTTTTTAAACATTTATGACTGTAAAATCAAATATTATAATACTTTGCAAAATGCTTACACTTCCTTGTTTTTATTTCTATGTAATGAGAAATCTTAGATACACCGTATTTACAAATTTAAGTCTTCAAGGGCAGTTTTATACATCAAGATTACAATGCCTATAATTAGGGAAAAATGCACCTTACTTGAGCAGGGATGTTAAAAGGGACATTTTATTGTAATCCTTTTGATAATAGTTAAAAATACTTTATCATTTCGCTGTTATAAAAACTATAATTATAATAAAGATTTCAAAGGAAATGTAGTAAAAGGTGTTCAAATGTTATTGCGTCGAGCTAAAGACCTTTTCACAGTAAAAGAAACAATCACCTGAGGACACAGGGAGCCACTGAATGGGAGAAAACATTAGAAATTACACATTTCAGAAGGGGTTGGATTTAGAGTATACAAGGAAGTCGATTCCAAATGGTAAAAGTCAAAAATAATCAATACTTAAATAGACGGTATATCTAAATATGCGACCTCAACAATACAAACCACAGGTGTATGTCAATGGCAAGGAAATCTGAATAAACTTTTCCCAAAATAAAATTCACATAAGCTACAAGTACAGGTAAAACAGTTCATTGCTAATCACAAGAGAAGTGTGAATTATAAGTTCAATGAGACACCATCTCAGCTCAGGAAAGACAATTACTATCAAAAGGATTGACTGTGACCAATGCTGGTGGCAATATAGATACAATGAGAGCCTGCACTCTCTCAGTGAACGAATAACTGTCCAGCAATGAAGGAAAACAGAATTGAGAACCCGAGAAATGTAAAAATGTTGCTACCATGTAATCCTGAAGTTCCATGGTTAAGAAACAAGAGAAGAGACTCACTCTATCAGATGGGCATGTGGAATCACATATCCACAGATGCAGAATCGCCAAGAAAAAGATTCATTCAGCACACGTGTTCATTATTTAATGAAGTTGTAAATAAAGCAGGCTTCTTGTGTGTGATTGGATGACCCATAACAAGCAGATTCAATCAGTGTGCACAGAAGAAGGTGCCTGCTATCAGTGACATCAACACATGGTCTTTTGCAATGTGGACTCTCACGTAGTTGAATAGTGACTCACTGAGGCCAGGAGGGAGAAGTAGGGAAGGTTTCTGAAAGGGCAGTCAATGGATCTAAGTTACAATTTGATATGCATAGGCATTCCTAATAATAATACAAAGTAGGGTAATACTACATAATGGCTTGTGGAAAATTTCAAACAGTAAAAACAATAAATGTTTTAAAAGGTTGTATGACAATAACTGTTTGGATATTTATCAATTTAATTTGACTCAAACACTTTAGAAGACATAATATGTTTAACCACTACTTAGTACTCAGTTAATTTACATATACTTTGTGTTAACTCTGTGCCAAATAAATATGTAAAAGTTAGAAAATTGAAAACAGGGCACTGAAAATTATAATAAAAATATAAAATGTGTATGTGCATATTCTCCAAGTAAACAAATTGTGATGAGCAAATCTTTGTACATAATCTATAAAAATATATGATAGATAATTTTGTGTGGAATAATGATATTTTAAAATTATATAAGCATATTAATCACATTAAGAAGTAATTTATATGACTATCCATTTCTTTTATAAACATTAAACGAGAGTTAACGGTTTTCTCATGTGTTTCAAGACAATAAGGTCCATGCCTTCTTACTTAGGCCATGTGATGTTTCTGTTGTCATCATGTTTCTAAAATCTTAGTCATTATTAATCTGATAAAGTGACTTTTTCATTAATTTGCTTATTTATTCACTTTACATTGTAATCACAAACCCCCTCCCAGTCACATGCTCACAATCCACTTTCTCCATTCCCCACTTCCCTTCTCAGAGAAGAAGAGGCTCCCCTATGTGAACCAACATGCACTGCCATATCAAGTCACAGCAGGACTAAACACACCCTCTCCCACTGAGACCTGAGCAAGCGGTCCAGCTAGAGGAAGGGGGACCAATGACAGACAGCAGCACCAGAGACTGTCCCTGCTCCAATTGTGAGCAGGCCCATATGAAGACCAAGCTGGGTTGGTGGTTCAGCCTCTGTGAGCCTTACTGTGTCCTGTAACTTTTAATAAAAAAAATCTGACAGCATGTGGTATATATAATGTCCCATTCTATGTCTTTACAAATTTATGTTATAGAGAAATGCTTTTCTTCTCTTGTAATCATGCCATGTTTCTGTGTTAAATTCTTAATTTCATTCTTCCACGCACATCCCATCATTTGGGAGTTTTAGTTGATCCTAGAATTTTCTTTCTGTGTCATTTTGTTTTGTTTCGTTTGATTGCTTATTGTTTTTGGTTGTGTGTGTATGTGTGTGTGTGTGTGTGTGTGTGTGTGTGTGTGTGTGCACGCGCACGTGTGTGTATGTGTGCATGTGTGTGTGGGCATGTGTGAAAGTCATTATTTAACTGCAATCACAGTTGCCAGGATTAAGAAAAGCACACTAGCCCCATGATCCAGCTTCGACAGAAGCTTCTCTAATTTAATATGTTCTGGTATGTTATGCTTCATACAGGATATTGTTTTGAAACAGTATTTTGCTTGGCAAATTATTAAAATATATGCTGGCTTTATAGCAACCTAAAATTAAAATTATTGCAATATGACCACACCACTGTCTTTAGTGCTTTGTAAAATTCCAAGTTGAACAATTGATACAATCCCAATTTGGGGGGCTTTTTGAGGGCTTATACTATCCTTTATTGTCTTATTTTCATTTTCTTTGGTCAGAAATGACACCATAGTATAAAAACCTAAATACGAAATCCAATTTCACTCTGATTTCCAAGTCGATTACTTTCCTTAATTTCTCCACTAACATTTATTATACTTGCCTTTATTACATGACCATCCCAATGCCTTTATTTATTTAGCTTATATAACTGTTTTTATACATTTATTAGAAATGTGTAATTTAGAAGAATTCTTTTCTCATAAACATAATAGCATCAATACAGTAATAAATATATTCAAATTGCTTTAAAATATTAGTAAAGATATTGAATAAATTACTCATAAATTTCGGGTTGCTAATCAATTCATTAATGAAATTTTATTACTTAAAATGAGTAATATAATTAAGATCATAATTTTTACATTTTATATCTTCTACACAAATATTTATTCAGAATTCTTTCTACTTCTTAAGAGGTAGTAGTCATTTAGAAATAAGTTTTGTGAAAGTAATCTCTATACCATGCCTGTTGACCAGTTTTAAAATGTTATTCTTTGCCAACTATAATGTTTGAGTAAGGAAGCTAGCATAACTAAGAATATATTTACTTACTATTTGGTTAATTAAAATTACTTTAATGTTTCTAAAAATGTGTTATTCTATGAAATTATAGAATTCTCTACTAGGTGATTCTAGGTGAAAGGTCATTTGCTTTGCTTCTGCTCTGTTGAGATATTACTACACAAATTTAGTAAACAGTGTAGGAAAACATTTTAGAAACTGGAATTCTAAAAATCAAACATTAATTATAGGTACCTATGAAACTTTAGATGCATCTATATTGCTTCTATTTAATTGATGTCTGGTCAGCACTGTTGGTCTGTGTGTGTGTGTGTGTGTGTGTGTGTGTGTGTGTGTGTGTGTGTGTGTGTGTTCGAATTTGCAGTAACCCTAAGGTGATGATAGATGTTATACATAGAATCAACAGTTACATTATGTTCCTTCTCCATCTGCCAAGGAGTCAATGTGTTAGCTTGTGAAAGAATAAAATCTGAGTGCTCTGTGTGTACATTGTCATCTTTTGTCTTGCCCAACCTAACTCCTGGGCAAAACTATTGAATTTGACTTTAGTAAATAATCCATCTTTTCTTGGATATTTTATTTATTCATCTCAAATGTTATCCCCTTTCCTGGTTTCTCCACTGCAAATACCCTATCCCATCCACCCCCCCCCTGCTTCTATGAGGGTGCTTCTCCACTCACCCATCAAGTCCTTCTTTACCTCCTTGGCATTTTCCTGTAATGGGGCATTGAGCCTTCACAGTACCAAGAGCTTCTCTTTTCATTGATGCCAGATAAGGCCATTCTCTGCTACAAATGTGGCTGGAGCCATGCAAACCTTTTCAGCTCCTTCAGTCCTTCCCCTAACTCCTCCATTGTAGTCCCCATGCTCAGTCCAAGAGTTGGCTGTCAGCATCTGCATCTGTATTTGTCAGGCTCTGGTAGAGCCTCTCAAGAGACAGCTATATCAGGCTCCAGTCAGCAAGCACATCTTGGCATCCGAATATTGTCTGGGTTTGGTGTCTGCATATGGGATGGATCCACAGGTGGAGCAGTGTCTGGGTGGCTTTTCCTTCAGTCTTATTCTTATCTATATTACAAAGGTTGTATTTGACCTTGCCACCTCTTTTATTTAAGTAATTACAGTGGCTTCCTGACATAATTACCTGCAAACTCTTTGTCTTTATGGTGCTTAAAGTGACACTAAAAATAATCACTCATTTCTTATACATCTTTACTTTTTCTTTATCCTACTAATAACTATATCCCATTGGTATACCCCCATTAGATCTATATGATTACTCAGGATCTTTCTACAGAATATTGTCTCATTTCCAGCACTATATATATATATATATATATATATATATATATATATATATATATCCCTGGCTACCTTCCCTACAGGGATTTCCTTTTTCCTTTTCTCTCTTAGACAAAGTTTAATCCTGCACTGCAGTGTGCATAATTCCATATTATGAATATTCCCCTAGTTAAGATCACTTCTTTGCTTCTTAGTTTCTCACATGTTAACATCATTTGCATTTCTATATTTGTTTTTAATTATTCTTTTTCATAACAACTTTACATTCACAGAAGTCAGGCAACCCATCTTCTCTTGATTATTGTCTTTTAGTACTTGGCTCAGAGTTGGTCTTTCATGAATATTTAGTTTTAGCTACAATGAGGGACACTGAGAAGAAGAACTCAGATGATCTGTGAAGAGTGGGATGGACGTATGGCAACTGAAACAGCGTCTTTTGTAATGGAGTGCACTTCATTCTCCTACCACAGCCGCCTTATTTTTGAGGTCCTCACAGAAGAAACTTCATTCCATTTATTGCTGCTGTCTACAGCACGTACTGCATTATTTCTTATGGGCCCTAGTGTCCTTCAGGGTTTTTCTCTGTCTTTTGTCCTGTGCTGGTATCTGGGAAGAAGGGAGGGATGCCAAGTCATCAACTTCACTTCTTTGGAAAAAAAATCCAGTCTGGCTAACTGTTCATTTTATAGACAAAAGCATCTCTCTGTGTTTTGTGTTAAACCTTTGAAACATTTCAGCAATGTGTTGTGGGATCTGCCAGTTGATGAGAAGCCAAAAGTCCATAATGGAAAATAGGAAAAGGATCAAAATTCTTTTCACCTAAGAAATTGCTATTAGTTCAAGTAGCACTCAACTAGTGAAATGAATATGCCCTAGAGCAGAAATTTCATCCTTGGCAGCTGTAATGCCTGATATCCACTGACTATTCTTTGTTTCTCTTTATTCAGAGTCTCATTTCCTAGAGTGGATGATTCCCTTTATATTAAATTCTTTTATTTATAAATAAATAAGGTATTGGGTAGACCCAATACAATTTCCTGCCTGACAATTCCTCATCGTCCAATGTGATGCCATTCTAACTTATTGGTGACACCTTTTGTATTCTCCCAGTTTTGCTGATGCAGAGTGCGTCTTGAATGTCTAGAGTACAGAGGAAGCAGATGGGAACAAAGGACAGAGGAGACAAATAGCAAAAGCCAGGTGATGACAAAACATACTGAATTGTGGAAGGCACTAAAGTACTTGATATAAGAGGGAAAGAGATTGCAATAACGTTTTCTCCCTGAATTGTGGAAGGCACGAGAGTACTTAATATACAAGGGGAAAAGATTGTAATAACGTTTTGAAAAACTAAGTATGACAAAAAAACACATCACCTGACTATATCCACTTGAAGAAAATATATTGTGAAAGACAGTGGCTAAATTTTTCAGGCACAGAACCTACCTGATACTCATAATGTGTCTATGCCTAAATAGTGGTGAGTTCTTCACTGTGAAAAAAATTGGAATGGGAAAACATAACATAATTAATTTATATGAAAAATTATACTAACTGCAGTACATTCTATGCAATACATTAATCCATTTATTTATCAGCAATTCAAATTTAGTTAGTGATTCATTATTTTTAACTAAGAAGTTATTATTAACTCTCCTGTTTGCTAAGCATGTTTTTTATCATGTAACATTAAAAACATAAGACCTTTTAGACACACATTTTAATCTATAAAGATTTTTACCTGAAGGTAATGCTGTCAGGTCCACATTGTTATTGAACAGCAGTGTATTGCAAAGGCATCTGTAAGATGAGCTGCGATAGGTACAGGTCTACCCTGAGATTAAATTTACTGACATGCTGCCTCAAAGCATTTCCTGTACAGGACTCAGGTGACATATTAAACACATACATTTAGTGTTGTCTGCAAGGTTAAAATGTTGCAAACAGCAGATTTGTTCATACCTAGTGAAATACATAAAACCTATGATTTATTCTTTAATTTTGAGCAGAAGGTTAAAGTGACTCATGGGTAGGTCCCAGATTTACATTGTGGCTTTATGGAACAGTCATGATACTTCCTTCACAACTCTGGACAGGACGATTGAACTTTCTATAGTTCTTGGGATCACATGGAAAATAAAAGTAAGAGAAGCCCCGAGGTCCAACAGAAAGATTCAGAACAGGCAACCTCGGGAAGTAAAAGATGGGGAGACCCTCTATTATGAACCAGAGACCTGGGAGGTGAGAGCCTCTTGGGACTCAAAGGGAAGGGACCTTAGATGGCACTACAATGGGGAGAGAGAACCTGTAGATTCCACCTCCAGCAGAAAGACAAGACATCAAGTTGAGGGATAGGGTTGCCATCCCACCGTCAAAAACTGACCCAGAATTGTGCCTGTCTACAAGAACTGCAGATATGGAAATGTAGAAGAACATGAGGAAAAAGAGGTCCAGTGACGGGCTTCAGCTCAGGGGGAGGCACCGAGGTGTGACACTATTAGTGATAATGTGGTGTGCTTACAAACAGGGGCTATCATGACTACCCCCGAAAGGTACAATAAGCAGCTGAAAGAGTCAGATGCAGATATTTACATCCAACCAATGGACAGAAGCTGCTGACTACTGGGGTTGAACTATGGACAAACTGGAAGAAACTGAGGAGAAGGGAGACCCTATAGGAAGACCAACAGTCTCAACTAACCTGGACCCTCATGATTTCTGAGGACCCCAACACAGTCAGAGAAGAAGTACCTAACCCTCAAGAAACCTGGGGTCCAGGAAGTGGGGAGAACTGGTAGTGTGGTGGTGGTTATGGGGAGATCCTCTTGGAGATGTGGGGAAGAGGTGTAGGATGTGAAACAGTTGGAGGGTGGACCAAGATGGGGATAAAGTCTGGATTGTACAAAAAGATTAAAGAATAAATTTTTAAAAAAGCAAAAGAGCAAAATAAAATACAGAATTGAAAATATAAATAAAAGTCTAAGAAGCACTTTGAGAGTATGATTAACTCATACACTTACATATAGAATAAAAAGAAACCTCCCATCAAGCTATAATTCCATTAAAAAACGAACTAAATGAATATAGACACATAGACTATAAAAGTGAAATGGTTATAGTGGGAAAATTAATCCTGAGAGTTGGGGCTTATCCACTATACATAATGACTATTGTATAGACGGTTGTACGTGTACAATATATACAGAAGAATAAACACCTAATTATAATGATTTGATGACATTAAGAATGAAGAAAAGCCTAGGGATTAGACTAGTTATTTAGAAAATTGAAATTAACTTTTAGAAAACTTAAGATATTGAAGAATATTAATATCTGCTAATTTTCAGACTAGAGGATTTTCACTCCCATTTGGTGTTTTATAATTTTCCAATCAATAGAAATACCATTGGCAATAGTGTATAGAGATGAAACTGGTACTCTTTACAACTAGGTCTTTGAAAAGCATTATTTTTAATGCTCCATCACAGAAGCACCTGGGATGATGTCATACTTCTGGACTGTCTCAGCCGTTAACCTTTAACATTGAATGTGATTCTAAGTTTGTCTCATGACTTTTACTCATGGCCATTACACACAGGAGGTCTTAGACTTCCATATTTGGATATTAGAATCTAAGCTCAAGAATGAGTAAATGATTGAGTGTCAAGGTACGGAGTGGGCAAAGAAATAGAAAGTCTTGCTTTTAACTGGAACAGGGAGCACTGCACATCATTACTTAAGTATAACTTTTGAAATATCTATTAATGTTAATCTATAGAATGTTTCTTACAAATATGCTATGCAGCCTACAGTATGAGCAGAATGTGCCAAGCAAGCGTCCCTGCCTTTTAAAGAAGGAAACCTGTAGGAGGTTTAGATACAGACATTTTTAAATGCTCAAAACCATTGGGGATACGGAGGAAAAGATTGGAGCAGAGACTCAAGGAACTGCCCCACATGTGGCCCATACATATACAGCCACCGAAACTAGATAAGCTTGATAAAGCTAAGAAGTGCAGGCTGACAGGAACCGGATCTAGATCTCTCCTGAGAGACACAGCCAGAGCATGTCAAATACAGAGGTGAATGCTAGCAGCAAACCACTGAACTGAGAACCAGACCTCCATTGGAGGAATTAGAGAAAGGATTGAAAGATCTTTGAAAGGGGCTTGCAAGCCCTCAAGAACAACAATGCCAACCAACCAGAGCTCCCAGGGGCTAAACCACTACCCAAAGACTATATATAGACTGACCCAAGGCTCCAAATGCCTATGTAGCAGAAGGCCTTGTTGGGCATCAATGGAAGAAGTCCTTGGTCCTGTCAAGGTTGGACCTCCAGTATAGGGGAATGTTGTGGGGGGGGGAGGGAAGGGGAGATAGATTAGGGGAACAGCCTTATAGAAGAAGGGGAGGGGGAGGGGGAGGGGATAGGGTGCTTATGCCAGGAAACCAGGAAAGGGAATAACTTTCAAAACATAAATAAAAAGAAATATCCAATAAAAAAGTTAAAAAAAAACAGAAAGAAGAGAATTTTTGATTGATCACTCTACACAATGATCATATAAAACTTAACCTCAGCTATCAAGAAAATGTTATATTTACAAAGCTACACAATTTGCATTCAGAGATTCTGTGAAAAGAGTTGCAAACAGTATGGTAGCATGTTGTTTTAAGATGATTACTTTATTTATTTATTGTTTGAAATCGGACATAAAAGACAGAAATGGCCAATTTAATGCTAAGTTTTGAATGAAGGAGAGGGATAAAATTCTAACAATTTTTTTTTGTGAAAAAATGATATTCTCACTGGCATTTTTTCTTGGTTTTATTAGTTTTCTTGAGATTTTGTAAATGGCATGTTTTTCCAGTTTCTTTTTTTTTTTTCCTTTTATTTTTTTTACAGTCCAGTTGCTATCACCTCCCGGTCTACCAAATCCCACAGACCATTGAAGGTTTATACGTTTTATCTGTACTTTGTTACTTTATGACTCTTGTAAGTTTTAGGAGGAGCAGAGACTTGCGATATTTGTTAAGGAGGACAAATATATATATTTTAAAACTGGTCATTTGTGTTTAAGTCAGACACAGAAAAATACTTTAAATGAGAGAAAACACATATCAAAATAGCTTTGATACGCTTTTGAGGTACTGGGGATATAAAATTCTTCACTTTTAAAAAATACTTCTTATGTGAAAACACATTTCATATTTACATATTTATTAAACCTTTTACCCTATATGTAACTAAGACATCAACAAATGTAACTAAGACAATCAAAGGGGTAGTATATTTGTATTGTACACACACCATATATAGCACAACTGTGAATTGCCAATTTAACCATTTTCATTTCATTAGAGAAAATATATTGTGGCTATATTATTATATTAAGTCAAAATTCTGGGTTAATTTTATGAGTGAAGTGTGTAGATACTGCTGCTTATGAGAGCTTTGATAATGCAATAGTGTCTTTCACCAGCTTTGGAAATTTTTGTTGTTGTCTATTTAAATTACATATAGATGTATACCAATAAGCTTATAGAGATCATCCATTTGGGGAAAATATTTTCTCAATTTGATCTTTAGTGAACACTTGAAAACACACAACAATTGCCACCATTAATTTTGCTTTCATAAGGAACAATAAATAATAATGTAATCTAGGGAGTGCATTTCAATCTATGATACTTATTCATATAGTAATAACATCTAAATGAACTGACCTTTCATTTCCTGTCTGTTCCTTTTAATAGAATACAGATTTATTACAGAAGGATAAGAAACCATATAGCCAGCTACACTCATTATTATGATAATTACTGAAAATGTGATTTAGGGAGAACATGGATTCAGTGGGAAGAAACGTACTGTATAATAACCTTTGCAGAGATCAAAAGGCACACTTCTCTGTACATGGTTTTCAGGAAGGCTAAATGTAGAAGTTTAACATTTAAGTATAGTCACCTCTTAATTTTAATCTTTTATAGGTCTCTGGAATATGTAAGCTCAGACCTCAAATTCAGAATATTTTCATTCATTTTTCAAACACTCATCTCATAATTTTTATACTTTCTTACCATTTTCTGTGGGAAATTAGAGAAAAATGTTGGATGAGATGAAATTATTCAGGACTTGTTCTCAGCTCTTCCTCCCCAAGAATGAGCACAGGGAGTGCTGTTCTCTAGGTAGCGCAGAAAGAGAAAGAAGGTTTCAAAGGAAATTAATTTAATGAATTTAAAAAATTGTCAGTTGCCGTGTTCTTCTCTAGGGAAGGCGATTTCTTCCACTCTTTGCATTCTTTGGTGATCTACAGGGTAGAGGCCCACCGTGCTTTCACCAGTCCACAGTAGCAGTCCAAAAAGTCCATTTTTGTTGTCTTTATTCAGTTAAGCTTACATAAAACATATATACAGACAACTTGTGTGGTTGTATGTGTGTGAAATTAATGAAAAAGGAGGCAATGAATTTATAAGGGAGAAAAAGAATGGTGTATTGGAGAGTTTGGAAGGAGTGTGTATAGGAGAAGATGTAATTATATTTACAACCTCAACAAATGTAGTTTAAAATACCAGACAAAATTTGTTACCTTAATGTTTTTTATTGAAAAGATATTTTACCAAAGCCAACTTGTGCACATTACATTGAACATGTCTCCTGTGCTCTCCACAGGACTGTCACCTTTAACTCTCTATTTTGTTTACAATTCACACAAGTTTTGAGTTACATGAACAACAGTTCCTATTACATTGACCTATCAGAGTTCCTGATGCTTTTGAAGGATACCACATGTAAATGCTTCTCTTCAAAGCACTTTACACTTCTCAGGCGGCATCGTGAATATCTGGGGATCTATGAGAAGTTCCTTGCCCAGCACTGTTTTTGCTTTGTGACTGGGTACAATTCTCGAGAGAGCCACTGTAAGGTACATGGTCTGATCATGTCAAGGATAAACACAATTAAAGTGAGGGCCACCTTTCTGCCATCCAAGGTAAAGAGATATACATTAAAACTAACCAAACGGTAAAAGGGACCTGAAATTGAAGCAGTTTAGAGAATGACAGTTTAATGAGAGTAGAGGAAAAAATACTATCACTCTGATGGAAAACATCTGTCCTCCTCGGAATGATGGAAGTTTGTAAGGCTCTTAAGGAAGGTGCTGCCAGCCAGTGATTATATCAACAGCAGGTCAGGCTTGGGCTGTCTCTTTAATGTCATTGTTATGACTGCCCAAATATATACCCTTCTAACTGATACCTGGTCTCCAGAATCACAACAGGGTATTTTTAATATTTTCAACACGTGTTGGACTTTTTCAGGTGAAAGTATACACATTGTCATCAAATTGTATGAGAAATAAACAAGAAATTAATCAAACCTATTTATGTTTATGAATACCAAAGCATGAATACGATAATTTAAGTTTTGATTTTAGAAAAACAGACGTGTACCTGACTTATTTCCAATTGCTTTTACAAAATTACTGTTGGAACAAGATGATGAGGATTTTCTTTTCATTTGTTGCATTTCTTTTCATTTGTTGTTGTATATATATATATATATATATATATATATATATGTATATATAATCATTTTGTCCTGAAAGATGTTGTGCATTTTGCCATCAAGTATGAAAATGTGAATTAATATGTCACAATTTAAATGGAGAAAGAAGAAAATTCACTCATGTTACAAAATTTGTAGTAAGAAAATAGGCTAGTCTCAGGCTCTACATTGCAAAGACAAGGGACCTAACTATTTTTATTTAGAAGGTTGTAATTTTTCTTGTTCTCTAATTCAATAGTAAGACATTTTGAAATCAAAACTAGAAGGAGAAGAGCCTTAAGTGTGACTTGGTCGGAGTCCATGAATAGATAGGAAAATGGCTTTTCCTTGCAGAAAGGAAAAGTGGTGGGCTAGTAGTTGAGCTAGTTGCTATGTCAATATAATAACTGTTTAGCTGAATGAATATTAAATAGATGTGGCATTTTAGTTTCCACATTCAATGTTTCATTTTTTTCTGGTGAAAAAATTTCCCCATATTTTTCCCTTGAATGATGTTATTAATCAATGGGTAATATCACTGGATCAATCTTCTGAAATTCCCAGTATCTAGGAATAAATTCTACTGGTAACTTATAAATTGAAAAGTGGGATTTGGGGTGGGTGAAGCACATATTAGCATTTTGGATCACAAAAAGTGTTACTTTATGGTTTTTGTTATAGTCTTGGTTATACACTTCCATCAAAAGATTTGGAGATAATATCTTTCTGGGTCAGGGTTACCTCATCCAATATAATATTTTCTAGTCCTATTTATTTACATTATATATATATACATTATATATATATTAAGATGTACTCATGTATTTTATTTACATCATTTCATTGCATTCTGTTATCAGACATACTAGAAGAGGGCATCAGATCCCAATACAGACAATTGTGAGTCACCATGTGGTTGGTGGGAATTGAACTTAGGACCTCTGGAAGAGCAGTCAGTGCTCTTAACTGCTGAGCCATCTCTCCAGCCCTATATGCATTTATTTTATATGTATATATATAATATATGTATAATCACCTTATTACTTAATAAACATAATCCAAACTACATTACAAATATTTCTCTTATACCCAGGAATAACTATAGCTCTTAGCCCTCCTCTTAAAAACCTCTGTGTATGCAACATAGATTAGTGAAGATAAGTACAACTATTTGAAATTAGGAAATAATTGACTATGTAGTGACTGATCCTAATGGATACATTTTTAATGCAATTGTTGTTCCTAAAGCTCAGACAACATTATGCCACAGGGTGAAAAAATGATTCTAAACGTCAGAGAATGTGTGTGTTGTTCTGATTTTGTCTCCTAGACCTGTGAGATCAGCTATGCATGGAATACCTCTGCAACATGTCTAACTGAACAAGACCTGAACAGTGACAACAACTGCAGACATGCTAATACTGAAGGAGAAAAATCTCACAGGGTCTACCTCTAAACAAATGTTACTAGGCACTAAGGAAAGTTGGTAGAACCAGAGGTTAATTTTCTCATAGATAAGTTCAACGTGGTATTATGTGACCAAGCTATCATCCTTGAAATAATATACATTAAGCCAGTTTACCATTCTGTGAAACACATATGTGAATCTATATGTGTTTAAATAATGATAGTAATAGTAATAATAATGATAATAAAAATAATAGAATTGGAGAGGTCAAGGGAGTTCAAAGAAGAAAAGGAAATGCAGCAATAAGTTAATTAAGGACATGCGTGGCATGTACTCACTAATAAGTGGATATTAAACAAAAAGTATACAATACTCAGAATACAATCCACAGAACTCAAGGTTAACAAGCTGAAGAGCCCAAGTGAGGGTGCTTCAATCCCACTTGGGATAGAGGAAAAAGCAATCAAGGGGGGCAGAGGGAAGGGGGAACCTGGGTTTCAGGGAAGAAGAGGGGAAAAGTGGAACATGATTAATTACTGGGTGTGGAGCGGGGTTGACAGTAGAAAAGCCCTGAAGCCCAGCAGAATAAATGAAAATATACAACTTTGGGGGGGTGGGAAGTAGAGGGACCCTCTAGTATGCACCAGAGTCCTGGGTGGTAAGAGACTCTCAGGACTCAAAGGAACCTTTTAATGACATGCCCTACAGTGGATAGAGCCCACCTCCAGTAGAAAGACAGGGCACCAAGTGAAGGCATGGGGTTCTCACTCCACAATCAAAAATTCTGATGCAGAATTGTGACTGTTTAAAAGAACTGCAGGGACAAGAATTGGAGAAGAGATTGAGGAAAAGGAGGTTCAGTGACAGGCCCAAACTAGGATCCAGTTTAAGGTTAGACTCCAAGTTGGGAACCCCTGTGGTTGAATTAGGGAAAGCCTGGAAGAAGCTGAGGAAGAGGACAACCCCATAGGAAGACCACCAGTCTCAACTAGGAACCCTTGTGATCTCTCAGGCACTGAACCACCAAGCAGGCAACATATACTAGCTGGTCCCAGTTCTCCACCACACTATACAGCAGAGGACTGCCTGGTCTGGCCTCAGTGAGAGAAGATGCACCTAACCCTTGAAAGACATGAGGCCCCAGCGAATGGGGAGGCCTCTTGGTGTGTTGGTGGTGGGGTGGAGACATCCTTTTAGAGACAGGGGCCACGAGGAATGGGATGAGGAACGGTGGGAGGGTGAACCAGGAGGGCGGTAACAACTGGATTGTGAAAAAAAATAGAAGTAATTTTTTAAAAGTAAATAAATATGAATTTCTTATTGTGGGTCTTTTAGAATACCATGAAAAGCTGTGTGATTTAAATTAGTCAGAAGTCTATATTCAATACATGCACATGGTAGAAAAACTTCCCCATATGAGTTTCTAGCAAATGGGAAATTTCCTTGGTGATTTTGGGATACCCACAATAGGTTACAACCATTTTCCAGTGTCATAACTCAATATTATAGATCAGAGTTTATGTGACTCCTCCAGATAATACACCATTGAGTTCTCCACAATTATCTGTTAAAGAAGAGATTATATAGATAGTTCATTATGTTTCATATGCTAATTTTTGTGTATTGCTTTTTGTGCTTAATTCCATATGCTTTAGTGTAACCCAAGATTCGAAAGAATCAATTTTAATACCAGATACATTTTAATTCTAATCTTAACATCCACATTTTTCCAAGACAAATACAGCTTAATATTTAAGTACAAAGATCTTTTCTCTCTTATTTTGAACAGAACCAATTCCTTATGGAGTTAAACGTGTAAATAGTTAAAGGTCTTTCTGACATATACTTTAATAAGAATATTTTATTCAGTACTCTTGAGTATCAAGTGATATTTAAGTTTTACCAATATATCAAGAGAAACAAAACCCAATTTATCTGTTAAACATGTTTAACAACATCACTTAATATCTGATTCTTAGGATAGAAGAAATACAGTGTTTTCACTTCAAAATTAATATGAGGTTTTTTGACAGTAGAGTATCAGTTTACAAATAAGCTAATGATATTCAAAGCTGTTCTTAAGCAATACAGATAGTGAAGAGAAATTCTCAACTGGTAAATAACTGGTTGAACACTATGTTAGTGCTGTCATGTAAAATATAGAAATAGTAACAAGCGTTTTCTAAAATCCTGTCAAACTACCATTCCCTCTGGAATACTACTATATTAGTCATAACTTGAATTTAATTACCTTTTTGAGTAATTTCTTTTTCCCCTCAGTTGATGAGATGATAGAGTTAAAGTCCCCTCACCCTAAATCAAGTACAATTCCATTGTTTCGCCAATGAGATATAATTGCAAGGACTTTTTTTCTCTTCCTTGTTTTCATTTAAGATCAAGAGCTCTAATTTAAAGTTTCCCTTGATTATAACATATAGAAATGATTTGCATAAATTTTTGTAATGTGCATTGAGTAAAGTTTAGAGCAATCTGGTACATAACTGACTATATATATATATATATATATATATATATATATATATATATATATATTACATGGAATTCTAATCTTTCACCAGACTTAGACAGTAAGACATCTTGGTGCAGAACATGACTGTCATCAGGAGACTCTGTTTTTTCAGTTTTGGTCACCTTAACTTGCTTATAAGGTGAAAACACAGCCTCAGGAAGATCTGCACAAAACAAAACAAAACAAAACAAAACAAAACAAAACAAGACAAAACAAAGCATCAAGAAAAAAAACAACAGGAACATATCCTTACAGCAGATTTCATGAGCAATTGAATAAAAAAAATGCAGAAGAGTATTAAATTGAGCCTTGTTATTTTTATGTGTATATTTTTACTTCTAGCACTTGTTAATTTAGTATAAATACATTTCAATAGGCAAATTTGATACTGTATGCATTTTGAAATTGAACTATTATTAAACATGTTTGTATATCAAACTCTTAATGAATATTGGTTCACATTTTGTGAATTTAGAAATTTGATGCAGTTATAAAAAGAATCTTTGTATATTTTTCATATATGAATACAAATAATACAAGTAAAAATAATGAACTTAGTGTGATTAATATGCTCTGTATAAATGATACTCATGAGACTCATTCTAATAAAACAGTGGCCATTATGATATTATTTGTTTTATAATATTTACATGAATTTAGTGTGATCTGTTGAAAATTAATTACAATGTTTTTTTCATAAACTGATATAGACAAATTTGATATTGAGGTGATGAAATAATATTCCCTTGGAGAATTTATAGAGATCATTTTACTCAGGAACATGTTTTAATTATACAGAAGAAATGTGAGACACTAACCTTGTGTTGAATTTTAGTTCTGACACCAAGCGCATGCTAAACATCTGTTGAATTTTAAAACTGACAGTATATATGTCCCTCTCCCTGGGATGGAACCGCAAAGCAACACTAATAATATGGGCTGTGTATATTCCTTGGTTTCAGATTCTAGACTGCTAGTGGCTTCTGGCTGGAATACATCCTATCCTAGATTTAGTCAGATTCTTTCTGGGAGAAGTACAGTACAGTTGTCAGAAAGATGCTTGAACAAAAGAAAAAATGTTTTTCTATGTAAACAAACATGAACTCTGATAGCTATTTCATAAGACATCTATTCATATATATATATATATGTGTGTGTATGTATATATATATATATGTATATATATATATATATAAATGTTACCAATGAATAAAGGCCTAAACTTTCTAATTTAAAATTTTAATTTCTCAACCTTTTGGATTACACTCATAGAGATATAACCAAATCTATTTTATTGTAAATAAATCAATAAATGGGTTGGGTTACTTCACTCTGTATGGTATTTTCAAAATTCATCATGTCCTTGTTTATAATAGCTGAATATTATTCCATTGTATAAATGAACTACATTTTCTGTATGCACTCTTTTCTTGAGGGACATCTGGCTTGTTTCTAGTTTCTGGCTATTATGAATAAAGCTTATATGAAATAGTGAAATACATGTCCTCGATATAAGGTAGACTGTCTCTTGGGCATATGCCCAGGAGCAGTATAGCTGGGTCTTCAAGTAGAGCTATTTCCAATTTGCTAAGAATCCTCCATATTTATTTCCAGAGTGGTTGTACAAACTTGCAATCCCACCAGCAATGGAGGAGTGTCCCATTTCTCCACTACCTTACCAGCATATGATGTTTCTCAGTTCTTGAGCTTAGTCACTCTTACTGGAAAGGTGGGATCTCAAGATCATTTGATTTTCATTACCCTGTTGAGCATTTCTTTAAGTGCTTCTCAGTCACTTGAGATTTCTCTGCTGAGAATTCTCTGTTTAGCACTGTATCCTATTTTTTAATTGGGTTATTTAGATGTCAGAATCTAGTGAGTTGAGTTCTTTACATATTTTAGATTTATTCCTCTGTCAGATGTAGGGTTATGGTAGTTTTTTCCCCCAATGTTTTTGTTTTGTCCTATTGGTAGTGTCCTTTGCCTGACAGAGGCTTTTCAGTTTCAGAATTCCCATGATACACCCCACCAACCCAAGAAGTTAAACAAAAAAGAAGGCCCAAGTTAGAATGCTTGAATCACACTTAGAAGGGGAAACAAAATAGTCATAGTGGACAGAGGGAGGAGGAAAGTAGATGGGAGAAGAGAGCAGCAGTAGGATGGATGGAGGACAAGAACAGGTGGGTAGAGAGACAGGAGAAAGACCCAGAGGGCCAGTAGAATGAATAGATATCTACAGGTGCTGGCGATCAGGAGGGATGGGGGTGATCTTTATGAAGTACCAGAGACCTGAGATTAGGGAGGTTTCCAGGAGTCAATTTGGTGACCTTAACCAAGATGCATAACTTTTGGGACAAAGAATCTGAATAGGCAACCTCCTGTAGCCTGGGTGAATCCTCCAGAGGAAGGATAAGGGCACCAAGCCACCCATAAAACTTTGGATCCAAAATTTGTCTTGTCTAAAAGAAATGCAGGAACAAAGATTGAGCTGAGACTGATAAAACCGAAAACTGAAAACTGGCCTAACTTGAGACCCATCCCATGGGCAAACACCAATCCCTGACATTATTAATGATAGTCTGTTATGCTTGCAGTTAGGATCATAGCATGACTGTCTTCTAAGAGACTTTGCACAGCAGCTGATTAAAACAGACACAGATACCCACAGCCAAACAACGGACTGAGGTGGGGGAATGATTGAAGGCCCTGAAGGGGATGCATATCCCAATGGAAGAACAACAGAGCCGGGTGATCAACTCACAGAGACTGAACCACCAACCAAAAAACAAACACAGACTGGAATGAGGTCACCGACACATATGGTGTTGATGTGCAACTCAGTCTCTCTGCGGGTCCACCTCCAACAGGAGCAGAGGTTCTCTCTAATGCCATAGCCTGATTGTGGTATGCATTCCCCAACAGGGATGCCTTGTCTGGCCTCTGAGAGAGAGCATGAGCTTACCTTGGCAGAGACATGATGCACCAGGAAGGAAGGACATGGTGTACTGTCTCAGAAAAAAGGGGATGGGGGATGGGTGGAGGATCTCTGTAAGGGGAGGTATGGGAGGGGGGCAGTACTTTATGTAAATTAACTAATTAAACCAGCAAACAAAAAAAATCGGTCAAACTAAAAATGGTATGTAAGATTTATGTCTGTGTTATCTCTATTACAAAATCTTTATAGAGAACTATGGAGGCATTAGGTCACCTCGATATTTATTTTCTCAGATAGTTTTAAAAATGCTAAGTTATTAGAAATTTTGAGATCATTTTCTACGTAAAATTGTCATAGTTAAGTGAATTTTCTGTGAAATCCTATTGATATTGTAGAGCAAATTAAGAGGTATCTTAATCATATTAAATGTTTCGATTTATTAATAATATTTTTATCTATTTATTTAGGAAAATCATTTCCTAGCTTGATTTTTTTTAATCCTTAAAAAGAACATTGCTCTGTATTTTCCTAGTGATTAAGAATATTGAGTGTTTTCTTTTTTTAAAAGTGTTTCCTACCCATTTGTGGTTCTTCTTTTGAATTGTCTGTTCTGTTTATTAGACCATTTTAAAATTGGATTGCTTATCTTCTTTTGTACAAGTGATTAATTAATTTACATCTCAATCATAGCTTCTCCTCTGTCCCCTCTCCTCCCATTCCCTCCCTTTCACCTACCACCATTCCATTCCCCTATCTCTTTCTCTTAAGAGAATGGAGGCCTCCCATGGATATCAACCAGACTAGGCACATTTTCTATTGTGGCCAGACCAGGTAGGCCAGTTATAGAAAAGGGATCCAAAGGCAGGCAATAGACCAAGGCACAGCTCCTGCTCCTGCTTTTAGGTGTTCCACATGAAAACCTAGCTGTATCCTGTTACATATGTGTAGAGGGCCTGTCTGTCCCATGCATGCTCTGTGGTTGCTGGTTCAGCATCAGCTGTCACTTGAGGCTTTGATCTTACCTATTGCGACAGGCATAAAATGGAATTTCAGAATCATTTTGATTGGCATTTCCCTGATGATTAAGGATGTTGAGTATTTCTTTAAGTGCTTCCCAATATAGTATACAATATGTTAGCTAAACAATAGGACAACTAAAGGAGATCAAATTGGAAAGGAAAAGGTCAAAAAAGCACACTGGCTGGTGGTGTGATAGAATATATAAGTAACCTCAAAATATCTACCAGCGAACCCCTCTGCCAATAAACACCTTCAGCCAAGCGGATGGATACAAAATTAACATTAAAAACAAAAGTAGCACTACTTTATACAACTAGCAAGTAGCCTGTGGAATAAATCATGGAAACAGCATCCTAAGTATAAAATATCTTGGCATAACTGTAACCAAGCAAGTGAAGACCTGTATGACAAGAACTTCAAGTATTTGATGAAAGAAATTACAGCAGATATCAGAAGACGGAAAGACCTCCTGTGCTCATGGATCAATACTATTAACAAGTAAAATGTCCATCTTACTAAAATCAATCTGCAAATTCAACACACTCTCCATAAAAATTACAACACAATTCTTTTTTTTTTTTTGGGTGCCTTTTTTTTTTTACTAACTTGAGTATTTCTTATATACATTTCGAGTGTTATTCACAACACAATTCTTTACAGCACTGAAAGAACTATTTGTTCAGTATACTTAAAATAGTTCATTCAATAGACATCAAACGGGTTTAAAAGCTCTTACATTATCATGGGATTGTAATTTAGAATTACAATGATAGGTCTCAAAATTCATGATACATGGAATATTTTCAAGAAATTAATAGAAACAATTTGGCAAAACTTGAAAATAACACAAAAAGTATTTACAAGAGAAGACAGTTTAGCCAAGCTTCTTAGTCAGGGTTTGTATTCCTGCACAAACATCATGATCAAGAAACTAGTTGGGGAAGAAAGGGTTTATTCAGCTTACACTTTGCTGTTTATCACCAAAGGAAGTCAGAACAGGAACTGACACATGGCAGGAACCTGGAGTCAGGAGCTGATGCAGAGGCCATGGAAGGATGCTATTTACTGGCTTCCTTCCCCTGGCTTGCTCAGCTTGCTTTCTATTAAAACCAAGATTACCAGCCCAGGGATGGCACCACCCACAATGGGCTGGGTCATTACACCCTTGATCACTAATTGTGAAAATGCCTTACAGCTGGGTCTCAGGGAGGCCTTTCCTTAAGGGAGGCTCCTTTCTCTGTGATAACTGCAGCTGTGTCAAGTTGACACACAAAAGAAGCCAGTGCACCAAGGGTTTGTGATATATAATTTTATATAGAAACAAATTAGGTATGGTTTTGCATTAGTTTCAGTAGTCCAAAGTCCAGAGCAGTACTTTAGGATTTCTAGAAAGCTCTCTCTCTCTCTTGCCAATGTTTGCTTCTTTATAGTTATGGTTTCTACTTTTATTAGTGAATTATTTTCTATGAATCACAGTAAGATTTTTGTTTTCTTTTGTTTTATGTTTTTGATTAACCCCTGTTTTTTTTTTTCTCTCAGCACTAAGATGACAACACCAAAGGACTATTTTCACATATTTATATGGTTGCTGGGGATATGAATTCCAGGCCCCATGCTTTCTCAGCAAGCAGTATACTGAATGATCACCTCACTCCTCTTCTATGATCACTTTATTTGAAATGTATTAGTATTTGTTTATTTTATGTAGTGCTGTCTTCCATAGATAATTTTAATAAGTATATCATGTACTTTGATATGAACCACACTATCTTTTCCTATTAGTCTTGTTCCTTTTTCAATATTGTTATTTCTACATCCATGTATATTGTATACATGTTTGTGTTTCTGTGTGTGTTTCTGTGTATGTAATTATATATGAATATAGGAATTGTATAGTTTAGATGATTTTATTCAAATAATGAAACCTCTACTCATTTGAGAAAAGTACAGGATAATTTTTCTGGTGTCTGCCTTATTTCAGTTAATGATTTCCAGTTTTACCCTTTTTCTTGGAAATGACAGAATTTCTTTCTACTTTATGACTAAATACAATTATGAATCACTTTTCCTTCATTGCTCCTACTGATTCCATAACATAGTTGTACTGAAACAAATCTAGAATTATTCTTCTAGTCTCAGAATGGCCACTCTCTAAAGAAAAATCCTTTCTTATTTTAAAAATATTATTTATTATAAGAAGTATAATGTACCTTTGAAGTACTTTCTCTCGCCTATATACTTAAGAACATATGCAAATTGAGTGTACATGTATGTGACTTATGATTATTAAAATTCTCCCAAAATAATTACTGAGATCTTTGAGGTTCTTGTCCTAGTCATAATGCATCTTTAAAATCCCTCTTTACTTCAGTTTCTAGATAACTTCATTTGTAATATTTAAACAATTAAAGATTAGAATGGCCCACTGATCTCTGCTTAGAGTTTTCAATTATTTTTCTATTCTGAATTCCCAAAGTCTACCACGATTCTCATGAACATGGCCTGGTTCTACATAGATATATCCCACTTTCAGGTACAAACTTCTGTAATCGTTACCCTTTGATTAATGTACTAAAATAACATACCAGAAGGAAATTGCAGAAAAAAACAGTTTATTTGAGCTATGGTTCCTGCGTGTTCATATTGGTGAGGGAGGCATATAGCAGGCAGATTTAATGGGAAATGAGAGATTATGTCCACAACTTTAAGCAAGAAACAGAGAAAAAACTGGATGTTAGGAGAGTCTATGAACCCTCAAATCCCACCCTAATGGCACACTTCCTGTTGCAATGCTGAGCTTTCTTCAAGTTCCGTAGCCTCCCAAACAATGCCAGATAATGGTCACCTGGTTTTCAAATAACAGAGCCAATAGGACACATTATTGTTTTGCTCAAACCATTACAACACAATTCATTATTTCTAAAGTACACATTGGAGTCATAAATAGATGGGCTTGGTCGTGGTTTGAAGAAGAATGAATCCCACCATCTCGTATGTTTTTGGTCCCCGGTTGATTCGGATGAATTCTTTGGGATTGGTTGTTGTGGCTTTGTTGAATTGTGTGTGTCCTGGACTTTTGATGTCTCATATCGTCTTGCCATTTACAGTGAGCTGCGTCTCTTTCTCTGCCTTGTGGTTATGGATCAGGTGTAAGCTCTTAGCTACTGCTCCAGCACCATGCCTGAGAAAGCAGAGTGTAAACACAGTCCTTAACCAATTAGACATTTGCTCTTGACTATGGTAGATGGGAAATCTGTTTTCTTCAATGAAGCGTGCTTGGATACATCAGCCACATTCCAAGGCAGGCTCCATGCTCAACATTTGTGGGCTAGCACGGAAGATTCAATGCTCAACATTTGTGGGCTAGCACGGAAGATTCCATGGTTCTTTGGGTGGGCCTTTGTTGTTTTGATTTTTTTAAATTGATTATCTTTTCTTTGTCTGTTTTAACTTTCAGTTTTATAGGTATTTTATTGCTGTTGTTTGTTGTTGATATTGTTTCTATTATTTTGCTTCGTTTTTGAGAGAGAGAGAGAGAGAGAGAGAGAAAGAGAGAGAGAGAGAGAGAGAGAGAGAGAGAGAGAGAGAGGGCAACTCCTTTTCTTACTCTCAGGATACAAAGGGAGGGACCTTAGATGAAAATGCCCAACGGTGGAGAGAAGGAACTTGTGGTGTGCACCTCCAGGAGAAAGATAGGGCATCCAGTGGAGGGATGGAGTTGCCATTCCACAGTCAAAACTTCTGACCCAGAATTGTTTCTATCTAAAAGAACTGCAGGGACAAAAATAGAGAATAGAATGAGGGAAAGGAGGTCCAGTGAGCCGCTCAAGGTGGGATTCAGATCAAGAAGAGGCTCCAAGGCCTGAAACTATTACTGATGCTATGGTGTGCTTACAGAGAGGAGCCTAGCATGGCTGTCCTGTGAGAGGCTCAAAAGCAGTTGACCAAGACAGATGCAGACACTTACACCCAAACAATGTATTGGAGTTGGGGACCCCTGTAGTTGAATTAATGAAAGGCTGCAAGAAGCTGAGTAGGAGGACTACCCCATAGGAAGACCAGCAGTCTCAAGTCTGGACCCCTCAGATCTCAGACACTGAGCCGCCAACCAGGCGGCACACAAGAGCTGGTTTGGAGCCCCTGACACATATACAGCAGAGGACTGCCTGGTGTAGCCTTAGTGAGAGAAAATGAATCTAGCCGTGGAGAGACATGAGTCCTCATTGAGTGGGGAAGTCTGGTGGGGTTGGGGGCTGGGGACATCCTTTTGGAGACAGGGGAGAGGAGGAATGAAATGAAGAACTTTGGGAGGACAGACCTGGAAGTAGGTAATGACTGGAATGTTAAAAAAAAAGTAATACAAATTCTTAACCTAAGAACTATGGCTGAGCAAATAAGTCATTGAATATGATTTAAAGTTATGTTTGTGATAAACTTCATTTTAAATAATTTTCTAAAATCTTTACTTTTATCACTGGTTACTGCCTAGAATCCAAAGAAATCCTTGAAGGTGATACAAAGTTTAGATAGTAATTGTTGCTAACTGACAGATGTTTATGTTAGAATAACTCATTCCAGTGTTAGGGAAAGAAAAATTGTGAAATGATAAGTGGTCTACATTAGTATTTCTTTGTAATTTTAAATCATACTTTGCTGATTCAAACCTATTGAAATCACACGGAGGCTGTTCAGTGAATTGTCTCTATTAAAATCTCCCGTCACGTGATCCAAGTAAAAAGGGTGATTAAAATATTTCCGTGAATACCATGTAGAAATCTTGCTGAAGTGTTATGTAAAAATTATTTTTTCACAAATTGAGCAGTCCTACATGAAGCATTTTAAACATTATGGAAACATTGTTATCCAAGGATCTCCCTTGACCTTTTTAAAATTACCATCCTAAGAACATAGCTAAGATTAAAACTTTAAAAAATAATCACAAAAGAAAACACATTTTTAGCTTTTACAAATCAATCTCTAGGATTATTATTTTGAACGATGACCTATAGAAACTCTACCAACTTAGAAAGTACGATTTGTCTTATAACTGAAGTGTTCTATTGTTTGACAAGACAATACAGTGTTCTGTGTCATTCTATGAATTATATGGGAATGCCTGTCACTATAAATTTTCTGGCAATGGTAATAAAGAACTCTATCATTCATTTTATTCCCGGAGAAAAAATCACTGTTTTTTATTCATACCAATATAGAATTTCCATTGTTTCCTATAAAAGCTTTGTCAATGCTTCAAAATGAGTGTTATAACAAAATATTCTATTTCAGCATGGTAAATATATGCCCTCCTTTTCCACTATATTCACAGCACTTGGAAGAGGACATTGATTTGATTATGCAGATCTTCTGTCAAGTGAGAAAATCTGACTGTTAGGTGTTCCCTTCCTCAGCAAATATAAAGCCTTTTCTGGAAACCCTTCTCACACTCATGCCTGCGTCTCCACATGCCAGGAATCCTCACTGATGTCTTGTGTTCACACTAGCACTTGGGTGTAAATCTTCCCTTGGCCACAGTAACATGTTTAGGAGTCAAAAATAATTGGCATATCTTAAATACTTGAGTAAAATGAAAATTTTAATTGCACTCATTTTTAACTGTAAATGTCTTATAATCACCAAAGAGTCACGATTAAATCATACTTTTTGATATTGTCTACGCTAAAAATAGTTATATTGAGTATTGTGGAAAAATGTTTGCCAGTATGCCTACTCGTGCATTGTGATTATTACAGAAAATTGAATGAAGGATGCCTAAAATGATTTCGAGCATAATTCTGAAAGTTATTTCAGGAAATCTCCTTAAAACTTCATGTAAGAAATAATTTCATATTATTGGTATTAAAAGTATTTTGCCTATAGGCAAGTCTATTTAAGTATTTTCTTGATTAATGTAGGAAGGCCCAGATTACTATGACATTTTTGGCAATTATTTCTGGGTTATATAAAAAAAAATGAGATTGAGCAAGCTACCTGGGAGCCAGTCACAGATTTGTACCTTGACTTTCTGGCCTTCTTCCATGATGAACTATGAACTATATTTGTAAATAAACGTTTTCATTCCCAAGATACATTTTGTCAAAGTCTTTATGATGGTAACAGAAATCAACTAACTCACATTATTTAAAAAGAAATTCAGAATTACCAAATTTTCCAATGGATATAATATGTAAGTTTTGAGGAAACCCTCACATTCCATAAGCTTTATTACTTTTATATTTGCGAGTAGTCATTTTTTCAGACCAAGTTTTCAGCATGCAAAAAGGCATGTCTGTATATTTTTGTTCTGTTATAGTGTCTCTGGCAGTCAATTTTAAGAAGTAGATATCCCAAACATCACATCAAAGCAACCTACTTCCAGAATTAGTTTCTTTTTCTTATTTCTTTTGTTTCTAATGCAGTGATTGGTTTTCCCTAAATTACATACACTAAACATGACCAAACAATGACAACACTAATGGGTATGCTAATATATAGTGGAGAAAGGTCACAAGGACTATCTTCTAGAAAAAGGACTAAAGGAGTGCATAGACGGGAGAAACAGTCACCCTAAGGAAAGACACGACTAACAGGTTTATAGTTAAAAGGTCAGCCTTAAAAGCAGGTTTTTATAAGTAACATTATATGAACTGAAATGGTTAGTTTCAGGGGAGTATGTGTGTGTGTGTGTGTGTGTGTGTGTGTGTGTGTGTGTGTGTAAAAAGAGTTAGCGAAAAAAAGAGGCTATGAGTTTGAAAGCCAGCAAAATTGGAGAATAGATAGAAGCGATTGAAAGGAGAAAAATGAAGGTAGAAAATGATAGAATTATATTAGCAAAAATTACAATTCAAAATTCACAAAGCAAAATATTTTAAATCAATGGGTGAGAGAGATGGCTTAGAGGCTAAAAGTACTTGTTGCTTGTACAGATGATCTGAGTTCTATATATAGCCTCATGTTCTAGAGTTCACATTTAACTATAATTCCAGCTCCAGAGAAAAATCCAAAATATTTGGTCTCCAAGGCCTCCTACTCTTGACTACATGCTCACATATACAAACACACATAGAGACACACAGTGACACACACCCACAGTGACACACAAATAATTTAAATTATAAAAGCAAATGTTTTTAAATGTAATTCAAGTATCTTTGATGGTAACTTTCAAAGTGTTTAGTTGTATACTTAGTATGATATATTGGTACCAGTATTTCTTAATTATATTTGATCATATATAATATGGGTCTTTGTTATAAAAAAATTATAAACATTTCGCACTTTTATACATTATATACTTTTAAACGTTTTTTTCAATTTAATAAAATTTCATTTTATTATTAAGACACAGACTTTCCTGTATCAAATATTCCCATATAAAGAACAAGTAATTTGTCATTAGTTCTAAGTTTGAAATATTTGACACTATTCTCCATGATTTCCTTCTGCAAGACAGATTCAGGATTAAGAACAATCCATGTTAAGTAAATAACTTGTAGATAAATTTTATGCATGGTGTTATCAAATGTATATTATAATTACTCTTCCTTCAAAATTTCTACATCAACAATATGTAAAATTCATTTTTCACTAATAGTAGCTAACAAGAAAAATATAATTTGATAGCTAATATAGGTTCTCCAGTTAGTATTGTGTAAAATAGAATATTGATGAACTCATAATATGAGTATGAAAATAATATTTTGAATTTATGAAAATTATAAAACATCACTTGTAAATATAGTTCACAGTCTTCTTTTACCTCTGCTGATAAATCCTACCTTATTTTTGGGCTTCTCATAGATCAGAACACTTATTGTGAAGTAATCTTAGGACGTCTATTCAAAGAAGAATTAGGTGAAAGGTGAAAGGTGAAAGAACTGAACCCCCAATGAACGGGATTGTTGGGGGGAGGGTAGAAATGCCGGGACATGTCCCCTGAACCTAGGCTTAATTTGAGTTCTAAATATGGTTGCATAATCACAGTCTGAAATTTGAAGCACTTTGACACGTCAGGATGCTCTGCGTTAGCGATTGCTCTCTGAAGTAAGACGCATCTGAGCAAGGCTGAAAGCAGCACAAATCTGTAGGAATCAGCGGAAACATTTGAAAAGGTGGTTTGACAGTGTGGACACTTGAAAAAATACCGATTGGTTCTTCTGGGGGCAGTGACATACAGAGCCATGTTGTTAAGCATGTACAGAACCAGGCATAAATGCCCTGCTTTGAGCTTGCCTCAGATTCCAGCGACAGTCTTAGTACTGTGATACCAGGGGTATACCCTGTCTGGAAGGGCACTGCTATGGAATGCAGGTAAATAATAATAATGGATAAGTCAATTGTGATTATTATTTTTATAACCTTAAACCTTGCCTAAAAGTTTCCAGGACTATAAACTCTGGACAACCAGGTCAGCTCAAGACTGATTTAGCTATATTCTTAAGTCAGAAGGAGTGGTCACCCTTAGCAGTGTGACCCTGCTATTTAGTTACAGTGTGTAACTAGTACAAGGGCCTTCATCTTTAGTGTGCCTCCGTGTTCTCCTGAAACAATACCCTGTAGGAATTAACCTGGGCCTGACATGGAATGCATATTTAATAACCAATGTCTTCTCCAAGTAATGTTTGTCCACGTGAGGTACCTCTATTAAAACTCCTCTTTTAAAATGTATTGATTAGTTTAAAAACTCATGTCACTTTTTGGTTTATGTTGATTTAGTCTCTATCTCTCAATTCTCCCACTGGCCCCATTTCCACTTATTATTCAGCTCTCCATAACTCTCACCCTCGTTGCTTTCATAGTACGCATGCTCTACTAGAACTTTTTACTGTTCTTTTGACATGGTTTGCAAGATCATAGCTTCCCACATGGTTCTTCATGCACAATTTTAGGCGAGCCCTTCCCGTGTCCTGTAGTTCAGTTCTCATTGCTCCTGCAGCCCTGTGTTCCCATGATTCTCCTCCACTTTCATTTCACCCATAGAGAAGGGGAGCGGGAGGGGCTAGGGTGATGTTGACCTAGAAACCGGAAAAGGGAATAACAATTGAAATGTAAATAAGAAATATCCAATTTAATAAAGATGGAGAAAAAACAAATTAGGTGAATTAGATAAAGAATGAAATATACAAATGATTCTGTACTATCATTTCCATTTAGGATTCTGTTATAGTTAGGAATGCTCAGGAAAAATGTGGAGTGTACTCATTGCAATTTCTCGGAGAGAGGAGATTCGGAGAGACATTGACGTCATCATTGTCTGGAGAGTGCTTTGTTAGTTAACAGTTGAGGGGGAAAAATGGGCGGACTCTCAAGCTTTCATGGCCTCATAGAAGATAACAATGAGTAATTTGTTGTAATAATGTAAAAACTCAGGAGTTATTTTTGGTAAATTTAGCTAAAATTAAGCATGATTGAAGAAAAAGTGTTAAGGTAATAAGTAAACTTAACAGGCATTTATCTATTTCAATTTTTAATTATTTTTATTTACAGTCCACTCATTATTCTCTGCCCTCCCACAGTTCCTCATCCTTTTCCTTCTCCTCTCTTTCTCCAAGAAGATGCCTCCCCACTCCTTGGGTCCCCAAGTCTCTCAAGTGTTAGGTGCATCTTCTCCCAAATGTGGCCAGATCAGGCAGTGCTCTGCTGTATGTGTGTCAGGGGCCTCTGACCAGCTCATGCCTGCTGCCTGGTTGATGGCTCAGTGTCTGGAGATCTCGGGGGTCCAGGTGAGTGGAGACTGCTGGTCTTATTTGATTCTTAAAACTTATTCTCACTACCTCTTATGCCACGACTTCATCTCTCGTCTTGCATCAATAATGTGTCGTCACAACCATATTTAAAAACCCATTTAACATACTTGATGGCCAGAGGTACTCTAATAGAAAGAAAAAAATAAAACTGCCTATCTGAAGAAAAAGATCCAGATTATAAATGATTCCACGCAACTATCAAATGGATCTGTGCATTTTTTTTAAGGATCACTGAAACTTTTGGGATTTTTTTTTGCATATCCAAAGCTGTCATTTTTATTATCTTTTCTAAGGTTGATTATTGATAAATACTATTACTACCATCTTAGACTCTGAACCACTGCTACTGTTCCACACATTTCCCTTAAACTGTTGTAATTCAATGATGACTAGATAAAGGGAAAGTAATGGATAATTATACAATCATTAATAATCTAAAACCTCACTAAACATATTGCATAGAACCTGAGTTTCATATAATTAGAGAACTGTATGCTATTTGTTCCTTTAGAAGTTTTCTCTTTAAGATATTGCTATTACTACGCCTCTTTTTAAGAGGATGGAAATGGAGATCAGGGAAGATGGGTAGGGATGAAGGACGTGGAGAGAACCTGGGCATTGTCTCTCTTAGGCAACAGTACAGGATTTGGTCTGAATCTTATGAAACCTCAGACTGTATTAAGAGACTGCAATTTCTGCAGTAGGCTTGAAATCAGGTGAATGGTACATAAGGTTTCCCTTACCTAAAAAAAATCTCTGGAAATAAAATATTCAATTAAAAAATTCCACTGAGTGTTTTGTCTTATACCTGTAAAGCCAAGGTGAATGTAGGGGAGACAGCATGCTTGGGAAAGACACCCTGAGACACATTTTAAGCTTCAGACAAGTCTGAACTACCTGGAATCTTATCTCTAAAAAGAAAATAGCAATTATACACTTGATAACCATTGAAATGACTGAGAGTTATAGAATATTTTAGACGAGTACAATGGATATAATTTAAAATATGCCAAATGAACTAAATATATAGCAAGCATAAAATGTGCATAAATGGAGAAAATATTAACATATTTGGGATTTTTAAAGATATACTATTAAAATAAACTGACACTTAGCCCATTGCCTTACTGCCACAGGAAGCACGAAATTCTTATCAGTTAGTGTTTTTCATTGCCACCTTTTAATTTGCCTTTAGGTTTAATATAAACTGTCCAAATATATTAGTCTTCTGTATAATTTTTCTTGGGGTCAGTCTAGACTTTAGGTTTCATTTTTAGGGATGTAAAAACCAATACCACTTTAATATTTTATTCTTTGCTTGGTGTGTTCTGAACCTAGGGCAAGAAAGATGACAACGTTAATATTCACTTGATCTATATTGTCACATTTAATTCTTAATATAGAAATGTCACTGCTGGCACTTTTGTAGCAGTATCTGATCAGTAATGTCTTCTGGGCCTAAATAATACCTTCGGTGTGATGTCCTTGCAGGCATCGTTGGTTTCCATCATCTGTTCTAAGTCCAAACGTTATACTCGCCCAAGTAAAATGATTTGGGAATTCCTCAAGTAAGACTGTTTTCTAAAGAGAGCTGAGACAACAACAACAACAGCAAAGAACAGTACACATAAATTTCACTCATAAACAAAACACACTAAAAACAAAACAAACTTAGGATGATACTGATTTGGAAAGACGAAGCAGTACAATGTTAAAACCATTTGTGAACCGTAATGCTAAAATCACCTGAACTCTAATATCTATAATTCCTGAAAGCCTTTATTGTAAATATTGGTGGAATTTGTGTTTCCATAGATAATTTTGAAGCCTGTCCCATAACTGATAATCTCACACTTTAATTACATTATGCATGTGCATATGTATAATTTGCATACCCAAAGGCTACCACATGTGTATTGTTTATAGTTTGACTCAATGGTTTGTTTTTAGGACTGGATATTTTGATTAGGGTTTAAAGAAACACACACACACACACAAACACAAACACACAAAAGCACATCTTCATTTAGAATCTCATAAAAATGATTTCAAATGGTGGAAAAAGGAAGCATATTTGAAAGCAAATTTCTGCAATACATTTTAAGATAATGAGGTTCAACATTTTTATCTGTAGTAAAAAAGCTCACTCCTTTTTTGCCCACTAAAAACTATTTTGACAATTTTTGACACTGTGGGACACTTTAATACTTTTTCTTTTCTACTACCTCATGCTGAAATGACTGCTTTTCTTTGTATCTTTCCACTTCCTTTTAGTTTTGTCTTATGTCGAAAGTGTGCTGAGGTTTTAGAAAGATTCATCTACTATAACGGCCCAACTTATACCCTCCCTATTTCAACTGCACCAAGAAGGACAAGACTGAGTAAAGCTTCATTGCCAGGTTTAGTTACTAATTTCTTCTTGGCCAACAACTCTATTTATTTTATATGTTGCAACCTTACAATATCGTTCTGTCTAGACAATTGCAATCTTCAAGAGATCAGTATCAATTAACCTCCATTCAGAAGTGAATGACGAATCAGCCATCATTAAAACATTAAGGAATGGGAAACCCTCTTGAAACTTTAAACAGAGTCCAACTAGAGGAGTCTTAGCCTTAATGCAGAAGGAAACATGTAAACCTAACTTCATCTTAAAGTACATCTAAAGGGAGCAGCCTACTTGAGTCTTAAAATGTGAACCAAATGGGGTACTTGTTCCCTTTGAGGAAGGGGGATGACCGATTACAGGTGAAATGAAAATGGAGGAGAATCATGGGAACACAGGGCTGCAGATCAGAGTGGAGCAATGAGAACTGGACTACAGGACAGGGGAAGGGCTCGCCTAAAATTGTGCTCGAAGAACCATGTGGGAAGCTATGATCTTGCAAACCATGTCAAAAGAACAGTAAAAAGTTCTAGTAGAGCATGCGTACTATGAAAGCAACGAGGGTAATAGTTATGGAGAGCTAAATAATAAGTGGAAATGGGGCCAGTGGGAGAATTGAGAGATAGAGGCTAAATCAACATAAACCAAAAAATGACATGAGTTTTTAAACTAATCAATGCATTTTAAAAGAGGAGTTTTAATAGAGGTACCTCACGTGGACAAACATTACTTGGAGAAGACATGGGTTATTAAATATGCATTCCATGTCAGTCCCAGGTTAATTCCTACAGGGTATTGATTCAGGAGAACACGGAGACACACTAAAGATGAAGGCCCTTTTACTAGTTACACACTGTAACTAAATAGCAGGGTCACACTGCTAAGGGTGACCACTCCTTCTGACTTTAGAATATAGCTAAATCAGTCTTGAGCTGACCTGGTTGTCCAGAGTTTATAGTCCTGGAAACTTTTAGGCAAGGTATAAGGTTATAAAAATAATAATCACAATTGACTTATCCATTATTATTATTTACCTGCATTCCATAGCAGTGCCCTTCCAGACAGGGTGTACCCCTGGTATCACAGTACTAAGACTGTCGCTGGAATCTGAGGCAAGCTCAAAGCAGGGCATTTATGCCTGGTTCTGTACATGCTTAACAACATGGCTATGTATGTCACTGCCCCCAGAAGAACCAATCGGTATTTTTTCAAGTGTCCACACTGGCAAACCACCTTTTCAAATGTTTCCGCTGATTCCTACAGATTTGTGCTGCTTTCAGCCTTGCTCAGATGCATCTTCAGAGAGCAATCGCTAACGCATGGGTATCACATGCATTCTGATGCCTGTCCAATTCAGAAGAGGTCCTGAAATATTCTGAAACTATGGCTATAGACAGTTGTAAGACATCATGTGGATGCTGGGAACTAAACCTGTGTCCTCAGCAACAACACCAAGTACTATTTTCTGCTGATCCATGTTTCCAGCTGCTAAAGAATTTTTAAAAGTTTGGTCAAAATTAAATACAATTAACAAATAATTTTTTTAAGATGGGTCCTTGAATAGCAAGTGCTTAATAAAAAGGTAGAAAAAGACCATTCCTAAAACTACTGCTGGTTTACTAATTGGAAAACAAAAGAATATCCTTTAAGAATCTTTAAATGATGAAGAAATTAGTACCATTAAGCCTTCCAAAGATGTAACCATGTTCTTATTCTATTTTGTTGCAGCCAAACATTTAAAGAAACATTAACTCTTGGGCTTAGGTAGTCCAAAGTATAAAATAAAATTTATCAAGATAAAATTTAATTAAGAACTTCATCTTTTTGAACATTAAAATAGATAAAAACTGTTTATCACCTTATTGGTGAACTTTAGAAATTAAATTCAACACAGTGACAATTGTATCAGAAAGGAACTGTGGAATGAACAACTATTTCTAACTAAAATGAATGTAACTTCCATGATTATGATACTAAAACGGGAAAAGCTGTAAAAAATATTGATCTACGTTGCTTTGTGATGGAATATAGTTGTTAGGTACAAAAATATAAAAACTCAGATTGTCCAGAAATCTATTCTGCCTTGCAAAATAAAATCACTAATTGAAAGAGAATAATACTTTTCTATGACAATTATGAGCAATGGTGTATTTGAGAAACCATCCTGATTTTGCACTTACTTACTTATGGAGTAGATTAGTTACAGTAGAGAAGAGACAACCTTTACTAGAAATGAAGCTGTGCATAGCATAAAAAATAGTTACAGCTTAAAATTAATTCCATCTAGAACACAGATTGATATAAGAACATAGATCTTTCTACTACACTGTGCTACAACAGATCTGGATTTTCAGAAATGCAAGAGAAAGAATTACTTTTAACATTTTCTCATATACATATATATGAGAAAACTTAGTTAAAAGAAAATCCATTCTGACCATTATAGGTAGCACCTACCATGTTCTGAGGTGAATTATAGAATTCTTCAAGTTGATAAAAGTTTTAGGACTCCATCAAATACCCAGACTACAAACATTTCCAGTAAAAAGATAAAACCTCCTTTTTTTCTCATGTCCTTTCTCAGCCACTCAGCTTTCTTCCTTCCTGCATATCTCACTGAACAACAGTCTTGTTGTGGTCGGGCATTGCTGTCCTGCTGCTTTCATTTTGTTGCTACCCCTGCATGCTTTGGGAAATGGGAATGCAACTTAATATGGCAAGCCATGGAAGTGTGGCCATGGACTTAGTTCTACTGACACATGGTAGTTTCCAGAATTGGCATGTAATTCAATTGAGTTAAAGTACTACCAATCTGTCTAGTTATGTATGAATGCCTTGTCTTATGCCAAGTTTGTTGGTTAATTTATTTACATTTCAAATATTACCCCCTTCCCAGTTTCCCCTCCACAAGCCCCTATCCCCTCCTCCTTTGTTCTGCCTCTATGAATGTGCTCCCCAACCCAGTTATCCACTCCTGCTTCAGCGGCCTAGCATTCCTCTATCCTGGTTCATAAAGCCTCCACAGGACCAAGGTTCTCCCCTCCTAGTGGTGCCAGATAAGGCAGTCCTCTGCTACATATCCGGCTGGAGCCATGGGTATCCCCTGTGTACTCTTTGTTTGAATGTTTAGTCCCTGGGAGCTTTGAGGTGTGGTTGGTTGATATTCTTGTTTTTCCTATGAGGTTGCAAACCCCTTCAGCTCCTGCAGTCCTTGCACTAACTTCCCCATTGGGATCCCCATGCTCAGTCCAATGTTTAACTGCATACGTACCCCTCTGTATTTGTCTAGCATTGGCAGAGCCTCTCAGGGGACAGCTATACCAGACTCCTTTCAGTAAGCACTTCTTGGCATCAGCAATAGTGTCTGGGTTTGGTGTCAGCAGATGAGAAGGATCTCCAGGTGAGGCAGTCTCTGGATGACCTTCAGTATCTGCTCCACTCTTTGTGCCTGCATTTCTTTTTGACAGGAGGAATTCTGGATTAATAGTTTTTTAGGGGTGGGTAGCCCCATCTCTCAACTGGGCGTCATGTCTACCCACTGGATGTGGTCTCTATAGGTTCTCTCTTCCCTTTGTTGGGTATTTTGGCTAAAGTCCTCTCTGTTGGGTCCTGGGAACCTCTTGGGTTCCTGGCATGTGGGTCTTTCTAGTGGCTAGGAATTCTGTCCAGTAGCAGATAAGAATAATAAGCATCGTAAAGTTGTAATTTCTGCTTCCTTGCTGTAATGCAAGAGAAGATACATCTTCAAACAAATTAAAATATCCATTATATTTTTCCAAATTAAAAAAAGTCCAATTTCAAGATGCCATTTACTAATTTAATGAATTCACTGTGGTATAAAAGACTTTAGGTTACTTTTCAGCACTAAATAGCTATGATCTACTAAGTTATAAGCAGACATGAAAGCAAGAGTTGATAATATTATGTGAAAGTAAGACTATTCTGTATACTATATGATTGCATATATACCATATTCTGGGAAAGAAACTACAAAAAATATAAGTTAACGGTTGGCAAAGGTTAGGTAGAAGCAGTGATGGATCTAATTGACTGACAATAGAGGAGGGTTTAGCAGTAAGACTACAGGGTATAATATTAGCATAATCATACACAGTACCTAACATTTGTCCAGACTCAGAGTATATAACACCAGCCATAGAGTTTACTATAAAACATGAGTTTTGCATGATGTAGTATGCTAATGTAGGTTTATCAGTTGGCGAACTCAAGAGGAGAATGACTTTAACAGAGAGAAGTGGCATCTTTCTGTACTCTATTCGTAACCTTGCTACTATACTAAAATGATCCTAAATTTAAGCATCAAAAAATTATAAAGATTCATGTTTTTCTTTCTGACTATCCTTAGCTCATGTTTTCTAGACCATGGCTACAACTCTGCTGGTGGTTGCACATCAGAGTCTCTATAGATTTATTTGATCTTTCTCGTGCTCCCACCCTCCGTCTCTCTCTCTCTCTCTCTCTCTCTCTCTCTCTCTCTCTCTCTCTCTCTCACACACACACACACACACACACACACACACACACATACACACACAAACACACACACACATACACACACACACACACACACACACACACACACACACACACCCCTGGGTATTTCCTTGTGGTCCAAGGACATTCTAGAATGACGTCCAAACCCTGCATTGAAAATAAAATTGAAAATAGCCTATCACCTGTCTTCTTTGCTAACTACTCTCTTCTCTCATGTCCTGATGTTGTCATTGGCACAGAGGAAAAAGAGGAATATACTTGTGTACACTTGAAATATGACTTCAAAGCAAAAGTTGCAAAGCTGAATAGATCAATGAGCGACAAGTTGCCTTGAGCAAGGTCATTTCAATTTGGTTAAATATATTAAACCATTTAATATATGACTTTGTAGAACTTAATTTGTTGAAGTAATTCTTTTGATCATTCTACTTAAAAAGAGAAAAATATACTGTGAATTCTTTTAATGAATAAGGTCATATGTGAAAACATATTAACTGCCAAGTCTAATTGATCACTAATAAACCTTGGTGTCATTTGAGAAAAAAAGTGTATTTTGAAGAATGTAGTAAATACTTTTTCTATCCTATCATAGTTCCTGCACAAGATTCTTTTCTAATGGCAATGAATTCACCTCTGGAAATAAGTCTGTTCTTTATAGGACAAGGCATGATTTTGCACCTGGTCAGTAGGCTTTAATTCTATTGGCTGTGGGGAGGGACAAAGAGACACCTGGAGGAAACTGGAGGTAAGAAAGTGAGAGCAGGTAAAGTGATATAATTTTTTCACATTTGAAAATATATATATTTTTTTTCGGAGCTGGGGACCGAACCCAGGGCCTTGCGCTCTCTAGGCAAGCGCTCTACCGCTGAGCTAAATCCCCAACCCCGAAAATATATTTTTTTAAATGGAAAAAAAAAGCCTTGCTTGAGCTGGGGAAGAGCTGAGGTGGGAGAGAGTTGGACTAAGGCTAAAGACAGATGAACCCTGGTCTTGCTATTTGTACTTTAATAAGTGCTGATTTCTTTCTTCGTATGCCTAACTTACAATTTTGTGCTATCATGCACTGATTTCTCTCTTACTCAAGGCCCTCTTGCTGGTCAGGAAAGGTACTAGGGACTTATTAACTCTTTGTGAAACAGAGAGAAAAGAATGGGAAAATAATTAAAATATTTTACACAAACACACATGTATTCATACACACACAGGTTCTGGTTGGACCTGACCATGTGCCTCATCAACTCCACAAGTGTAAACACTTACATACTTACATACATACACCTATACTTACATATACATACATATATTTAGTGAATGGGACAAAATCCCTGATAAGTAAGTTTCATTGAGCAAGCTCCAGCACGAAAAGAACATACTCATTCTGGATGAAAAAGAAACTCCAAACTTTATTGCAAAGAGAAGAAAAAATGGTCTACCTTTTCATTACTACAAAATGAAAAGTCACTAAATAAGGGGGGAGCTCTGTATCTCTATTGGTGACAGAAAAAAGAAGTCCTTTCCACTTTTATTGCTGAAGCAAATGCCTTCTCCTTGATATTCTTAGTTCTTATTCTGTCTAAGGACAAGTGATCACATGGTTTTCCAACCATCGTCTTTTGAAAAGTTCATAGCTAGTTTAAAACATAAATTAAAATCATAAGTCAAACAAAGTGTTACAGCAGAAATGTTTACATGTGTTTCCATCAAGATTGGTACCTAAGTAAACATTCATAATCAATCTTCTAGTCTATACTTTCATTAAATGTTTAAAGCAAATAATTCGTATGTCGTAAGTTAGCACAGTTTTGTCGAGAGGCAAATCATCTGCCTTGTGTCTTATTACTTTTGAAGTTCTGTATAGATAAATTTAGTCAATACTTTATTTTCTGTCCTTTCACTTGCAATAAATTGTTCGTTCCCAGTTTATGACCTTTTAGTTATCAGAAAATGGTTTCACCGCTAGCCTAGAAGGAATGTTTTTCCTGATTGTAAATTTGTTCCAAGCTTGCTTTCTTATCCTAGTGCAATTAACCCATGAAACATGAAGTTTGATGAAGCACCAATTGCAGTCAGTATTCATACTATACAATTATTTGTACAATTTTCAAAATTCGATAGAATCATTATTAGGAATTATGAAATCATCAATTTGTCTATAAAGCATTACTAAAAGAGAAGACATCTTTGTTGATCATAGAAAATCTGCCCAATAGGGTGGGCTAATTCCCAGAAATCATTAAAATATACAATAATGAAAGGAAAGACACATCAACAACAAGAATCAATCCGAAAGTGAGATCTCTGTAACCTCTACAATTCAGTTTACCCATCACAGCCGGGCAAAATGATGGGCCATAAACAAAACGGTCACTCGTATGCCTTTATTGTTTCCTAGATGGCTCCTGACAAAGCCTATTTCACATTTGGAAACTAGAAACAAATTAATTTCTTCTATTTTATAGCTCCTATAATGTATATTATATTCATGAATATAATTGGATGCATAGACTATGAGATCCAACCTAAAAGTCTGCCACTGAAAGAAAACCAAACCATTTCTGCCAGTCTTAGTAGACCTTCAGCCAAGTCTACACTTCCTACTGCTCAGGCTATCTCTATATAAGGCTAGGGCTTATTAGATTATTTCTTTTAAAAACTTTCTCTTTTATGGCTATAAACTTAATCTGAAAACCATGTAGGCAGACATGAATTGATAACCACTTGAGACAAATGATACTTGAAGTCAGAATTATTCATCAATTGTGGATTTTTTTTGGTTATCAAAACAGTAATTTTCTTTGGTTTCAGACAATCCACACTGGAATTTAACTTGAGAATGAAAATATTTATGCCATGAAAGATCTAGATTCCTATAAACCTCCAGCAGATTGCAGCCCCATACTGGTTCGCAGGCTGTTCCACAAAACTTGTCCACCTCACACCACAGCGAATCTCTCTGCTGTTCAGCACCCCAATCCATATCCTATATCCATTGGAGATAGTCCTCGTAGTTTGAACAAACTTCACCTTTTTACACATGGAGTCAGTTCAGTGGTTTCACTGTGTCCTGTTTAACATTTGGAAAAAAAATTCCCAGGAACGAGGGAAATGTTACATAGAACAAGCTCTTTTTGGAAAACACATACTAGTCAGTTAAGGCTCCCGAAATATAACTTAGCAATAGCTGTCTGAAGTATTTTTAAATGCACAGTCAAGAAAACAAATTAATAAAAGAACAAATAAAAAGTCAGAAGATTAAACATTTTTAGTGTTTGTTGTTCAAAACATTATTGTTAGTGCCATAAATTTTATTTGACGAAACTTATATATTCTGTGCTTAAGCCTAGTTTTGGGCCAGACAGATGGTTTAGCAGTTGAAAGCATGTATTCTCCCTTCAGAGGACCCACACTTGGGTCCTTGCACTGTGTCCCTCTCCCTGAAACTCCAGCTCCATAGCACATGATGCCTTCTTCTGGCTTCTGTGGGCACTCACCCTCACAAGGACATAAATACATGTACAGAAACCTACACAAGTGGAAAATAGAAATTAAAATAAATATTTTAAACCCTAATTTGACCGATGTATACATATGCAAATATGCATATACTACATATGCATATAATTTGCATTGAAGGTCTCATAGCATTCCTTCTAAGTACAATGAAAAGAATATACACAGTTCTCATCAGGATTTAACTGCAAATAAAATACCTACCTTCCTGGTGAAACATTGTAGATTCAGAATTCCACATTCTCCAAGCTACAGGGACATTGGATTTATATAATTAGGGCTTTGAGAAGCTGAGCTCAATTATGCTCCTCAGCGTGAGTTATAAACAGACCTTCCCAGGGTTGATTTCTACAAACACCATTCTGTTCATGCACAATATCAAAAGAGGATTAAAACCTGAATGATATCAAGAATGGAGCAGACTTGTGCTGTGGGAGCTCTCCGAGCAGTAGCACTAGAAAATACTTGGCCCTGGTAAAAAATGATTGGCAGATTTTCCAGGAACTTTAAGCTTGAAGCTGATAAAAATCTGGGTTTCTTTCAAATGGGAAAGAAGGGACATAATTTCTTTTAAATGAAACAACAACCAAAAATAATTTTTCTTAAATGAAACAACAACAACAACAAAAAAAAAAAAAAAACCAAACAAGCTTTTTACTTGTACTTTCTGAACCTTTGTCCAATCAAAGCTCAAGCTTTGTCACCATTTCTGTCCAGACTAGAAATGACAGTCTCTTAATTTCTAAAATATAGTGCAGAGTCAAACTATAGGTGCACTATTTATTAACCGGAATTAACTGCAATTCTAAATAAACCAAGAGCCCATAAAACAGTGTGCTTAAAATTATGAATCCTCCCGTGTTACCGAGTAATTTTCTATCCCTGAGGGTGCGGAAGCACATCCTGCCTCTGTTGATAAAATAAAGTCTGCATTTGCCACTGGTGCTTCACAAGGAAAAGAGGTTTTCCAGAAAGAGTGAAGCAGAAAGAAAGTGGTCCTCACCATACTCTGAAGTATCTGCTCTCAAGGCCTTTCCACTCAGGTGCTCTGCCATTAACCAGCCGCTTGCCTGAGATACACAATTACCCTTGAACTGTCTGCCCCGGGCTGAGACTCACAGGAGCTGATGTGTTCATTAGAGGGCCCATGACAAATACACAGTTCACCACGAAGAACAATGAAGACCAAACTAAGCAGTAGGCACAAATCTGAATCTGTCCTCTATAAACCAGTGGCACTTCTAAAAGAGTTATAATACGTACTGTGTTTTGTTTTCTCTTGTGCATCAAAAAGGCATTTAAATTCTTCTTATTGTCTTTCAAGAGATTTGAGTCAAGCTAGGGAATATAACAAAGATTTAACCGTATTGTCCAATTACTTTTCTTCCAAATGCCGACCTACCCTCACTCACATGTTTGATTGCATGCACTAAAAAAATGACATAGCCACCTTGATATCTTCATGATTGTGGACCTTGCCATCTTCATGATTGTGGAAGGTTACATTATTGTTTTGAAGTATTTCTCTTTATTCTATATAAAATTATTATTCTTGCTTTGACATCATCAAACCTGGCCTGTGAACAGCATGACTTGTGGCAAGTCATACCTTGAGTGTAATGTTTCACTCACCACAATGAAACCAGCTTTGTCTGCAAGTCTTGCTGTACTGGTAACTTCTCATTTGCTGTGACAAAACACCATGACCAAAAGCAACTTGGGAAAAAAGGAGTTCATTTGATTCATGGTTCTAGAGGGATAATATTTCATCAGGGCATGGAAATATAGAGGCATGTGGCAACCATGGCCGTACAGGAAGCAGAATGATTGTATATTCAACTACAAGCAAAGGTAGAGAGTTGTAAGGATGGTGAGGTCTTAGCTTGTCCCCAATGACATACTACCTTCAGCAAGAATGCTCTGTCTTTCCGCACTGTTATGTGCATTGAAATTAGAGTTCTGGGGACATCTTCATTCAAACCGCCATACGTGTTAACATAGGAATATATGAAAACAAAGGGAATTTGTGAGTTCTAAGGAGGGGGTTTGACAGAAGTTTTCTTTTTTGAGCAATACCATGGGTAAAATACTCAGTAGGACTTAATACAGAAATAAAAGTTCAGTGTGCCTGTGACTGTCACATAACCTGAAACTAGAAAACAGAAACAGTATGTGTTATCAGAACTCACTGTTTGAAGCACACATACACACACACACACACACACACACACACATGCACACACATACATACACATACATGCATATATATAATATATATACAATATACACATATATAATACACACACACACACACACACATATATATATATATATATATATATATATATATAAAAAAAATCTTCCAGTCTTTAATGCTAAGAAAGGTATTTTCTACTTTAGAGTCCGGTTAAAGTTACATGTTCTATTTTATCCTTCCACTATAAGAAATATGTTATTTCTTCTTTATCTCCCTGAATAATAATACTAAGAAATATAGAACTTGTATTCTGAATTTTAGTTTAGAATATTGAGAAACAGTCTAAGTTGTGTTTACAAGAACGGAGCCAAAAATAACCATACATTTCAAACAGCACAGTATGTACTAGACTGGTGTTTGCTTATTAGCTGTTAACGATCTCCTGGGATAAAAAGTATTTCATTGGCGGTCATTGAAATTTTTTATCCTCATAAATTGTAAAAGAAAATTTAAAATAATCATCTTATTCTAAGGTTATCAATAGACATTGTCATCAGCAAATACAGGAGTCAAAACCAAATTTTTGTGTATCACATCACTTTTACAATTGAGTCATCCGATTTATATGTGTAGAAAGCAAAATATCTACGAAAGAACGGACACATCATTCTGAGAAATGTCAAGTTCGTGAAGGAGCTGAAAACACACGGGCTGCCCTGCTTCTTCTGGCAAGACATTGCAGGACCTGTCCTGCTTGAACTGGCCCATCCATTCACAGAGAGGTGAGGCTTCCTGCTGATGATTCTGATTGCTCTCTGCTCATTGATTTAGATGCATAAGGAACTGATACTGCTTTTTGCTTGCGGTCAAAGCTTGCCTGTGGTTCCTGGGTATGCCCAAGGCTGACGGCTCTTTGTAATCTTCTGCAAGTGATAAGAGGGGACAACCACAGTAAGGAGAGACTGGTTTCACCTCAGTGATTGAACCGAGAAGTCAGAAAGTCATGGAGACACAAAATTCATCCTGGTTTTACTTCTACCACCGACCTTTATGACCAGCGTGCATCAGAATTGTCCTATCCTGCCAGCAGCTTCACATGCCAGTCCCTCTGCTAGATGAAAGGGGTCCTCATTTGTGTTGATGTGTTTCATTGCGGGGACTTCTGCACCATTCTTAATTCCTGCTCAGTGTACTGGTTCCTCAAATGGCAACCCCTTCCTACACTTGCACATACACTGTTTCTAATTCGTCTAATTCTCAGCATGAGATCATAAATAATTTCAAAGTCACTTTTGGTTCAGCCAAATATAGATCTCATATATTGCATTGATTCATGACAATGATTTTAGAATGGAAATGACAGGGGCCCATATTAAGATATGTAGTGTAAGATTGTCTTTAAGGTTTTCAATAAAGCACACCAAAATATTTATTCATAAAATACTGTTTATACCTAGATGGAATATTTTAATAAATAAATGGTAAATTTATTAATATTAACTAATATTAATATTAATATTAACTAATATATACACATCAGTCAAATTGTGACAGATAAACAAAATAATCTTGGTATTCATGGAATATTCCTGTTTTGATCAATATTAGAACACATTTATTAAGCAAATAAAAAATGAGAAGATTTTTGGGGTTTATTTTACCAAAATAATAGTATTGTATAGTTTCTTAGATTGTTAATCATTTTAGCAGTTTATGTCTGCTCAAATTTGGTTTGATATTCTAATCAGTGCAAGAATGTCTTACAATAATTAATTCTTAAAACGGGACTATTCTTAAAAATTAATACACACTACAGCAAAAATAATAGACTAAAAAATTAGACATAGACTTAGATTTTTCTCTAAACCTACTTAATTTAGGGTTTTTGAACACTTCAACCTCTCTCCTAGCCAAATGATCACAGGTAAGGGAAAATGAAGTTTTATAGGAAAATAGAGTTGAGAATCTGCCGAGCAGTAGTTCTTTGGGGTTGATTCCACTCTTCTTGTTAAGAAGTCCAATTTGATAGCAAACACCAACCAGTAGCAGTAGCACAACCCAGCAGAAACTGCAAGACTCCATCTAATCAGCAGAAGTGACCATAAGAAGTTTTTTTTGTTGTTGTTGTTGTTGTGGTTTTTTGTTTTGTTTGTTTGTTTGTTTTTGTTTTGTTTTTTTTTCTTTTTTTTCTTTTTGGTGTGTTTTTCTCTATGAAGTGAAGAATCACGAAAACCAGGGAAGATCAGGAAGACCAGAAAAGCATCATAAGGAGTCACAATGCAAAAGGGACTCTCACTGTTTATCGGGTTCCATTTATAATCGTTCCAAGCATCACATGCCATCTCAAGTTTCTGCTTTAACAAAGTATATCCTTCTCCTATGTCTGCTTCAGCAAGACTTTCTCTTCCTCACAAGACACCTTCCAGACAAAACATCACTTGACACAACTGTGTTTCCAAAGAAACTAAAAGCTTTCACTTCGGTTAATTGTGCAAGGAATTTGTATAAATATTGATACATCAAAATAAATCCAATAGCAAACATCACATACTATCCTCTTTAAGAAATTGTTTGGATCGGGACTGGTGAGATACGAAAGGTATTGACGTCAAGCAGGGTGACCTACCTGAGTTTGCTCCCCGAAAACACAGAGGTGGAAAACTGATTTCTGCAAGTTTTCCCTGTCTTCTACATGCATGATGCATGCCCGTTATTCCAGAAAATAGTCTAAAAATAAGTGGGAATTAAATAATTAAATAATTAAATATTGCATTATTTTGGGTAAAGCCTCAGTTATTAAGTGTCTTATATATAGTGGTTATGATAAGCACTATGACCCGTATAATTTATTTGTCTGATTAAAATTTGTAAATTATATGATCTCAATGCACTATTTATTAATGAAGTAGAAAGTGAAACAATTGTGCTGTCTTTTTCTAACAGGGAAGTCCCTCAAGAGAACCCCCAGAATGTACTAAACCTACTAGGTATTAAGTTTCAGTCAGTATAAACAGCTTTAAAAAATATGTAGCTATAGTTGATTCCGAAAGACTAACAGTGCGTATCACTGAATGGCAATAATATTTTCATTGTGTATGGTTCAGAGTGAGGGAAAGCTCTGACTTAATTTTCTATTTATTTTTAATCAGTTGACATCTCATTTGAGCTGTCTCCTTGTGCCTGTTTGTTTGTGTATCTGCACAGAGAACACAGAACTCCAATGCTCTGAAGACTAGGAGAAGTGCGGGCACTTAGGGGTTTTTTTATTTATGTTTACTTGTCTTAAGGGGGCAGCAAAGACACACATAGCATTTGATGATATTAAATTCGTCTTCTGTGCCCCAATCTAAAATTAAATGCAAACATTTATGTGATGATAGAAGCAAACGGCGATGTGGTAATGTTTCCGATGCAGGTTGTTATGCAAGCAAAGTCCAGCACGCAGCTTTTTTTCCTGGCGTGCATGAATGACGCACAATTCTGTCTTTCTTTGATGTATTTGTTATGTGTCACAGCAAATTAGTTAGCTGTATATAAAGTCGTTATGGCTACCACAAGCTGCGACTGCAAGGAACATTCTAGAAAGCATAGGTCATCTGTGTTTGCCCTACTCAGCTATTGCCCAAGTCCAGGGTAAGTAAGTCAGATGCAAATGGTGTCCATTTTCCAAAGGGAAGTAGACCTCATTCTGACTCGTTGAGTTGTGAAGGGTTACTATTACTCTGACACAATTTGATTTCTGGATATTTTCCAGATTTGGTTCAAAGAAACATAAAATATGTTTGTTTATACTACTGTAAAACAGAATTTGGAAATGTTCATTCTTTCAGAAGAAGTACTTCATTATTTTTTTTGTATTTTTTGACATTATTGAATTACTATCTACCATAACCCTGAAGGGAAGCATTGTGATGGATGGAAATTAATTTTTTATATTAGATCTTCCCAGTCAGATCAAATACAAAGCTCAGTAATGTATAGAACCAATGCGAAATTAAGCCCTCATTGTTATTATTGTACACAGATTATACACACATTTCAAAGAAGGAGAAATAGCATACGTTTGTGGCCAGAATTGTAATTATGAGATTCATTAATAATTACCTGCATGTCTTCCAACTTTATGCTCTGAACATTAAACCTCAGTACATCTCGGCTAAAATCTGTGCAGGAGGGGTGTGGGGTATTGGTAATGAAATCATGTACCCTGGCTAAGAAATCCTAGCAATTGGTTTAAAAGCACACAGGGAGACTTCAACAAATTCCTGACTATGTGCTACCGGGACAGTTTCATAAATCTAAATCATTCTTGTCTGGGAGGTCAATTTCTTTGTCAAAATGGTGCAGAAATAAAGTTACAGAACATGAGGTTATCTTCCAATAAAACCAAAGCAAAGAAAATAACTTAAATAAGCATGAAATGCTAAGAGCACAAGAAATATATATTTAGACAGCATTTGAAACAGAGACAACTGCAAGCAATGTACGTTTACCATAGAGATTTTAGATAAGTAATCTCCGGTATTTTCTTAATCTGGATCCCATCCATACTCAGCAGTTTGTTCTCAACAATTAACAAGTTAACAGTTAAATCTCATTTTATAAAAATGTAGAACATAAAAAATTACATTGCATCTTTTAGTTCTTTCTGTAATGCAAATTTTACGCTCCTAGTTTATGGTATGGGAAGCTGTTATTGATTAATATATATATATATATATATATATAGCCTAAAATCATACCTACATAATTATATAATTACACCTACATAATTATAATTATACCTGCAGAGATGGGCTGGTGCTAATTTATACTAAAATACGTTAATGAATGATATTAACACGTACAATATATAAATGACCAGTGGCTTTCCCAGTCTGTGAAGCTCATTTACTGTACGCGTTTTCAATTTCGTACTCACCATATCATTGCGGCTTTAGTCTTTGGACACAGAGTCTTGACTGTGGTTCTCAACCTTCCTAACACTGCGATATTTAATACACTTCCACGTACTGTGATGACCCCCAGCCATAAAATTATTCCAGTGGTTTCTTCTTAACTATAATTATATTATTGTTATGAACCATCATGGGAATATCTCATATCACATGGATATGATATATCTGATATAGGATATCTGATCTATGACCCCTGAGAAAGGGTCATTTGACCCCCAAAAGGGTCGTGACCCAAAGGATACGAACCACTGTTCCAGACAGAAGAACGGTAAGAGAGATCACAATGTATAAACATAAAATAGTAACAGAGCAACAGAATAGGAACCACAGAGAAAGAGGTAGAGCTCTGAAGAGCAGGGTAGCACTACTTCTTTGAGGAAAAAAAAAAATCACAGTTGCCCAAATGAGCAAAGTAAGTAGGAAATCCACTAATGAGCGAGACAGTGTCTAGGAGCAAGTGTGACGTCTAGGGAAGAGGGTCCTGTGATTAGAAAATGGGAAGTGTATATTTAGGTCAAATGGAGCAAGAAGGGAAGGAACAGAATGGCGGAAGTAGCAAGCGTCTTTGTGAACATTGTCATCTTTGACCTACACCCACGAACCATGTCAGAGAGACAACGAAATGGAACGATCAGGTTTATAGTCATCGTATTTATTACCATTGCATCATAGAGAAGGAGGGGGTACATGGCTGAGGCAGGGAGAAGACTGAAAGAGTTTGAAGGAGGAAAATAATGCGGATGTTTGAAACTGAGAGCCTACACTTAAGCGAGGAATGGAGACCTTGAATCCTCCATGGGTGAACTGGCTAAAATGAGTTCCATTACCTATAAAGCCTGGAATAGCTCTGGGATTTAGTGAACTCGGCACAGGTCCTCCCACCCGGTTAGAGGCTAGCTGAGCAGTCTGCTACATTTCTTTCCTCCTTTTCTTTTTAAAATCCTACGCTGACTCTTTTTAATGCACGAGAACAGAGGTTAAGCTCGGATTTTTTTTTTTTTTTCTTTAGCTGCTGTTACCTTCACACGGTGATTCAGTGAAGCCAGCTGGCCTCAGGCAGGCCTCTTTGGATTCCTTTACCTGACAACGGAAAGCTTCAAAATTCTCAGTTGAGCCCTCGAAGAACAAACTTGCTCGAAATGTGTGACTGGTCACTTCCCTCTGCTGTTGCTAGTTCCAGGGCTGTCAGTGGAGCTGATGGACAGGCTTTCTCAGCTGTGTACTCCTGACAGCAAGCAGAAGTAATAAAAAAAATTTAAAAAAATCCTTCTGTGGAAGGACAAAGGCTGCTAACTTGCAGAATCTCCCATTAGAACTTTGTAAAATGTGCTAGCAGACCATCTGTTTTCTTCATAGACACATGAGGGAGTCATGCTTCCTTAAGCACACTGCTTAGACTGGCTTCACTTCCCATTTGCAGGTTGGCGTGTATTTGATTCCATGGACGATAGTGTAGTTGTATATAAAGTGCTTGGCCCCATTGTTGTTGCGAGTCAAACTATTTTCATTAACATCCACTATCTTTTATGCACGTAGTTATTCAAAGAAATATCACCTCCCTTCCTTCAAAATGAATTAAGTAGCTGTGATTGGCAGAAAGAAATTTGGAGAGAAAAAATAGTAGGTAAGCGGATCATTTTCAAATATTCCCTGTAATCATTATTAACACAGGAAATAGATTCCTAATTATTTTTCTTCAGCATCGTATGTAGGGACTGCTTCTCACATAGCACTGTGAGAGACTGGGAGGGATTGGACAATAACAGAATGTTCCTTCCCTTATTAATCATCCAACCACGAGGATGTGACTTAGTGATCAATGGCAATCACTTTAGATTTGCAACATATGGCAAATTGAAACTTTTATTTATTTATTTTTGTACAGTGGCGTTTAGTTGTTCGGGACCATGCACCAAATTAATGAGAACATGAGGTGAATTTAACGTCTTTACTGCTCTAATTGATTCTAAAGTGGGTAATTATGTTATCTATAAAGTCAGTTTGTCCTTTTTTTCACTGTTTATGATGAGCAGTTAGCTGTACAGCAGGCGTATACCAATCACAAACCACTAACAACGTGCAGGCTTGGTTACAGCCTACGCCAAAGGCAGTCCAAAATCTGCAGAAAAAAAAAAAGAGTGCAGCAAGCACCTGAAGTGTGTTTTTCTTCACTCTGAAGAGTGATTTCTTATGTTTCTGCAGTTGCTTTGTATGTGGGATAAATGTATAGAGCTGTTCTTCATTTTCTTTTCTCTCTCCTTTTCTTTAATTTCCCAGGAACAGGAGAACAGTCTAAATAGTTCTTTTTCACTGTTTTGTTTGTAACTCTATTTATTGGGAGCTTTCAATATTTCCACTGCTGCCTTTTTGAACTCCTGCCTTTGCTTAATTAACAGTTGCAAAGCTCCTTTCTTTTCCGCTTTTTAGAAAAAGACACCGTGTTTTTATTGTGCCTTTGTTAGGAGTTCTCAGATCCAGCAGCACATTGGGATTACCTGTGGAGACAAAAAACAAGTCACAGTTTCCAGATCTGCTCCTAGAGCTTCTGACTTGAGTGGTCTGAGGGAGCTAGAGAGAGGTGTTTTCACACACTCCCCAGATGACTGGGCTACACAAGTCTTACCTTAGCTTTAAATTTGGGTCTTATTCCAGGAAAAAAAAGAAGTAACACAATCTAGTTTATATAGATGTTTTATAACAATATTGACTGTAAAATTAGGAATAAGAACAAGGGGAGTTAATTTAGGTTCTATTGACATTTGGAACTACGACTTCAAATTGAGTAAGATCAACAGCTAGCAAATTACTGTTAAATATGATCATTAAAGCCCTATAAATATTAATGTTTCGGCAAATTTTCAGTTTTGTAATTTCATAGTGGACAAAAATATGTTTCCTTCAATGACTTGGATCTTACATCTTCATTACATCTTCAGATACGGTAATGGAATGTTCTTGCAAAATGAAAAGTAACACCAAGATTTATTTTGTAGCTCCTACACTAAAGATTTTCACATGCCAGTGACAGAAAAGTTAGCAAGAATACTATTTTGAAATATAACACACACATGCACACATACATGCATACACACACACATACACACACACACACACTCACACCAACAGGTGTGCACTCACAAGTACAAGCACTTGCAATACATACCAACATACATGCTCAGCATGTTAGTTATGTACGTATGTTAATAAAATATTTTCCATAGGCATTTATAGCATCCATGCTAGTAATTGTATTCGTCCTTGTGTCTTATAGAAGATTAAAATTTGTCTGCTGCCATGATTTCTGGGGCATAGGTAAGAGCCTTATGTAAGATAGCTCTGGTGAAGGGCAAAGTCTGTGGCTGATCGTTAAGGTGAAGGAACTGATTTTCCACTCAGTCTTGAAGATCTCCTTTCTCTCTCTAGCATCATTCACCGTCCTGTTTTATGTGCAACCTGGGGTGTCTGGCTGGCTGCCCAACCTGGATCTTAGACATTGAGGATTCCAGGAAGAAATAAAGAGATACAGCCTGAAGAGTTTTAAAACATACATTGTTATATTGCCACCCTTACAGAAAAAAAACATAAAATACTAATATTTTCTTCCGTAGATGATAACAGTTTTTCCAAGAGCATAATTTATGTCCACAAAGTTCAGAATCACAATAATGTTATTAGCTTATACCTTTATAAATATGAAGGAGAATTTGGATTTGAAAAGTTGACTATATTGTATTTTTAGACATTCTATAAAACTATCATATACTTTCTAAATGATGTAAAGTGAAAAAGATTCTCTCACTATAAGATAGCTACTTAAATCAAGAAATGAAAGCAAATTAACCTAAAATTAACAATTTAAAAGAATATATAAGGATCCATTACATGTCATTGATGAAATGTTACAGTGTTAATAGGGAAGTTTGGCTCAGGAAAATTAAATCACTCAGGTTTTCTCCTGTCTTGTCACTTTTTTCCTTACTGAGGTGAAAAGCAATATAAGGGGGAGGGGAAGTTTGGGGATATTATACCTTATCCTAAGCTATAGTTTGAGGGGACACATTTCTTCATGGGGAAGAAGGGAAGAAAGCAGGTCAAAGTTCATCTGAAGCCAGTAAATTAAGAGAACCAACAGGAACTGGTTGCTCCAGTTCCTTACCCTTTGCCCCAGTGAACCATTTCCTGTACTAAGGATTCATATATGGAAAGCAGCACTGTTGGCCATAGACCAGGTGTCCAAACACCTAAGCCTACTGGGGAGAGTTTGCATTTAAACCAAAGAAAAAGATGATACAAGAAGTGTGAACTTACCTAGACATAGATACAAAGTGAAAATGGATTTTATTGAAGATCTACTTTGAGTGTTAGGTCGTTTGAGGGTGTGAATTAAGAAGAGTTTGATGAATAATAAGGTCTGTGTGTGTGTGTGTGTGTGTGTGTCTGTGTGTGTATGTGTGTGTCTCTGTGTGTGTGTATGACTCTGTGTGTGTTTGTGTGTCTGTGTGTGTTTGTGTCTCTGTGTGTGTATGTGTATGTGTGTGTGTCTGTGTGTGTTTGTGTATGTCTGTGTGTCTGTGTGTATGTGTGTGTCTCTGTGTGCGTATATGTCTCTGTGTGTATTTGTGTGTCTGTGTGTGTTTGTGTGTGTGTCTCTGTGTGTGTATGTGTATGTGTGTGTCTCTGTGTGTGTCTGTGTGTGTTTGTGTATGTCTGTGTGTCTGTGGATGTGTATGTGTGTGTCTCTGTGTGTGTCTGTGTGTGTTTGTGTATGTCTGTGTGTCTATGGATGTGTATGTGTGTGTGTCTCTGTGTGTGTGTTTGTGTGTCCGTGTGTATTCCTATGTGTCTGTTTCTGTCTCTGTATGTGTGTCTCTGTGTGTTTACATGTTGCCATGGATGGAATCCAGAGCTTCACATGTACATACTAGTAAAGCACTGTACCGCGAAGCAGCACACCTGCTGTGATAAAGGCAATTTCATGTGTGACCCAAATAGTAATAAAAAGAGAAAAACAAAAAAATGATGTAGAAAAATAGAAAAACGAAAACAGATTATGATAGATGAACCCGAGTCTGCTGAAGTGATTGAATTACAAAAGAACTTCCAAGGAATATGTAGACGTGCTCAGCCAGGTGAGCCAGCAATTCCGAATCTGGAAAATATATCAGTGATGTCATGTTGCACAATGTTATCCTATCTTGCCCAGAAGGATTAGAAGAGAGGACTGCAGAGGGACAAGGGGCTACTCCCACTGAACTGTGAGATTCTTGAATGAAAGATGTAATCATTCTAAATGAGAGAGGCCGAGTCTCCTAGGATATCTGCCTGTGTCAGAATCGAGGAGAACTATTTGAAGCAGGTGTGTACGCTTTAGGGAAGATATCAGATTTAGTTCCTACGGATGCAGTAAGCAAAAGCAGGCTCGGTTCATTCCTTCTGTGCTTGACTTTTTGACGTAATCATTCTTTCTCTTCTTACACACTTGACTTTCGTCCTTTTTCTCTAAGTTATTTACCACAAAATGCCAAAAGAGTGTTAGTTTAGCTATTTAAAAAGAAAAGTAATTTTTCTCATACTTGTATGATTCTGTACTTATTAAATATACTAAATCAACACTAAAAAATTTACAAAATGTTAGAAAATAATGCATTTATAAAAATGCATTGTTTTGCTGTTTCATCATTTTTGCGAATATCTTGGGGACTTAACAGAAATTAATTTGTATTCAAAAATAAAAATAACTTTAAAGGGATAGATAAAATTACATATCACACTAAAAGCCTGTGAATAAATAATATTGTAAAGTATCTTTTTTCTTTTTTAAAAAATATATTTTATTTGGCTCAGACAAAGACCTTTCTGATTTCTGAAGCTAAATAACGCCCTACACTTTGAAACCATGCATGGAAAGATTATGGGTATAGCATAAAAGGCAGGAGAAGAGCACAAGGGAGGGCAGGAGGGAAAGGGGAAAGAATGGAGAAGAATGCGGGAGCAAAACAAAGAATGTTTGAAAATATGATAATAAAGCCTGATTCTTTATAAGCTAGAAAAAGAAAGAAATCCTTTCTTTTTCTTTTATTGGATTGCTTTAATTTGCATTGTTTTCTCTTTTTTTGGATATTTTTTATTTACATTTCAAATGTTATTCCCTTTCCCGGCTTCCTGTCCATAAGCCCATATCCCATCCCCTGTCTCTCTTCTTCTATGAGTATGTTACCCCCTCCCCAACCATGCCCCCTTCCTGTGCTGACATTGACCTACATTGAGGGGTCCAGCCCTAGCAGGACCCAAGGCTTCTCCTCCCATTGGTGCCCAACAAATCTATCCTCTGCTACATATGCAGCTGGAGCTGTGGAGCTGTCCATGTATACTCTTTGGGTAGTAGTTTAGTCCTTGGGAGCTCTGGTTGGTTGGTATAGATCTCCCATGCTCACGGATTAGCAGTATTAATATAGTAAAAATGGCCATTTTGCCAAAAGCAATCTACAGATTCAATGCAATCTCCATCATAATTCCAACTCAATTCTTCATAGAGTTAAAGAGCAAAATTCATCTGGAATAACAAAAAAAAAAAAAAACAAAAAACAAAAACAAAAAAACAACAACAAAAAACCAAAAGCAAAAAACAAAGAAACAAAAAACCACAAAAAACAAAACAAAAACAAAAAACAAAAAACAAAAAACCAAAAAACAACAAAAAACAGGATAGCCAAATCTATCCTCAACAATAAAAGAACTTCTGGGGGAATGACTATCCCTGACCTCAAACTGTATTACAGAGCAATAGTGATAAAAACTGTATGGCATTGGCACAGAGACAGCCAGATAGATCAATGGAATAGGATTGAAGATCCAGAAATAAACTCGCACACCTATGGTCACTTGATCTTTGACAAAGGAGCTAAAACCATCCAGTGGGAAAAAAGATAACATTTTAAACAAATGGTGCTGGTTCACCTAGTGGTCAGCATGTAGAAGAATGCAAATCAATCCCTTCTTATCACCATGTACAAAGCTTAATTTATATTTTAAATGTTATCCCCTTTCCTGATTTCCCCTCCAGAACTTCCCCCCTCCATCCCATCTCCCCCTGCCCCTGCTTCTAGGAGGGAACTCTGTCACCCATTCACCCACTTCCTCCCACCTCCTTGCCCTGGCTTTCCCCTACACTGGGGCATCAGGACCAAGGGCCTCTCCTCACACTGATACTCAACAAGGCCATAATGTGCTACATATGCAGATGGAGCCATAGGTGCATCTCTGTGTTCTCTTGAGATGGTAAAATATTTTTGATGAACAGAATAAACATTAGGATACAATTTATTTAAAAGGAATAATTTTTAATATATAAAAAATCAGTTTTTCTCAAAGAACAAAAAGCCATTATATAATGTGAATGTGACAGAGAGCTGAAAAACAATGGACCCTAGTGTTCCATATCTTCTGAATGTTTGAAAATTTAAGAAATGTTTTTCTTCTTTTATGTATGAGCAAATTGTTATCTTTATAAGTCTTCATAATATTAGAAATCTTTAGCTTTTAGATGCTTGATAAAACAAACTTCTCTTGAAAATATTATTAAGTGATATTTGGATATAAATGCTTTTGCAAGAGTTGTTGGCTAATGTTTTAATTTGAGGTTTAAGTAAACATGATTTTTAACATTTATAACTTGGTAAATAGTTGTCATGTGTGTGTGTGTGTGTGTGCGAGCTTGTGTGTGTTTGTGTGTGCGAGCTTGTGTGTGTGTTTGTGTGTGTCTGCGAGCTTGTGTGTGTATGCGAGCTTGTGTGTGTGTGTGCGAGCTTGTGTGTGTGTGTGTGTGTATGCGAGCTTGTGTGTGTGTGTGCGAGCTTGTGTGTGTGTGAGTGCGAGCTTGTGTGTGTGTGTGTGTGTGTGTGTGTGTGTGTGTGTGTGTGTAGATACATAGATTGAAAGGGGAACCACGTTTAGCAGTCACAGTCCCGTTCCTCCATGCAGTTGTCTGCAGTCTGATGAAAGAAAGCATCAGTGTCCTTGGCTCCATGTACACTGGTACATTGAATTCTTAGAAATGAATTTCAAGGGAGCTCTGACAAGTTGGACTATTTCTAGTTCTCTCACTCCTTTGATCTTTTCTTAGTACACATTGAGTAGGGTGTGCACACTGTCCACATTGGGATGCATTGATTGAAACAGTAACTTGACTAAAGTTTCTTTTTCTTTTTCACTTACTAAAAAAAAAATGGAACCCCCAAAGATGTTTTTACAATATTGGAAATCCTAAGACTTTAAGTTATGTTTTACACTCCGTGTAAAAATTTCAAGGTGTGATATGTTTATATATTGAGCAAAAGAAAAAAATGGAAAATCTTCGAGTAAGAGCAACGTTGGCTTGGCGCGAATGAAAACTTTATATGAATTGTAAATAAAAGCCACTTTATAAAAACAAAACCAGAAATCAGTTGAGAACTGCTGTTACCTACGTTACTGCTCTCTGTCAATATCTGTAGGATATAAAACAAAGAAATAGACAGAGATATTACACTCTGTCTGAGATTCAAGTAACCGGGAGAAATGTAGTGGAGTTTTGAAATATGTCAGCACAAAATATCATCAATGTGATCTGAGCTACCAATCTCCCAGACCCACGAGGAAACATCCTAAATGAGCCCATTTTGAGATCAAAGATCTACTGAGACAGATTGGGACTTTGATCTTCACATTAACTGTCTGAGTTGGAAACAGCACTGTGAGCTACGCTTTCATCTGCACTCTGCTCTCCTTCCAACCACGTTATCTGTTGGACTGAAAATGCAGGGGTGTGTGGTGGGAAGAGGTTTGGCAGTTACGTGCAAGGCACGGGGGGCAAGGACTGCTCAGGGGGAAACGTGTCTGCTTGCTTTCTGAACAAGTGATTTTCATACATAAATGTGGTTCGTGTTAAATGCTTGTGTTTGGAGGAGAAGCATTCAGAACGCAGATTGATACTTTTGAACTTGAAGTTAATCAAGTCCTAAATACTGTAAGAGAGTGTTAGCCAGAAGGTTTAGAACCAGATTTGTTTGTCATTGAGTATAGTAATTGATCTCCTCTGTTGCGATCATAACACACATGTCATCTCTTCAAATTATCATCGGTCAAAGCAATATTAAGAAAAGTAAAACTTCATAAATTGTACAGAACAAATTGCAAATTCATCTGGAATAACAAAAAACCCAGGAAGCTAAAACTATCCTCAACAATAAAAGGACTTCAGGGGGAATCACTATCCCTGAACTCAAGCAGTATTACAGAGCAATAGTGATAAAAACTGTGTGGTATTGGTACAGAGACAGACAGACAGATAGACCAATGGAATAGAATTGAAGACCCAGAAATGAACCCACACAACTATGGGCACTTGATTTTGACAAAGGAGCCAAAACCATCAATGGAAAAAAGATAGCATTTTCAGCAAATGGTGCTGGTTCAACTGGAGGTCAACATGTAGAAGAATGCAGATCGATCCAGGCTTATCACCCTGTACAAAGCTTAAGTCCAAGTGGATCAAGGACCTCCACATCAAACCAGACACACTCAAACTAATAGAAGAAAAACTAGGGAAGCATCTGGAACACATGGGCACTGGAAAAAATTTCCTGAACAAAACACCAATGGCTTATGCTCTAAGATCAAGAATCAACAAATGGGATCTCATAAAACTGCAAAGCTTCTGTAAGGCAAAGGACACTGTGGTTAGGACAAAACGGCAACCAACAGATTGGGAAAAGATCTTTACCAATCCTACAACAGATAGAGGCCTTATATCCAAAATATACAAAGAACTCAAGAAGTTAGACCACAGGGAGACAAATAACCCTATTAAAAATGGGGTTCAGAGCTAAACAAAGAATTCACAGCTGAAGAATGCCAAATGGCTGAGAAACACCTAAAGAAATGTTCAACATCTTTAGTCATAAGGGAAATGCAAATCAAAACAACCCTGAGATTTCACCTCACATCAGTGAGAATGGCTAAGATCAAAACTCAGATGACAGCAGATGCTGGCGAGGATGTGGAGAAAGAGGAACACTCCTCCATTGTTGGTGGGATTGCAGACTGGTAAAACCATTCTGGAACTCAGTCTGGAGGTTCCTCAGAGAATTGGACATTGAACTACCTGAGGACCCAGCTATACTCTCTTGGACATATACTCAAAAGATGCCCCAACATATAAAAAAGACACATGCTCCACTATGTTCATAGCAACCTTATTTATAATAGCCAGAAGCTGGAAAGAACCCAGATGCCCTTCAACAGAGGAATGGATACAGAAAATGTGGTACATCTACACAATGGAATATTACTCAGCTATCAAAAACAATGACTTTATGAAATTCATAGGCAAATGGTTGGAACTGAAAAATATCATCCCGAGTGAAGTAACCCAAACACAGAGAAACACACATGGTATGCACTCATTGATAAGTGGCTATTAGCCCAAATGCTTGAATTACCCTAGATGCCTAGAACAAATGAAACTCAAGACGAATGATCAAAATGTGAATGCTTCACTCCTTCTTTAAAAGGGGAACAAGAATACCCTTGGCAGGGAATAGAGAGGCAAAGATTAAAACAGACACAGAAGGAACACCCATTCAGAGCCTGCCCCACCTGTGGCCCATACATATACAGCCATCCAATTAGAGAAGATGGATGAAGCAAAGAAGTGCAGGCCGACAGGAGCGGGATGTAGATTTCTCCCGAGAGACACAACCAGAATACAGCAAACACAGAGGCGTATGCCAGCAGCAAACCACTGAACTGAGAATAGGACCCCCGTTGAAGGGATCAGAGAAAGAACTGGAAGAGCTTGAAGGGGCTCGAGACCCCATATGTACAACAATGCCAAGCAACCAGAGCTTCCAGGGACTAAGCCACTACCTAAGGACTATACATGGACTGACCCTGGACTCTGACCTCATAGGTAGCAATGAATATCCTAGTAAGAGCACCAGTGGAAGGGGAAGCCCTGGGTCCTGCTAAGACTGAACCCCCAGTGAACGTGATTGTTGGGGGGAGGGCGGCAATGGGGGGAGGATGGGGAGGTGAACACCCATAAAGAAGGGGAGGGGGAGGGATTAGGGGAATGTTTGCCTGGAAACCGGGAAAGGGAATAACACTCGAAATGTATATAAGAAATACTCAAGTTAATAAAAAAATTGTGTTTTGTCAGTAAGTCTGAGAAATCCTTAATATTATATATTCCACAATACAGTGTGATTTTTCTTTCTAGCCCACAACAAAATATTGGAATATAGTAGAGCTGACTAGAAAGCATAAAGTACAGAAAAGTACTCAATCTGTTTATTCTTAATTTATAATCTAATGTAAACAATGAATGTTAAATTTGTATTTTATTGTAAATTTTAACTATATTGCTAAATTTTATTTTTTTCATAAATATTTCCTACTAGATACTGCAATTGGTGATTTTTAAAAAGTTAATGACCAAGGTTTGTGACAAGAACTATGTAAAAATAAGTAAACATATTTATGTTAAGCTTTGCCTGAATTAAATAATATTTGGAAAAAAATCACATTTTTATAAAGTGTTTCTACATGCAGGGCAGACAAATCACTTATTTAACTTTTAAATATTTTGGATAAAAGAGAATATACATGCATAATTCATTGAAGAAAATAATAACTATTAATTTATTAGAATATAGACCAGAGATTGGCACTATTTTTATTGGATATTTTATGTATTTACATTTCAAATGCTATCCCCTTTCTGGTTCCCACTCTTCCATCACCCCTCCCCCTGCTTCTATGAGGGTGCTCCCACTCCCACAACCCACTTCCACCTCAACACCCTGGCATTCCCCTACACTGGGGGATCAAGCCTTCATAGAACCAGGGACTTCTCCTCATATTTATGCCAGGCAATGCCACCCTCTGCTACATATGCAGGTGGAACCATGGGTCCCTCCAAGTGAACTCTTTGGTTGGTGCGTTAGTCCCTAGGAGCTCTGAGTAAACAGATTTGATTGATAGTGTTTTTCTTCCTATGGGGTTGTAAACTCCTTCAGTTTCTTCAGTCCTTTCTCTAGCTCCTCCACTGGAGTCCACAGGCTCAGTCTGATGGTTAGCTGCAAGCATTACCATCTGTATCAGTAAGGCTGGTAGAGCCTGTCAGGACACATCCATATCAAGCTCCTGTCAGCAAACATCAGCACTAGTGACTGGGTTTGGTGGCTGCATAAGTGATGGACCCCAAGGTGGGGAAGTCTCTGGCAGGCCTTTCTTTTAGTCTCTGCTCCATTCTTTGTCCCTGTATTTCTTCCCATGAGTATTTTGTTCCCCCTTCTAAAGAGGACTGAAGCATCTGCATTTTGGTCTTCCTTTCTGAGTTGAATCCACAATTGACCTGTGGATTGTATCTTGGGTATTCCGAGATTTTGGACTAATATCCATTTATCAGTGAGTACATACCATGTGTGTTCTTTTGTGATTGGGTTACCTCACTCAGGATAATATTTTCTAGGTCCACCCATTGCCTAAGATTTCATGTAGTCATTGCTTTTAATGGCTGAGTAGTACTCCACCTTGTAGATGCACTTTTTTTGAATCCATTCCTCTGTTGAAGGACATCTTGGTTCTTTCCAGCTTCTGGCTATTAAAAATAAGGCTGCTATGAACAAAGTGGAGCATGTGTCTTTGCTGTATGTTGGAGCATCTTATGGGTATATGCCGAGGAGATGTATAGCTGGGTCCTCAGGTAGCAATATGTCCAATTTTCTGGGAAATTAGCAAAATGATTTCCAAATGGTTCGACCAGCTTGCCTTCCACCAACAATGGAAGAGTGTTCCTATTTCTCAACATCCTCGCCAGCATCTGCTGTCACATGAGTTTTTGATTCTACCTACTCTGACTGGTGTGTGGTGGAATCTCAGAGTTGTTTAGATTTGGATTTCCCTGAGGACTAAGGATGCTGAACATTTCTTTAAGTGCTTCTTGGTCATTCAATATTCCTCAGTTGAGAATTATTTCTTTAGTTCTGTACACCATTTTTGAGTAGGCTTATTTGATTTTCTGGAGTCTAACTTCTTGAGATTTTGTGTATATTAGATATTAACCCTCTATCAGATGTAGGATTGGTAAAGATCTTTTCCAAATCTGTTGATTGCCTTTTTGTCTTATTGGAAGTGATATTTGCCTTACAGAAGCTTCGCAATTTTATGGGGTTTCACTTGTTGATTCATGATTTAGAGCACAATCCATTGTTGTTCTATACAGGTAAATTTCCCCTGTGCCCACGTATTTGGGGCTCTTTGCCAGTTTCTCTTCTATTAGTTTCAGTGTATCTGGTTTGATGTGGAGGTCCTTGATCCACTTGGACTTTAGCTTTGTACTGGGTGATAAGAATGGGTCGATTTGCATTCTTCTACATGTTGACCTCCCGTTGAACCAGCACCATTTGTTGAAAATTCTATCTTTTTCCCCTGGTTGGTTTTAGCTCCTTTGTCAAAGATCAAGTGGCCATAGGTGTGTGGGATCATCCCTGGGTCTTCAATGATATTCCACATATCTACCTATCTGGCTCTGTACAATACTACACAGTTTATATCACTATTGCTCTGTAATACAGCTTGAGGTCAGGGATTATTCACCCAGAAGTTCTTTTATTACTGAGGATAGTTTTCACTATACTGGGTTTGTTTTTATAGTGGATTAAGTTAATGGATTTCAGTATATTGAACCATCACTGCATCCCTGGGATGAAGCCTCCTGGATCATGGGTAATGATTGTTTGCATGGGTTCTTGGAATAAGTTTGGAAGGTTTTTATTCATTATTTTTGTGTCAATATTCATATATGAAATTGTTCAAAAATTCTCTTTATTTGTAGGATCTTTGTGTGGTTTAGGTATAAGAGGAACTTTTTACACAAGAAACAAATTGTGTAATATTCCTTCTTTTTCTATTTTGTGGAATAGTTTGAAGAGTATTAGTATTAGATATTCTTTGAATGTTTGATATAATTCTGCACTAAACCCATCTGGTCCTGGGCTTTTTGTGGTTAGGGATCTTTTAATGAATGGTTCTATTTTTTTTAGGGGTTATGGGACTGTTTAGATGGTTTATCTGATCCTGATTAACTTTGGAACCTGGTATCTGTCTAGAAAATTGTCCATTTCATCCAGCTTTTCCAGTTTTGTTGAATATAGGCTTTATTAGTAGAACCTGGTAATCTTTTGAATTTCCTCAGTTTCCAATGTTATGTCTTCCTTTTTGTTTCTGAATTTGTTAATTTGTATTTGTCTTTGTGCCTTCTGGTTAGTATGGCTAAGGGTTTATCTATCTTGCTGATTTTTTAAAAAAGTCAGATCCTAGTTTTCTTGATTCTTTGTCTAATTCTTTTTCTTTCTACTTGTTTGATTTCAGTCCTGAGTTTGATTATTTCCTGCCTTTTGGTCCTCTTGGGTGTATTTGCTTCTTTTTGTTCTAGAGCTTTTAGGTGTAGTGTTAAGCTGCTAATGTATGCCCCCCCTCCCTGTTTCTTTTTGGAGGCACTCAGAGCTATGAGTTTCCCTTTTAGCACTATTTTCTTTGTGTTTGAGTAAGTTTGGGTATGTTGTGCCTTCATTTTCATTAAATCTGAATTGCATTTAATTTCTTTCTCTATTTCTTTCTTGACCACATTGTCATTGAGTATAGCATTATTCAGCTTCCATGTACATGTGGGCTTTTGGGCATTTTTTTGCTGTTATTGAAGACCAACCTTAGTCCACGGTATTCTGAGAGGATGTACAGGCTATTTCTATCTTCTTATATCAGCTGAGGCCGGTTTCGTGACAGATTATATGGTCTGTTTTGGAGAAGATACCATGAGTTGCTGAGAAGAAGGTATGTTGTTTTATTTTAGGATGAAATGTTTTATAGATATCTGTTAAATCCATTTGGTTCATAACTTCTGTTAGTATCTGTTTCCATGATCTGTCTGTCCATTGATGAGAGTGGGGTGTTGAAATCTCCTACTATTATTGTGTGAGGTGCAATGTGTGCTTTGAGTTTTAGTAAAGTTTCTTTCATTAATGTTGGTGCCCTTGCATTTTGGATCATAGACATTCAGAAAGGAGAGTTTATATTGGTAGATTTTTCCTTTGATGAATATGAAATGTCCTTCCTTATCTTTTTTGATAAATTTTGGTTGAAAGTCGATCTACTCCATATTAGAATGACTACTCCACACTGTTTCTTGGGACCATATGCTTGGCAATTTTATTCAGCCTTTTACTCTGAAATAGTGACTGTCTTAGTCACTGAGTTACATTTCCTGTTCGCAGCAAAATGCGTGTTCCCATTTATGTATCCAATCTGTTAATTATGTCTTTTTATTGGGGAAATTGAGTCAATTGATATAAAGAGATATTAAGAAATAGTGACTGTTGTTTCCTGTTATTTTGTTGTTAGAGGTGGAATTATGTTTGTGTGACTCTCTTCTTTTGTTTTTGTTGCAAGATTGCTTTCTGGCCGTTTCTAGGGTATATTTTCCCTCCTTGTGTTGGAGTTTTGCATCTATTATCCTTTGTAGGGCTGGATTTCTGAATAAATATTGTGTAAATTTGGTTTTATCATGTAATATCTTGGTTTCTCCATCTCTGTTAATTGGGAGTTTTGCTGGATATAATAGTCTGGGCTATCCCTGGTATTCTCTTAGGATCTGTAATACATATGCCGAGGATCATCTAGCTTTCATACTCTTGGTTGCGAAGTCTGGTGTGATTCTGATAGGTTTGCCTTTATATGTTACTTTACCTTTGTCCCTTACTGTTTTTAATATTTTTTCTTTGTGCATTTGGTGTTTTGACTATTATGTGACCAGAGGAATTTCTTTTCTGGTCTAATCTTTTTGGAGTTCTGTAAGCTTCTTGTATATTCATGGGCATCTCTTTGTGTAGGTTATGAAACTTTTCTTCTATAATTTTGTGGAAGATATTCATCGTCCCTTTAAATTGGGAATCTTTGCTCTCTTCTATACCTATTATTCTTAGGTTTGGTCTTCTCATTTTGTCCTGGATTTCTTGGATGTTTTGGGTTAGGAGCTGTTGGCATCTTGAAATTTCTTTGACAGTTGTGCCAATGTTCTCTATGATATCTTCTGCCCCTGAGATTCTCTCTTCTCTCTTGTATTCTGTTGGTGATGCTTGCATCTATGACTCCTGATCTCTTTCCTAGGTTTTCTATCTCCAAGATTGTCTCTCTTTGTGATTTCTTTATAATTTCTATTTCCAGTTTTAGATCTTGGATGGTTTTGTTCAATTCCTTCACATGTTTGGTTGTATTTTCTTGTATTTCTTTAAGGGATTTTTGTGTTTCCTCTATAAATGTTTCTGCTTGCTTACATGTGTTCTCCTGTATTTCTTTAAGGAAGTTATTTATGTCCTTCTTAAAATCCTCTATCATTATCATGAGATGTGATGGATTTTTAAATCTAAATCTTGCTTTTCTGGTGTGTTGGGGTATGCAGGACTTTCTGTGGTGGGAGAAGAGGGTTCAGAAGTTGTCAAGTGGTCTTGGTTTCTGTTCCTTAGGTTCTTGTGCTTGCCTCTCACCATATGTTTATCTCTGATGTTGATCTTGCTATTTCTGACTGGAACTTGTTTCTATGGTGGGCTAGTGAGCCTGTGATTTTAGGAGTGATAGCAATTGTGGGAGACCAGCTCTTTCCCAGAAGGATTTGGGTATGTAGTGCTATGGGACAGTGTTAGCTATGGGCACATTTGGAGAACTATTTCTCATATATGTTTATATTTGAAGAAATTGCCCCTTTCCCAGTTTTGCCACCTCAAATCTCCTATCCCCTCTCCCCTCCCTCTTGTTCTTCACTCACCCACCCTCTCCTGCCTCCCCATCCTGACATTCCATACAGGATCAAGGGCCTCTCCTTCCATTGATGCCAGATAAGGCTACCCTCTGTTACACATATAGCTAAAGACATGAGCCCCTACATTTGTACTGCTTGGTTGGTGTTTTAGTCCCTGCGAGCTCTGGGCGGGTCTGGTCGGTTGATATTGTTTTTCTTCCTATAGGATTGCAAACCCCTTCAGCTCCTTCAATCCTTTTCCTAACTCCTCCATTGTGGTCCCCCTGCTCACTCCAATGGTTCCCTCTGAGCATTTATATCTGTGTTTGTCAGGCTCTGACACAACCTCTTAGGGGACAGCTATATCAGGCTCTTGTGAGCAAGCATTTCTTGGCATCGACAATAGTGTCTGACTTTGGTGACTATATATTGATGTATACTCAGGTGGGGCAGTCTATGGATGGTCTTTCCTTCAGTCTCTGCTCCACACTTTGTCTCCATATGTCCTTTAAAATAGAAAAATTCTGGGTTAAAAATTTTGGGATAGGTAGATGGCCCTATCCCTCAACAAGTGGCTTTGCCTGACCTCTGGATATGATCTCTACATGTTCTTCCTCTCATATGGTGGGCATTTCAGCTAATCTTATCTCCTTTGAGTCCTGAAAGCCTCTTGCTTTCTTGGTATCTTGGACTTTCTGGTGGAAACCCCCAGTTCCCCATCTCCCGTTACTACATATCTCTGTTCAGTTCACTGAATATCTTTGTATATCATCCCCATCTCCTCCCATACCTGATCCTTCCCTCTTTTCCCCCTCCCTTTTCTCTCTTCTTCTAAAGTCTCTCCCACTCTCTACCTCCTGTGAGTATTTTGCTCCCTCTTATAAGAATGACTGAAGCTTCTACACTTCAGTCTTCCTTATGTTTGAGTATCATGTAGTCTTTGAGTTGTGTCATGGGTATTCTGAACTTTTTGCCTAATATCCTCTTATTGGTGACTATATACCATGTGTGTTCTTTTATGGCTGGGTTACCTCACTCAGGATGACATTTTCTAGTTTCATCCACTTGCCTAAGAATTTCGTGAAGCCATTGCTTTTAATAGCTGAGTAGTACTCCATTATGTAAACGTACCTCATTTTCTATATCCATTCCTCTCTTGAAGGACATTTGGGTTCTTTCCAGCTTCTGGCTATTGTACATAAGGCTGCTATGAACATAGTGGAGAATATGTACTTGTTATATGTTGGAGCATCTTTTGGATGTATGCACAAGAGTGGTATAGCTGGGTCCTCAGGTAGCAATTTGTCCAATTTTCTGAGGAACTAGCAAACTGATTGCCAAATGGTTCAACAAGTTTGCATTCTCACCAACAATGGAGGAGTGTTCCCCTTTCTCCACATCCTTGCCAGCATCTGCTGTCACATGAGTTTTTGAACTTCACCATTCTGACTGATGTGAGGTGGAGTCTCTGTGTCATTTTGACTTGCTTTTCCATGATGACTAAGGATGTTGAACATTTCTTTAGGTGTTTCTCGACCATTTGATATTTCTATATATAGTATACTTAAATGGCCACAAAAATTGCATCAGAGGACTCCTACACCTGATAAACAACTTCACCAAAGGGGCTGGATATAAAATTAATTAAAAAATGAATAGCAGCTTGAGAAAGAAATTAGGGAAATAACACCCTTCAGAGGAGTAACAAATAATATAAAATATCTTGCTGTGACTCTAACCAAACAAATGCAAAATGTGCGTAACAAGAACTTCAAGTCTCTGAAGAAAGAAAATGAAAAAAATCTCAGAAGATGGAAAGATCTCCCATGCTTATGTATTGGCAGGATTAATATAGTAAAAATGGCCAAAAGCAATCTACCAATTCATTGCAATCCCCATCAAAATTCCCACTCAACTTTTCATAGAGTTAGAAAGAACAATATGAAATTCATTTGGAATAAGGAAAAACCCAGGATAGTGAAAACTTATCTCAACAATAAAAGAACTTCTTGAGTAATCACCGTCCCTGACCTCAAGCTGTATTACAGTGCAATCATGACTGACACTATTGATAATTTGGAAATAAATTATGTCAAAAATCATTTATAGGAAAGATCCATTGTCCAGTGCATATATCAGCATTCAGTATAATAAGATTGTCTTAGCATTTCTTCATCAGAATATTATCTGAATCTATACTATTTGTAAAATTTCCCTAAATTCTTCTTGTGAATAAACTGGTGAGATCAATAGGAAAGCATTTATTTCTACAGACTTAAAACACTTTAAGAGCATTTAAATATTGTGTATGTCTTTTAATTGATTCGCTCAAGTTTTTGTCAGCTTTATTCTCATAGGAGAAAGGAGATAGATTTCGTGCCTAAAAAATTTCACTGGACTTGAAAAGAGAAATTTTAGTTTATAGTTTGGATTTTAAAAATAGAATCAAAGAAGCATAAGTGACCGAAGTTATATGCTTGTCATTTCTGAAGGTTAAGCTGAACTGCGACAAGAATAAAACTCTCCAATAAGCAAGCAAACCAGCAGAGGAAAGATGTGTTATTATATGATACAACAAGTGTGCAGACATGTGTGATATGTCTGGAAAAATATTATGAACAATTGGCCTGTTACCCAAATAGAGATGTGTATCCAGTTACATTTCATTCCACATTCAAAAGAAACAAAATTCAATCAAAATAAACAACTCGAATAAAATCTGAATTAACATGTGTCTTTAAACTCCTAAATGTGTTTGTGCTGGATAGTTTTGTGTCCTTGAAGTCATCTTAGGGGAGAGAACCTCAATTAAGGAAATTCATCCATAGCTTGCAGTTAACCATTGGACTGAGCATGGGGTCCCCAATGGAGGAGTTAGAGAAAGGACTGAAAGAGCTGAAGGGGTTTGCAACCCCACAAGAAGAAAAACACTATTGACCAACCGGACCCTACCAGAGCTTCCAGAGACTAAACCACCAACGAATGAGTACACATGGAGGGACCCATGGCTCCAGCTGCACAGATAGCAAAGGATGGCATTGTCCAGCATTAAAGGAAGGAAAAGCCCTTGGTCCTGTGAAGGCTCATTTCCCAATGTAGGGGAATGTCAGGATGTTGATGTTGGAGTCGGTGGGTGGGAATGAAGCAGACTCATAGAGATAGTGGGAGGGGGGTAGATATGGGAGAGGGGAGAAAGGTGATAAAATTTGAAATGTAAATACACAAAATATCCAAGAAACATAAAATTAAAAAAAAGAAAGAAAACAAAAGAAGAAATATTTTTTATTTAAAAAAAGTTCGGAAATTATTATATAAGTTTTCTTCATTGAAAGAGAATTGTTTGAAAATAATTGTCTTTACATTTATTCACATGTTTATGTGGATGAAAATTATATTTATTATTTCAATTAAAAAAAGGACATGCCTCCATTAGATCAGGTTGTAGGCAAATTGTTTTCTTAATTAGTGATTGATGTGGTAGACCCTAGTACAAGTTCAACTTTCCATGGGCAGTTTGTCCTTGGTTCAGTAAGGAGGCAGGCTGAGCAAGTTATGGGAAGCAACCCTGTAAGCAGCATCCTTCATGGCCTCTCAATCATCTCTAGCCTTCTAGTTCCTGCCCTATTATAGTTCCTGTCCTTCCTTCACATGAAGGTGGGTTACTTACCCAGCATTATACTCCAAGAGAAAACTCACTCTTCCAGAAGCTATCAATTGCTAATGGCTCTTGGGATTCATGCAGAATTCCTCTCTTGAGCTTTCAAGAGCTTTCCTGGCTTGAGCTGTCATAGCTCTTGTGCAGATTTTCATAACCTACATGGGATCATATGAGCAACTGTACTGCTGTATTGAGAAGACATGTTCCTTGTAGTCAACAACCATTTGTTCAAATGCATCTTCTACAATGATCCCCTGAAACTTGGGAATCACTTGAGGTATTATGTTCCATTTGTTGCTAAGTCTATTGCAGTTTCTTATTTGCACCTTGGCCAGTTGGGGATCTCTGTATTGACCATCATCTACAGCAACTAGAATCTTCTCTGATGAGCACTGAGAGATGCATAAATCTGTGAATATTCAAAAAAGTCTTTAAAATTCAGTCACTAATCTAGGAGCATAAAAACAAACCATTGTCAGTTTAATGTTATCTTTATCTTGCACATTAATAACACTTTCTCCCATAGCACCTATGAGCGATACAGTTATAGAATACTTTGTCTTATAATGGTGCCATTAATGAGTAGAATAGGTCTCACATCCAATCCAAAAGGGGTTTGTATTCAACTGTGATGCTTTTGTTCATATTGTGTATGTGATCACAGAGCTCAAAACTTGGTACGATTGATGATGATAGGATTAATTCATTCTCTCTCTCTCTCTCTCTTTCTCTCTCTCTCTCTCCCCCCACTAAACAATTTCCAGTGTTACAGAAGATAGCCTTTAGGCATGAGGGTTTCAGGTCAATATCTGCATGGTGTTTTTACATACTAGGACTGAAGTATGTAGTCCCCTTAGCAATATGGTCTTATATCAAGTTCTGGAGAGAAACAAAGACCATCGGCAATAACTTGGAATGTTTTGGGTCTATAGGACCTCATTGGTCAACCACTCCAAACTTTTTATTTGTCAACTTCTGGTTATAACTACATTTTAACTTTCTGTACACACACACACACACACACACACACACACACACACACACACACACACACACACACAGACGAGAAAGAGAGAGAGCGGGAGGGAATGAGGAAGGGAGAGAGGGAGAGAGATAATGTGTGTGTTGTACATATATGTATGTATGCACATATGCAAGCTTTTACAGTAGTAGATCTGCATATGACATTTCAAATCACCTTTAGTGTTATTTATTACTCCTAGCAAACCCTCTTTCCATCCCTGTCTTCCTCAATCCCTATTTAAACTTTTCTATTCCACTATTTTTATTGATTAATTCATTTAGCTTTGTTTTATCAGTAAATTATTTATTCACATTACATCCAAATATAAGCCCCCTTCTTTACCCAGTCACCCCCTCTCACAGCCTCTCCCACATCACCTCCTTTCTCCTTTGGGAAGAATGAGGCCTGCGCGGGTATCACCCTACCCTGACACAAGTCTCTGCAGGACTAGGTATGTTTTTTCTCACTGATGGCAAATGATATATTTACCTACTGTGGGTATTTCAAATGATACACACTCACCTGAATATTCAGTGCTAAGATTCAGATGAGCTCCTACTTTGGAACATAGAGTTCTTTACCATAAGCCAAAATGTATTAAAGACATTGCTAATTAATTTTGAGGCAACATTTCTTTATGAAACTCAGAGAGTCCTCAGTTTTGTAATGTAATTCCTTGTTTTAGCCTCTGGAATACAGGAACAACAGGAACAGATAATGGTATTTGTCACTTTTAATGTATTATTACTGTTCAGAATTTCATTCTGGCTTGCTTTGTGTTGATGATATCATTCTAGGTATTTGTAGCTATTCTGTAAATTATTAAGATGATTGGTCTTGTAATTATGTTGTAAATAAAGATTTGATGGGCAGGAGTACATTTTTCATTATTTCTTATATTTTTGAGATTGTAATATAATTATATTATTTCCCTCTTTCCATTCTTTCTACAAAATCCTGTCAAGTAGGTTTTTTAAGTCCTTTAAATTTAATTGACATTTTTAAAGATATGTTTTGGTGTATGCATGTATGTACATGTATGTATTTTCTAAATATGACTTATGCTTAGTCTATATGTTCTTAGTCTATATAATGTTACACATATTTTCAGGGCTGACCATTGTGTGCCGAATCGCCAATTATTGTCAGATTCACCAACTGAACGTGAAAGTCTGTATTCCATTAATTATGTATTTACTTAGAGCAAAGTTTTATTTATTGTGTTAAGGATTAACTATTGCTCAGGTTGATCCTAAGCTCAGTACATGTCACAAATTGGTCTGAAAATTATAATACTTCTGTTTTAGCACCTGTTTCCATGATAGAGAAGTTGCCCAGGATATGTAGTTTCTAGATCCCATCCTTGACACTGGCCCTTTGGGAGGAAGAGGAAGGAAATATAATAAGAGAAAATAAAACAATAACATAAGTCATCATGTCGATACTTTCTTAAAAATGAAATCCACACTTTGAATTTGAATAAATGAAATGATTTTTAAACACCTTTCCTTATAGCATAGAGCATGAGCATTCATCCTGCCTCATATGAAAACAACTACATGGTACCGGGGTACAGAAAGGTGCTGTGTGTGTTCTGACTAAGATGAACACATGGGAAAGAGGTGAAGTAAGTGAATATGTCACATGTGGTCCAGGATCAGCGTCCTTTATTTTTATTTTAAAACATAAAATTTAAGTGACCTGTCTCCAAAGATTTTGGAATATATTGTCTTTTTCTCAAAATAATGTTAAATATGTGAACTTATATATACAAGTTGCATGAGGATATATGCATTTTTCTTGCATATGTTAATTTTAAACAGTGCATTTCATTTGACTTTTAACATACTGTAAATACTTTTATTATATTTTTTTTAGTATTTTATTTTTGCTTGTATTTATTTTCTCATTACTCTCTTTTGTTCCCTTTCCCTGTTTTGGGGGTTCTCTTTGAAAATACCTTGAAAGATCCTATTGTTGAAGTCATGACAGTGCAAACTGTAGAGACACCAAGTTGAAGTGGACTGGAAGTGTCCCCTCTGTGGGTGGCTGATTAGATTTCATTCCGCAGGATGATGTTATGCAAGTTGCTGACTTCCAGATGAGGTGTGTACTAGTGGTTTGTCTGCCATGAGGGTAACCAACTGCTCTCTGAATATAGACCAAATCCACAGGATAAAATTCATAACTGAAACTGAACATCAGTTCTAACGCCTGCGATTGGGGTAAAACACCCTAATCAGGACTCCAACACTCCAAGCATTTTGTTGAACATATATACATTGTGCCGATCAATCTGCCTTGTAAGTATGTATGTTTTTGTTCATATTTTATTTATCAGTTAGCACCTTGCTTAGTGACACTTTAAAAAGCGAAGCAACTATCACAATTGTAAAAGGTTTACTTTGTATTAAAATGTTTCAAAGAGCATAGAGAAATTTTATTTCACAATAAAATAAGGTAGAAACTTACTTGGAGACCACCATTGTCTTTGCAACTTGACAAGTGAAGCTGCCGTTCTGCGTGTCAGCTTAAAAAAAAAATAGAATAAGACCCAGCCGTTCTAAATGCCTAAGTGTGAGAATAACGAAGTGTTTCTGTTGTATGAAGACAGGAAATTTAACAACATAATTTTCCCCTTAAGGTGACCCTAGTAACATCTGCAACCTTGACCCAAGAGAGCTGAGGAGTGGCCAAATAACTGTGATTCCATAAAGGCTTCGGTAGATCAGGTTTCCCCGTGTACACGACTGGAGGTCAGAGGAGTGTAAGAAGTGAGGCTGAGGAATACAGAGGACCTGAGCTCCACAACGAGAAGCAGTTGTTTCAGAGCAAAATGAATATAGATCCCAATTGCAAGACTGGTTTGGACACTCTATTTTATAGGCTGTGTCAAAGGCAATCTCCAGGAAAGGCTGTCTACCCGGCGAAGGTCACGGAGTTACACTGCCCACCACGCTGACTCCGCACACTGGCATTTATCACGGAATAGAGGCTTCATCTGCAGCACACAGAACCTCCTCAGGCGTGAGGAGAAACCTGGCATTTTCTGCTACCTGCAGGCTTATGCTTTTTGAAGCCAGGAAGGACATCTGTAAAAGCTGGCTGCCTGCATGGCAGACCATGCAAAATGCCAAGGAGAGTGATTTATATCCTACTCTCTGAGACTAAAGAGGAAATACAGTGAGAGTTTAGTAATGAAAGGTCAGGACAGTGAAACATTACGGTCCTTTCGAAAAGTTAGTACCAAAGACAGATCATTATTTTTGACAATTTACAAATTTCCACTGTGTAGCACAGCCTTTCTAAGTTCTAAAATGCGATGTTATTAAAATGTGATTTTACTACTTTTACTTAAACTATGAACCTCTGTGTTTCAAGTTATATATAATGTGGAATCAAGTAAAAAGTATTTACTTTTTATTCAATTATCTGATTCAACTCTTTTAATTAGACTGATAATTACAGAGAGAATTCATCAATCAGTTGATTAGAATGTAGTTGGAATGCAGCTTAGAGAACAAGTGGGTATAGAAATCCAAAAGTTAGAAAGTTGGATGAAGAAAAAGCAAGGATCACTTAGAAATTAATTTGTTTTAGTCTACATTTATTCTTAGAAAATGTGAGAGATTGTTAGAGTAATTGCTAATATTTCCCATGGAGCAGAGCAGTAGCAGAAACACCAACATTTACCGTAGCATATCTGATTTTCACTGTACATTTTAGCTAAGGAGGTGGAATCATGTGCTCTTAGAGGGCCATTTATTTTCTGTTCTAGAAAACAAAGTGATCCCTTCCCTTCTTCTACACAGGATTTGTTTCTTGACATCTTCCATCCACATCACCGTGGACATGAATTTTAAATGAGATGGGGCTCCTGTTCCTTGTCCCATTAAAAGAAGATGGTCAGAATTTTGGTACTTTTAATGGAAGTAATTTGTAAAATTTAATAATTTTAATACTTTAAATATTTGTTTTAATTTTACTTTTTGCAGCTTTTACATGTATTTACAAAAAAGGAAATAGAGAGGCTCTAAACTGTAAATTTGAGGCGACTCTACAAGAAAACACATGTGTAATCACAAGTGTGGAACATTTTAATTTCTAAATAAATGACCTTCTCCAGGTATAAGATCAAAGGAGAGAAGAAATAAAACAGTGTTGATATGTGTCTCATGATGAAAAGAGTTCACATGTATATATCTACTGATTCGATTATACATATAGCTTTTCTTTCTGATTTTTACCAGAATCAGAAGAACAAACACACACACACACACACACACAGACACACACATAGAGATATACACACATACACACGCACATACATACACATATACACACACATATACATACACACATCCAGACACACACATCCACATACATACATACACACATACACACACATATACATACACACACACATACACACATACATACACACCCAAACATACACATACACATACATACATACACACATATACACACATACACACACAGACATACACACATATGCATACACACATACACACACATACACACATGTACATATACGCATATACACATACACGCACACATTTTTCTCATTTGACTGGATAAAAATAAATGAAGTGATCATTGTGCAATTTAACTCTTATAGTATCTGTAGCATGCTCATGACTTTTAAATAAGTAAGTTAGTATGAGTTATCATTAACTATTAAATTTATTGTACATTCTATGCCCAGCACACATGTGCTTTTAATCCATTTCCTGGTGGAAATAGCATATTAAACTAAAAACAACAAAGAACTTCTTGTGCATTTCATAATTAGAAGCTTGATCTAATTTGGAAATAATTTCCGTTTTAAATTACAGCAAGGAACATTACAAAGTGAATGCACAAATGCCCCAGATTCTTTCAAACTGTGGTTGAAGCACTTTAAAAAGTGTCAGTGTATGTTTCTTATTGCGGATGCAAACATGCCAGTTTTTCTAACTATAACACTGCACCATGTACTTTAGAAACACATGTGAATTCACAGGAAAATAGTGAATATTAAGTTACAAAGCAAGAACATGTTTTTGCTATAAACTTGAAACAGCAAGTAATTTATTTATTTGGGGATCCAGTTTTCTTTGAATTAACATTGGAGCATTGCACTATCATGGTCCGTATCTGATTCTAACATGCATTTTAGGAATTACTACACCAGTTTCTCGTGTTAGTGCTTTCTCATGTTTAATACTTTCTTGTGGTTCCTTCCAACCTCAGGAAATTGAAATTAAAATTCTGAACTATTTTATCGTTAATGGCATAATGAGGCTAGGAACAACTGTAGATGTTTTATAAAACTCCAGGATTAGAATTAGAAAGCAACACTTAAAAAGGTAGAAAAAAAAGGATAAAGACAAAACAGACAGAGATAGAGTGAATGGATAAGAGTAACATGTTGAATTATTTTATGAGCATCAAGTAGAATCAGATAATTAGCAAATGGAAAATAAACTGAGTCTCTTCCCCTCTTCTATATCATCTCTAAGAATTTTCTTTGAAACATATAAAGCGAAATATTTTTAAACCATAATTACCATAGAAATAATGAAAACCCCTATGATAAGTACACAAAAAGCCATAATGCAGGAGAGGAAACATCTCAGGCAATATTCTCAACAACCCCGAGCCTTTCAGACATCCCCACAAGCAACTTGACAAACAGAGGTACATGATTTCCTTAGATCACCAAGAACATGGCAGCATCCAGTTAAATTCCACAAAATGACCTCTGCCAAGGCCTAGTGCCTCAAATCAATCTTCCAGGCATATTGTTGTTTCTTGCCACATGGAGGATTCATAGTTCTAAATACCACACAAAAAAAGAAGGTAAGAATGTAAGAGTGGGCTTTACTGAGAAGAACGGTTTTAGTAGGCACAGAGGCATGGGGGGGAGGAGAAAGTAGGTTTTTTTTTTAAAAATGGTTATTTTATATATTTACATTCCAAATGTTATCCCTCTTCCAGGTTTCCCCTCCACAAACCCCCTATCCCAATCTTCCTACCTGCTACTTCTATAGGGGGCTGCTTCCCCTACCCATCCACTCCTGCCAAGGAGGTAATAGTTAAATATGACTAAAATTCATTATATAACTATCAACTTAAAAGATGCAAAATACCTTATGAACGTGCATGAAAATGCCATACCAAAACACGTTCCTATGGGTAATCAATAAATGCTACAACATCAAGAATTTGAAATTCAGGAGAGAGGTAAAATTGCCTTAAAAACGAATCCCAAAGTAAACACACTCTATATCTTGTTATTAAATGCTAATATTCCATTGTTTCTGGTCCACCGTTTCTTATTTTTTTCTGTATTGCCCTTAGCATTTTGGCTTTAATATTTTTCCTTAAGATTCTTTTTTTTTTATTAACTTGAGTATTTCTTATATACATTTCGAGTGTTATTCCCTTTCTCGGTTTCCGGGCAAACATCCCCCTCCCCCCTCCCCTTCCTTATGGGTGTTCCCCTCCCAACCCTCCCCCCATTGCCGCCCTCCCCCCATAGACTAGTTCACTGGGGGTTCAGTCTTAGCAGGACCCAGGGCTTCCCCTTCCACTGGTGCTCTTACTAGGATATTCATTGCTACCTATTGGGTCAGAGTCCAGGGTCAGTCCATGTATAGTCTTTAGGTAGTGGCTTAGTCCCTGGAAGCTCTGGTTGCTTGGCATTGTTGTACTTTTGGGGTCTCGAGCCCCTTCAAGCTCTTTCAGTTCTTTCTCTGATTCCTTCAACAAGGGACCTATTCTCAGTTCAGTGGTTTGCTGCTGGCATTCGCCTCTGTATTTGCTGTATTCTGGCTGTGTCTCTTAGGAGCGATCTACATCCGGCTCCTGTCGGTCTGCACTTCTTTGCTTCATCCATCTTCTCTAATTGGGTGGCTGTATATGTATGGGCCACATGTGGGGCAGGCTCTGAATGGGTGTTCCTTCAGTCTCTGTTTTAATCTTTGCCTCTCTATTCCCTGCCAAGGGTATTCTTGTTCCCCTTTTAAAGAAGGAGTGAAGCATTCACATTTTGATCATCCGTCTTGAGTTTCATTTGTTCTAGGTATCTAGGGTAATTCAAGCATTTGGGCTAATAGCCACTTATCAATGAGTGCATGCCATGTGTGTTTTTCTGTGGTTGGGTTAGCTCACTCAGGATGATATTTTCCAGTTCCAACCATTTGCCTACGAATTTCATAAACTCGTTGTTTTTGATAGCTGAGTAATATTCCATTGTGTAGATGTACCACATTTTCTGTATCCATTCCTCTGTTGAAGGGCATCTGGGTTCTTTCCATTTTCTGGCTATTATAAATAAGGCTGCGATGAACATAGTGGAGCACGTGTCTCTTTTATATGTTGAGGCATCTTTTGGGTATATGCCTAAGAGAGGTATAGCTGGATCCTCAGGCAGTTCAATGTCCAATTTTCTGAGGAACCTCCAGACTGATTTCCAGAATGGTTTTACCAGTCTGCAATCCCACCAACAATGGAGGAGTGTTCCTCTTTCTCCGCATCCTCGCCAGCATCTGCTGTCACCTGAGTTTTTGATCTTAGCCATTCTCACTGGTGTGAGGTGAAATCTCAGGGTTGTTTTGATTTGCATTTCCCTTATGACTAAGGATGTTGAACATTTCTTTAGGTGTTTCTCAGCCATTCGGCATTCCTCAGCTGTGAATTCCTTGTTTAGCTCTGAACCCCATTTTTTAATAGGGTTATTTGTTTCCCTGCGGTCTAACTTCTTGAGTTCTTTGTATATTTTGGATATAAGGCCTCTATCTGTTGTAGGATTGGTAAAGATCTTTTCCCAATCTGTTGGTTGCCGTTTTGTCCTAACCACAGTGTCCTTTGTCTTACAGAAGCTTTGCAGTTTTATGAGATCCCATTTGTTGATTCTTGATCTTAGAGCATAAGCCATTGGTGTTTTGTTCAGGAAATTTTTTCCAGTGCCTATGTGTTCCAGATGCTTCCCTAGTTTTTCTTCTATTAGTTTGAGTGTGTCTGGTTTGATGTGGAGGTCCTTGATCCACTTGGACTTAAGCTTTGTACAGGGTGATAAGCATGGATCGATCTGCATTCTTCTATATGTTGCCCTCCAGTTGAACCAGCACCATTTGCTGAAAATGCTATCTTTTTTCCATTGGATGGTTTTGGCTCCTTTGTCAAAAATCAAGTGACCATAGGTGTGTGGGTTCATTTCTGGGTCTTCAATTCTATTCCATTGGTCTATCTGTCTGTCTCTGTACCAATACCATGCAGTTTTTATCACTATTGCTCTGTAATACTGCTTGAGTTCAGGGATAGTGATTCCCCCTGAAGTCCTTTTATTGTTGAGGATAGCTTTAGCTATCCTGGGTTTTTTGTTATTCCAGATGAATTTGCAAATTGTTCTGTCTAACTCTTTAAAGAATTGGATTGGTATTTTGATGGGGATTGCATTGAATCTGTAGATTGCTTTTGGTAAAATGGCCATTTTTACTATATTAATCCTGCCAATCCATGAGCATGGGAGATCTTTCCATCTTCTGAGGTCTTCTTCAATTTCTTTCCTCAGTGTCTTGAAGTTCTTATTGTACAGATCTTTTACTTGCTTGGTTAAAGTCACACCGAGGTACTTTATATTATTTGGGTCTATTATGAAGGGTGTCGTTTCCCTAATTTCTTTCTCGGCTTGTTTCTCTTTTGTATAGAGGAAGGCAACTGATTTATTTGAGTTAATTTTATACCCAGCCACTTTGCTGAAGTTGTTTATCAGCTTTAGTAGTTCTCTGGTGGATCTTTTGGGATCACTTAAATATACTATCATGTCATCTGCAAATAGTGATATTTTGACATCTTCTTTTCCGAACTGTATCCCCTTGATCTCCTTTTGTTGTCTGATTGCTCTGGCTAGAACATCAAGAACTATATTGAATAAGTAGGGAGAGAGTGGGCAGCCTTGTCTAGTCCCTGATTTTAGTGGGATTGCTTCAAGATTCTCTCCATTTAGTTTAATGTTAGCAACTGGTTTGCTGTATATGGCTTTTACTATGTTTAGGTATGGGCCTTGAATTCCTATTCTTTCCAGGACTTTATCATGAAGGGGTGTTGAATTTTGTCAAATGCTTTCTCAGCATCTAATGAAATGATCATGTGGTTATGTTCTTTCAGTTTGTTTATATAATGGATCACGTTGTTGGTTTTCCGTATATTAAACCATCCCTGCATGCCTGGGATGAAGCCTACTTGATCATGGTGGATGATTTTTTTGATGTGCTCTTGAATTCGGTTTGCCAGAATTTTATTGAGTATTTTTGCGTCGATATTCATAAGGGAAATTGGTCTGAAGTTCTCTTTCTTTGTTGTGTCTTTGTGTGGTTTAGGTATAAGAGTAATTGTGGCTTCTCAGAAGGAATTCGGTAGTGCTCCATCTGTTTCAATTTTGTGGAATAGTTTGGATAATATTGGTATGAGGTCTTCTATGAAGGTTTGATAGAATTCTGCACTAAACCCGTCTGGACCTGGGCTCTTTTTGGTTGGGAGACCTTTAATGACTGCTTCTATTTCCTTAGGAGTTATGAGGTTGTTTAACTGGTTTATCTGTTCCTGATTTAACTTCGATACCTGGTATCTGTCTAGGAAATTGTCCATTTCCTGAAGATTTTCAAATTTTGTTGAATATAGGTTTTTATAGTAAGATCTGATGATTTTTTGAATTTCCTCTGAATCTGTAGTTATGTCTCCCTTTTCATTTCTGATTTTGTTAATTTGGACGCACTCTCTGTGTCCTCTCGTTAGTCTGGCTAAGGGTTTATCTATCTTGTTGATTTTCTCAAAGAACCAACTTTTGGTTCTGTTGATTCTTTCTATGGTCCTTTTTGTTTCTACTTGGTTGATTTCAGCTCTGAGTTTGATTATTTCCTGCCTTCTACTTCTCCTGGGTGAATTTGCTTCTTTTTGTTCTAGATCTTTTAGGTGTGCTGTCACGCTGCTGACATATGCTCTTTCCTGTTTCTTTCTGCAGGCACTCAGCGCTGTGAGTTTTCCTCTTAGCACAGCTTTCATTGTGTCCCATAAGTTTGGGTATGTTGTATCTTCATTTTCAATAAATTCTAAAAAGTTTTTAATTTCTTTCTTTATTTCTTCCTTGACCAGGTTATCATTGAGTAGAGCATTGTTCAATTTCCACGTATATGTGGGCATTCTTCCCTTATTATTATTGAAGACCAGTTTTAGGCCGTGGTGGTCCGATAGCACGCATGGGATTATTTCTATCTTTCTGTACCTGTTGAGGCCCGTTTTTTGACCAATTATATGGTCAATTTTGGAGAAAGTACCATGAGGAGCTGAGAAGACGGTATATCCTTTTGCTTTAGGATAGAATGTTCTATAAATATCCGTTAAGTCCATTTGGCTCATGACTTCTCTTAGTCTGTCGACATCACTGTTTAATTTCTGTTTCCATGATCTGTCCATTGATGAGAGTGGTGTGTTGAAATCTCCCACTATTATTGTGTGAGGTGCAATGTGTGTTTTGAGCTTTAGTAAGGTTTCTTTTACGTATGTAGGTGCCCTTGTATTTGGGGCATAGATATTTAGGATTGAGAGTTCATCTTGGTGGATTTTTCCTTTGATGAATATGAAGTGTCCTTCCTTATCTTTTGATGACTTTTAGTTGGAAATTGATTTTATTTGATATTAGAATGGCTACTCCAGCTTGCTTCTTCTGACCATTTGCTTGGAAAGTTGTTTTCCAGCCTTTCACTCTGAGGTAGTGTCTGTCTTTGTCTCTGAGGTGTGTTTCCTGTAGGCAGCAGAATGCAGGGTCCTCGTTGCGTATCCAGTTTGTTAATCTATGTCTTTTTATTGGGGAGTTGAGGCCATTGATATTGAGAGATATTAAGGAATAGTGATTATTGCTTCCCTTTATATTCATATTTGGATGTGAGGTTATGTTTGTGTGCTTTCATTCTCTTTGTTTTGTTGCCAAGACGATTAGTTTCTTGCTTCTTCTAGGGTATAGCTTGCCTCCTTATGTTGGGCTTTACCATTTATTATCCTTTGTAGTGCTGGATTTGTAGAAAGATATTGTGTAAATTTGGTTTTGTCATGGAATATCTTGGTTTCTCCATCAATGTTAATTGAGAGTTTTGCTGGATACAGTAACCTGGGCTGGCATTTGTGTTCTCTTAGGGTCTGTATGACATCAGTCCAGGATCTTCTGGCCTTCATAGTTTCTGGCGAGAAGTCTGGTGTGATTCTGATAGGTCTCCCTTTATATGTTACTTGACCTTTTTCCCTTACTGCTTTTAATATTCTTTCTTTATTTTGTGCGTTTGGTGTTTTGACAATTATGTGACGGGAGGTGTTTCTTTTCTGGTCCAATCTATTTGGAGTTCTGTAGGCTTCTTGTATGTCTATGGGTATCTCTTTTTTTAGGTTAGGGAAGTTTTCTTCTATGATTTTGTTGAAGATATTTACTGGTCCTTTGAGCTGGGAGTCTTCACTCTCTTCTATACCTATTATCCTTAGGTTTGATCTTCTCATTGCGTCCTGGATTTCCTGTATGTTTTGGACCAGTAGCTTTTTCCGCTTTACATTATCTTTGACAGTTGAGTCAATGATTTCTATGGAATCTTCTGCTCCTGAGATTCTCTCTTCCATCTCTTGTATTCTGTTGGTGAAGCTTTTATCTACAGCTCCTTGTCTCTTCTTTTGGTTTTCTATATCCCCGGTTGTTTCCATGTGTTCTTTCTTGATTGCTTCTATTTCCATTTTTAATTCCTTCAACTGTTTGATTGTGTTTTCCTGGAATTCTTTCACGGATTTTTGTGTCTCCTCTCTATGGGCTTCTACTTGTTTCTTTAGGTTTTCCTGGAATTCTTTCAGGGATTTTTTGTGATTCTTTCAGGCATTTTTGCGATTCCTCTCTGTAGGCTTCTACTTGTTCTCTAAGGGAGTTCTTCATGTCTTTCTTGAAGTCCTCCAGCATCATGATCAAATATGATTTTGAAAATAGATCTTGCTTTTCTGCTGTGTTTGGATATTCCATGTTTGTTTTGATGGGAGAATTGGGCTCCGATGGTGCCATGTAGTCTTGGTTTCTGTTGCTTGGGTTCCTGCGCTTGCCTCTCGCCATCAGATTATCTCTAGTGTTACTTTGTTCTGCTATTTCTGACAGTGGCTAGACTGTCCTATAAGCCTGTGTGTCAGGAGTGCTGTAGACCTGTTTTCCTCTCTTTCAGTCAGTTATGGGGACAGAGTGTTCTGCTTTCGGGTGTGTAGTTTTTCCTCTCTACAGGTCTTCAGCTGTTCCTGTGGGCCTGTGTCTTGAGTTTACCAGGCAGCTTTCTTGCAGCAGAAAATTTGGTCTTACCTGTGGTCCTGAGGCTCAAGTTCACTCGTGGGGTGCTGCCCACGGGCTCTCTGCAGCGGCAGCAACCAGGAAGACCTGTGCCGCCCCTTCCGGGAGCTTCAGGGCACCAGGGTTCCAGATGGTCTTTGGCTTTTTCTTCTGGCATCCGAGATGTGTGTGCAGGGAGCAGTCTCTTCTGGTTTCCCAGGCTTGTCTGCCTCTCTGAAGGTTTTGCTCTCCCTCCCACGGGATTTGGGTGCAGAGAACTGTTTATCCGGTCTGTTTCTTTCAGGTTCCAGTGGTGTCTCATGCAGGGGTCCTGCCGCTCCTGGGCCCTCCCCCACGGGAGCCCAGAGGCCTTATACAGTTTCCTCTTGGGCCAGGGATGTGGGCAGGGGTGAGCAGAGTTGGTGGTCTCTTCCGCTCTGCAGCCTCAGGAGTGCCCACCTGACCAGGCGGTTGGGTCTCTCTCTCACCGGGTCTCTTTCCTTAAGATTCTTAATTATAAGATGGATGGCTAACAACTAGTTTGCAAGAAGGATTCCTTACACACAAACATACCTGAAATCTTATTCTGTTATATGTCCTGATAGGGAACATGTTTCTGGCTAGTTCTACATCTCTGAAAGCTACCTTCAAATGCTCTGGTTAAAGTTGTTAAGCTTATGTTTAGCTGCTGTTCTAATTTTGGTGTCTCCGTAACATACCTACCTTCTTTTTTTTTTTTTTTACAAAATTTCATATGTTTTTATTTTGCATTATAATTTGTTCAAATTGATTTTACAAGAACAAGATTCATGTCCACTTACTCATAGACCACTTTTTCCTTTTCCTTTTTTTTTATTTTTATTAACTTGAGTATTTCTTATTTACATTTCGAGTGTTATTCCCTTTCCCGGTTTCCAGGCCAACACCCCCTAACCCTCCCCCTTCCCTTCTTTATGGGTGTTCCCTTCCCCATCCCCCCCATTGCCGCCCTCCCCCAACAATCACGTTCACTGGGGGTTCAGTCTTAGCAGGACCGAGGGCTTCCCCTTCCACTGGTGATCTTACTAAGATATTCAATGCTACCTATGAGGTCAGAGTCCAGGGTCAGTCCATGTTTAGTCTTTGGGTAGTGGCTTAGTCCCTGGAAGCTCTGGTTGCTTGGCATTGTTGTTCATATGGGGTCTCGAGCCCCTTCAAGCTCTTTCAGTCCTTTCTCGGATTCCTTCAATGGGCAGACCTACCTTCTTACAGTTATCACACTCACCAAGAATCAGCTATGGTGATTCGTGAAACTGAACTGTTTTATTGTGGAGGTATTTTCATTATAGAATACACAGTAACGATTGATGAGTAAATTGATTTGAATTTCTCTGATCACTAAGGACTTTGAACATTTCTTTTTTTTTTAATTTTTTTTTTTGGTTCTTTTTTTTCAGAGCTGGGGACCGAACCCAGGACCTTGTGCTTCCTAGGCAAGCGCTCTACCACTGAGCTAAATCCCCAACCCCTGAACATTTCTTTAGGTGCTTCTCAGACATTTGAGATTCCTCTGTTCTGAATTTTTGGTTTAGGTCTATCCTCCATTTGTTGATTGGGTTGTTTGGATTTTTGATGGTTAGTTTCCTGAGTTCTTTATATATTTTGGATATTAGCCCGCTATTGGATGTGCGGTTAGTGAACATTTTTCCCAATCTGTACATTGCTGATTTGTCTTCTTGTCTATGTCCTTAGCCTTACAAAAGTTTTCCAGTTTCATGAGGTCCCATTTATCAATTCTTGATTTTAGAGCATGGGCCATTGGGATTCTGTTTAGGAAATTTCTCCCTGTGCCAATGAGTTCAAGGCTCCTTCCCACTTTCTCTTCTACCAGGTTGAGTATATCTGGTTTTATGTTGAGATCCTTGATCCACTTGAACTTTAGATTTGTGCATGGAGACAAATATGGGTCCATTTCATTTTTCTACATACAGCCAGTCAGTTAGGCCAGCACCATTTGTTGAAGGTGCTTTCTTTTTCCATTGTATATTTCTTGCTTCTTTGTCAAAGATCAAGTTGCATAAGTGTATGGTTTTATTTCTGGGTCTTCAATTCTATTCCATTGATCAGCTTGTCTGTCTCTGTACCAATACCATGCAGTTATTATCACTATTGATCTGTAGTAGAGCTTGAGGTCAGGGATGGTGATTACCCGAGCCATTCTTTTATTGTTAAGAATTATTTTTGCTATTCTGTGTTTTTTGCCTTTCCTGATGAATTTGAGAACTACTCTTTCCATGTTTTTGAATAATTGTGTTGGGATTTTGATGGGTATTGCATTGATTCTATAGATTGCCTTTGGTAGGATGCCATTTATCTATGTTAATTCACCCAATCCATGAGCATGGGAGATCTCTCCATTTCCTGAGATCTTCTTTTTCTTTCTTCAGAGACTTGAATTCTTATCACACAGATCTTTCACTTGTTTGGTTAGAGTTATCCCAAGATATTTTATTATCTGTGGCTCTTTTGAAGGGAATTGTTTCCCTAATTTCTTTCTCAGCATGTTTATCATTAGTATAAAGGAAGGCTATTGATTTATTTGAGTTAATTTTATATCTGGCCACTTGCTGAAGTTGTTTATCAGCTGGAGATGTTCTCTGGTAGAATTTTGGGGGTTGATTATGTATACTATCATATCCTCTGCAAATAGTGATACCTTTAAATATTCTTTGCCAATTTGTATTCTCTTGATCTCTTTTTGTTGTCTTATTGTTCTAGCTAGCATTTCTAGTACTATCTTGAATAGATATGGAGAGAGTGGGTAACTTTGTCTTGTCCCCATTTTTATCCAGGTTGCTTCAAGTATCTCTCCATTTAATTTGATATTGGCTGTTGGTTTGCAGTAAGTTACTCTTAGTATTTTTAGGTATGGGTCTTGAATTCCTGAACTCTTTAATAATTTTAACATGAAGGAATGTTGTATTTTGTCAAATGTTTTCTCTGCGTCTAAGGAGATGATCATGTGATATTTTTAAAGTTTGTTTGTATGGTAGATTACATTTATGGATCTTTGTATATTGAACCAAACTTGATTCCCTTGGATGAAGCCTACTTGATCATGGCGAATGATGGTTTTGATGTGTTCTTTGATTTGGAATGCAAGAATTTTATTGAGTAACTTTGCATCGAAATTCATAAGGGAAATTGGTCTGAAGTTCTATTTTTTGGTAGGATCCTTGTGTGGTTTAGGTGTGAGAGTAATGGTGGCTTCATAGAATGAATTAGGTAGTGATCCTTCCGTTTCTATTTTATGGAATAATTTGAGGAATACTGGTATCAGGTCATCTTTGAAAGTCTGGTAGAATTCTGAACTAAATCCATCTGGACATGGGCTTTTTTGGTTGGGAGAATTTCAATGACTTCTATTTCCTTATGGGATATGGGTCTGTTTAGAGAATTTACCTCATCTTGATTTAACTTTGGTTTATTGTATCTGTCTAGAAAACCATCCATTTCATCTAGATTTTCCAGTTTTGATGACTATAGGCTTTGGTACTAGGATCTGATGATTTTTATTTTTTTTTATTTCCTCAGTTTCTGTTGTTATGTCACCCTTAGATAGATACCAAAAGATGCCCCACCTTGCCACAAGGGCACGTGTTCCACTGTGTTCATAGAAGCCTTATTTGTGATAGCCAAAAGCTAGAAACAACACAGATCGACCATGACAGAAGAATGGATAAAGAGAATGTGGTTCATGTACACAATGGAATACTACTACTCAATTAAGAACAAGGACATCCTGAGTTTTGCAGGAAATGGATGTAACTAGAAAATATCATCTGGAGTGAGATAACTGACATCCAAAAGGACATGCCCTCATGAATGTTCTCATGAATAAGCACCCCCCAAGGTACAGTTCACAGACTTTACAAAGGTCAACAACCTGAAGGGCCCAAGTGAGGATGCCCCAGTCACACTTGGGAGGGAGAAGAATGCAACCACAAGGGTGGAGGGAGGGACAGGGGAGGAAAAAGGGATGAGGGTGGGAGGAGAGGGGAACATGATCTGGTATTGGGCTGGGGGGGGGGATGGACTGAAGCCCTGAGGGACAGAAGAAAGAATGGAAACAGGCAACCTCAGGAGGTAGGAAGCTAGGGGTATCCTCCAGAATGTACCAGAGACATGGGAGCTGAAAAACTTTCAGGACTCAAAGGGATGAACCTTAGATGTAATGCCCTAGAGTGGGGAGAGAGAACTTGTAGAGCCTAACTCTAGAAGAAAGACCAGGCATCAAGTGAGGGATGAGGTTGCTATCCCACAGTCAAAATTCTGACCCATAATTCTTCCTGTCTGAAAGAAATGGAGAAGAGTCTGAGGAAAAGAAGGTCCAGCAGCATGCCAAAGTGGGATCCAGCTCAAAGGGAGACCCCATGCCCTCACACCATTACTGAAATTATGGGGCACTCGAAAGGGGTCCTAACATGACTGCTCTCCAAAAGCCCCAACAAGCAGCTGAAAGAGTCAGATGCAGATATGTGCACCCAACCAACGAACGTAAGCTGCTGACCCCTTCAATGAATTAGGGAAAAGCTGGAGGAAGCTGAGGAGAAGGGCAACCCTGTAGCAGGACCAGCAGTCTCATTGAACCTGAACCCTCAAGATTTCTCAGACACTAGATGACCAACCAGACCGCATAAACCAGATGAAATGAGACTCCCCAACACATATGTAGCAGAGGACACTGGGGTCTGGGTTTAGTCAGAAAAGATGCACCTAACTCTCAAGGAACTGGAAGCCTCAGGATGTTTAGAGGCCTTGTGGGGTGGGGTGGGGGTGGGTATATCCTCATGGTGAAGAATGCTGGGTTGGGTCGAGGAGGAGGTATTGGAGGTATAGGAGTTCAGAAGGTGGACCAGGAGGGGTATAAAATCTGGAGTGTAAAAATAAATAAAACATTTTTAAAAAGTAAGGGGAAGAAATATGTCAGTTAAGTTGTTTAAAGAATGACAGAGCTGTAGGAAAGTAAAATAGAACTGCTGTCATGGGTGGGGGTGGGTATCAAGGCATGGAATTTAAAATTTGCAAACTTCCTTGAGAATATTCTCATCTGAAATCCTTAGCCTGTATTTTGTCACTGATATGTGAAAAATCAATTTGAATATTCTGTCTCAAAATTCTTTCATTAATTCTGGGCATTGGAGAAATGCCTCATCCAAAGCAAGCATTTACTATTAGAGGATAACCTGAGTTTGGTTCCTGGTATCTAGATAGAGTCTCACAACCATGCACATAAATTTAAAAAATTATCTTATAAAGCAATTAAGATAAATGATTTAATGCCCAGGCAGAAGTAACATTTTTTAAAGGGCACATGAAAAAGGTGAGCATGTTAACTAAAATCAAAATAATATTAGATTAATGGATATATATTCTTCACTAATACAGTAACAGTTCACTCATACCAGTAAGATACCATTTTAATTATACAAGAAACATAAACTATGCATTCACTTTAATCATTCCTGTAATTGAGTCTGCTTATTCAAGTTCCTTAATTTTCCACACAAAATATTAATGGTCATGTTTAAGACACTGTTTTCCTCTGGATAGAAATCTTACATTTAGTTTGTTTCTTAAGTGAAGATTTGATTTGCTTTTTAGTACATATCTAATATTGATGTGGTAAGATTTATGTTGTATTTTGTTAATAACAGAACTAATAAGTAAAAAATTACCTACTAAGTTTTTTTCTAAACAAAGATATTGCTTTTGCTCCTTTCCCCCATTGTTTCTCTCAGGATACATTTAATTTGGAGAAGGAAGAGGAGTCAAGATGTATCATTTGGTATTTTACAAGAATTGTTTCTTCTTTTCTTAAATTAAAATTTTACATATTTAGTAATTTGTGTTTTTTTTTAAATTGGGTATTTTCTTAATATACATTTCAAATATCTCCTTTCTTGACTTCATCTCTGGAATCCCCCTATTCCTCCCCCCCTACCCCTGCCTCTATGAGAAAGTTCCCTCAATCACCCACCCGCTCACTCTTAACTCCCCAACATTCCCCTACACAGGAGACACTGAGCCTTCACAGGGCCAAGGGCCTCTCCTCTCATTGATGCGCTATAAGGCCATCCTCTGCTACATATATGATGGAGCCATGGGTCCCTCCATGTGTACTCTTTGGGTGGTGGTTTAGTCTCTGGGAGCTCTGGGGCATCTGGTTGGTTGATATTGTTGTTCTTCCTATGGGGATAAAAATCTCTTCAGCTCCTTCAGTCTTTTTTCTAACTCCTCTACTGGGGAGCCCATTTTCAGTCAAATGGTTGGTTGAGAGCATCTCACTCTGTATTTCGCAGACTTTGACAGATCATCTCAGGTGACAGCCATATCAGGTTCTTGTCAGCATGCACTTCTTGGCATCCACAATTTTGTCTGGGTTTAGTGACTGTATATAGGATAGATACCCTGGAGGGACTGTCTCTGGATGATTTTTCCCTCAGTCTCTCCTCAAATCTTTGTCTCTGTATTTTCTCCTGTGAATAATTTGTTCTGCCTTCTAAGAAGGATTGAAGCATCTACTCACTCGTTGGTTGTTCAACTTCTTGAGCTTCATGTGGTCTATGGATTGTATCTTGGATATTTCAAGCTTTTGGAGTAATATCGACTTATCAGGGAGTGCATATCATATGTCTTCATTGATGATTTAGTTGTCTCACTCAGGATGATATTTTCTAGTCCTATCCATTTGCCTAAGAATTTCATGAAGTCATTGTCTTAGTAGATTGAATAGTATTTGTTGTATAAATGTACCAAATTTGCTGTATCCATTCTTCAGTTGAAGGACATCTGGGCTCTTTTTAACTTCTTGTTATTATAAATAAGGCTGCTATGAACATAGTGGAATACGTGTCCTTGTCATGTGCTGAAACATCATTTGGGTATATGTCCAGAAGTGGTATAGCTGGTTCCTCAGATACTACACTGTCCAATTTTCTGAGTAACCTCCAGACTGATTTCCAGAGTGGTTGTACCAGCTCGCAATCATGCCAACAATGGAGAAGTGTTCCTCTTCCTCAACATCCTTGCCAGCATCTATTGTCACCTGAGTTTTTGATCTTAGCCATTCTCACTGCTGTGAGGTGGAATCTCAGGGTTGTTTTGATTTGCATTTCCCCGAAGACTAAGAATGTTGAACATTTCTTTAGGTGTTTCACAGCCATTTGATATTCCTCAGTTGAGAATTTTTTGTTTAGCTCTGTACCCCATTTTTTATTGGATATTTTTATTTGCATTTCAAATGATATTCCCTATTTTGTTTCCCTCCATAAGCTTCCTATCCCACACCCCTCCCCATTCTTCTACGAAGGTGTTCCTCCTCCCCAATCACTCCCCCTCCTGGAGGATCCAGTGTTGTCAGGGCCAAGGGCTTCTCCTCCCATTAGTGTCCAACAAGGCCATCCTCTGCTATATATGCAGCTGGAGCCATAGGGTTGTCCATGTACACCTTTGGGTACTGGTTTAGTCTCTGAGAGCTCTGGTTGGTTGGCATTGTTGTTTTTATGGGTTTGCAAGACTCGTCAGCTCCTTCAAACCTTTTCTAACTCTTCCAGTGGGGACCCCATTCTCAGTTCAATGGTTTGCTGCTAACATCCACATCTGTATTTGTCTGGCTCCTGATCCTCTCAGGAGACCATTATATCCACATGTACATCTTGGCTTCATCAACTTTGTTGAGATTTGGTATATATATATATATATATATATATATATATATATATATATATATATATATATATATATATATATATGTATATATATGTGTATATATATATACACATATATATATGTGTGTGTGTGTGTGTATGTGTGTGTGTGTGTGTGTGTGTGTGTGTGTGTGTGTGCTAGATCCGCAGTTGGGCAGGCTCTGAAAGGCCATTCCTTCAGTCTCTGCCTCAAACTTTGTCTCCATATCTCCTCATATGAATATTTTTATTCCTTCTTTGAAGAAGGATTGAAGCATCTGCACTTTGGTTGTCCTTCTTCTAGGGCTTCATTATTACATAATTCATGCTTTTTGGGCTAATATCCACTTATTAGTGAGTCCATATGATGTGTCGTTTTTGGGATTGGGCTACGTCACTCAGGATGATATTTTCTAGTTCCATCCATGTGCCTATGGATTTCATGAAGTCATTGTTTTTGATAGCTGAGTAGTACTCCATTGTGTAGACATACCACATTTTCTGTATCCATTCCTCGGTTGAAGGGCATCTGGGTTCTTTCCAGCTGACTTTCTTCTGACTATTATGAGTTTCTCTCTTCACAGACTTGAAGTTCTTGTCATTCAAATCTTTCACTTGCTTGCTCAGAGTCACACAGAGGTATCTTATATTATTTGTGACTATTGTAAAGGGTGTCATTTCTCTAATTTCTTTCTCAGACTGTTTATCTTTTGAATAGAGGATGGCTACTGATTCGTTTGAGTTAATTTTATATTCAGCAACTTTTCTGACGTTGTTTATCAGGCTCAGATTCTGTTGTTATGTCTCCCTTTTCATTTCTGATTTTGTTAATTTGGATACCCTTTGTGTGCCCTCTGTTTAGTCTGGCTAAGTTTTTTTCCTATCTTGTTGATTTTCTCATGGAAACATCTCCTTGTTTTGTAAATTTTTTATATAGTTATTTTTGTTTCTACTTGGTTGATTTCAGCCCTGAGTTTGATTATTTCCTGCCTTCTACCCCTCTTGGGTATATTTGCTTCTTTTTGTTCTAGAGCTTCCATGTGTGCTGTCAAGCTGCTGACATATGCTCTCTCCTGTTTCTTTTTGGAGCTATGAGTTTTCCTATTTGCACTGCTTTCATTGTGTCCCATAAGTTTGGGTATGTTGTCCCTTCATTTTCAGTAAATTCTAAAAAGTCTTTAATTTTTTTCTTTATTTCTTCCTTGACCAAGTTATCATTGAGTAGTAGATCATTGTTCAGCTCTGTGTGTATGGGGCCTTTCTGTTTTTGTTTTTTTTTTTTTTAATTGAAAACCAGTCCTAGCGATCTGATCAAATTCATGGGATTATTTCAATCTTCTTGTATCTCTTGAATCCGTTTTGTGACAGATTATATGGTCAATTTTGGAGAAGGTACCATGAGGTGCTGAGAGGAAGGTACATTCTTTTGTTTCAGGATGAAATGTCCTTTAGATATCTGTCAAATCCATTTGTTTCATAACTTCTGTTAGTTTCACTGTGTCTTAGTTCAGTTTCTGTTTCCATGATCTGCCCATTGATGAGAGTGGAGTGTTGAAGTCTCCCACTATTATTGTGTGTGGTTAAATGAAAGCTTTCAGCTTTATTAAGGTTTCTTTTATGAATTTGGATGTCTTTGTTCTGGATCATAGACACTCAGAAGTGAGAGTACATATTGGTGCATTTTTCAATGAGTATGAAGTGCCCTTCCTTATTCTTTTTGATAACTTTTGGGTGAAAGTCAATTTTATTCAATATTAGAATGGCTACTCCAGCTTGCTTTTTGGAAACATTTGCTTGGGAATTTTTTCTCAGCCTTTTACTCTGAGGTGTAAACAAGGTCTCTGTCCTTGTTACTGAGGTGTGTTTCCTGTAAGTAGAAAAATGTTGGGTCCTTTTAACATACACATTAGTCTGTGTCTTTTTATTGTGGATTTGAGTCCATTGCTATTAAAAGATATTAAAAAGTAGTGATTGTTGTTTCCTGGTATTTTTGCTGTTAGAGATAGAATTATGTTTGTGTGGCTATCTCCTTTTGGATTTGTTGCAAGAAGATTTCTTTCTTGCTATTTCTAGCATGTAGTTTCCCTCCTTGTTTTGGGAGATTACCATCTATTATAATTTGTTGGGCTGGATTTGTGGAAAGATAATGTGAAAATTTGTTTTTATCATGGAATATTTTGGTTTCTCCCTCTATGGTAATTGAGAGTTTTGCTGGGTATAGTAGCCTGGGCTGGCAGTTCCATTGTCTTAGTTTCTGAATGACATCTGTCCGGGATCTTCTGCCTTTCATAGTCTCTGTTGAAAAGTCTGGTGTAATTCTGATAAGTCTTCCTTTATATGTTACTTGACATTTTTCCCTTACTGCTTTTAATATTCTTTCTTTGTTTTGTGCATTTTGTGTTTTGACTACTATGTGACAGGAGGATTTTCTTTTTTGGTCCAGTCTATTTGGAGTTCTGTAGATTTATTGTATGATCATGGCATTTCTTTCTTTATGTTAGGGAAGTTTTCTTCTATAATTTTATTGAAGATAATTTCTGGCCTTTTATGTTGGGAATCTTCTATCTTTTCTATACCTATTATTCTTAGGTTTGGTCTTCTTATTGTGTCCTGGGTTTCCTGGATGTTTGGGTTAGGAGCTTTTTTGTCTTTTGCATTTTCTTTGACTGTTTGTCAATGCTTTAACAATCTTCTGTACCTGAGATTCTTTCTTGTATCTTTTGTGTTCTGTTGGTCATGCTTTCATCTATGATTCCTGATCTCTTTCCTAGGTTTTCTATCTTCAGTGTTGTCTTCTTTTGGGGTTTCTTTATTGTTTTAATTTCCATTTTTAGATTCTGGATGGTTTTGTTCAATTCCTTTACTTTTTCAGTTGTGTTCTCCTGTATTTCTTTAAAGGTGATATTCAGGTCCTCCTTAAAGTCCTCTATCATCATTGTGAGATATGATTTTAACCCCAAATCTTGCTTTTCAGGTGTGATAGCTTATCCAGGACTTGCTGTAGTGAGAGAACTTGGTTCTGATGATGCCAAGTAGCCTTGGTTTCTGTTGCTTGTATTCTTGGGCTTACCTCTCATCATCTGGTTATCTCTAGTGCCTGTCCTAGCTGTCTCTAATTGGAGCCTGTTCTTCTTGTGATCCTGGTTGTGTCAGAACTCCTCAGAGTCTAGGTATCTTTGTGAGCCTGTGATTTTGGGATCCTGGGATTCTAGGATCCTGAGTTTTTCAGAACTCCTGGGAGTCAAGCTACCTCTGAGATACTGAAGTACTGGTGGCACCAAACTCCTGAGGTCCTGTTGTGTCAGAGCTCCTGGGAGTCAAGCTTTCTCTGGGTATTGCAGGAGTGGGTGGGGGAAGGCCAGAACCCTGAGTTTGCTCTGGGCACAGATATAAGCTGGAAGGAAATCATACCTCTGGGTGGTTGGGGGTTTGTGTTTCCCTGGTTCCTATGTAGGTCCCAGTTTTCTGATTGTTGACTCAACTGTGAACTTGAGTGTGTCCGATCTCCTGGGTGTTGAGCTTCCTCTGTGATCATGTTCTTCTGTGATCCTGGGCCTGTTAGAGCACCTGGGTTATGGGCTTTCGCTGGTATTGTGGGAATGGGTGCAGAACCAATGCACAAGGTCTGCTCAGGGCACAAGTTCAGACTGGAAGGGACCTGTGCCACTCTCTGGGCAGGCATTCCTGTGTTCCTGGATCCCGGGGAACCCAGTCTCTCTGGATGTTGGGACAGATCTTGTGTCCTCCTCACCTGTGATCCTGGGTGTGTTACAGCACCTGGATGACAGGCCTCCTCTGTGTGTTATGGGAATGGATGTGGGACCAGAGCCCAAATTCTCATTATTTATTTATTTTTTTCATGAAAACAGGATCACTTTTGCCTACTGAGTGAGCATTGCTTTCCTTTGTAAAATATTTGTAGTGTAAATTAAGCATTGGATGTTGTTCATAATAAGATAGTACATCACAGTAATGTTCCTGATTCTGTCAGTGTCATATTTAAGAATAAAAAACAGAACAGGGAATTATTGTGCACTTTGCTTTTTCTGGGTCTGTAGTGGACATATTTTATTTTCAAATTTCTTACGGATTTTATTTTCAAAAAGAAGGTAGAATCCTCATAGTTAGTGTGTTAGATATGTATTCTTAATAGTGATTTTTTAATTGTGAGTTTAAGGATACACGGGTGGCTTAAATCATCTTTCTATCAGAACATCATAGTACCCCAACTTTAGGTTTTCCAGTTCAAATGAATATAGATTGCTATAAGTTGAACCCACAACATGAATCTATGGACCTTACCCTTGGCTTTCCTGGGTATCTTGTTTCTTCTCCACTTACCTGCAAATGGGGCTGACATATCAACTGAGACACATAAGTCATCTGTAACCTGACAAAGACATGTCCCATTGTATATATTCTCAAAGTATTTCATTTTTCTTCACATCTTAGCAAATATTTAATGGTCATATTTCATACATAGAATCTGATGTCTACAGAGAACAAGGCAGAAATTACCTGTCTTCTTATAACTTATTTTCAAAACCTATTGAGCTTAATTTCTTTCATATTTTACTGGGTTCAATGACTAAGCAATATAAAATGAGGAAAGGTATTTCATGAAAAACAGTGGAAGAGGAACATTGAGAGTTGAAGCAAGTTAGTCAATTCTGGTTTTGTTGACATACCATCTATAACCCCATATGTAATTTGTCTTACATGGTTTGTGATTAAGTGTTTTTATTGCAGTTAATTTTTGGACCTCTTTGCCTCAGAGCTCCTCTATTTGGAGTAGTGATTCTTAAACATCATAATTCTGTGACCTTTATTATAGTTTCTCATATTGTGGGGACTGCTAACTATAAAATTGCCCCATTGCTACTTTATAACTGTAATTTTGTGACTCTTATGAACTGCAATGTAAATATCTGAGATGCAGGATATCTGATGTTAGATCCCTGTGAAAAGTAATTCTCTACCCACAAAGGGGTTACAACCCATGGACTGTTGGTTTAGAGGGTTTGGTTTTCTGATTGTTTTCTATAATTAATTCTATTCTACTGATCAACCTCTTTTTCACACACATATCTTTATAGTTTATTACAAGACTTCATCATATAGGAAAGCAACATTTTGGTTGAGAAGATGTCAATTGTATAAGTAAATCTTTTCATCCAAAACTTGAACATCATTGAACATGTGCATATTGTACACATTCTTTCTCATTTTGCCATGTTTTTGATATCCTTAATGATCATTTTAGCTACACACCAAAGCTGAGTAAGTACTGATATCATAAAAAGTGATTTATTTTCTTATATATTTATAAGTTTTTGTGTATATGTGTTTTCATATTGGTGACCAGAAGCTAGAAGAGAGCATCAATCTCTTGAAACTGAAATCAGAGGTGGTTACCAGCTTCCAAAAGAGAGTTCTGGAACCCAACTCTGCTCTTTTAAGAAGCATCAATCGCTCTTAACTCCTGAGCCATATGTTTTCATGGCCCCAAATATTCTTAAGCCATGTATAATCTCTGAGATGTTGTTAACTAGACTTTTCACAATTTTCCATCCATCACATTTTGCATCTTTCTACTTTCCTTGTACATGATTTTCCTTTTATAATAACAATCATCCACATGACTTGCAGGCTAAAAATTGTGATTTTTCCTAATTCTGTTTCAACTAGTCCTTCTCTGTTTCATTTTGTTTCACTATTTTGATCAGGAGGTGAAAATAGAATATTGACAATTTAAACTTGATTGTGGTATGAAAATACTTGCCCTACTTAAAATTTCAAAGAGAAAATGAGGTGACTTTCATTAGAATCCTGGCTCACAGGTATCTTTGAATGTTATGTGAGCAATTCCACAGAAAGAA